>NW_025721615.1:600000-900000 GCF_922984935.1 Meles meles
TTCAAAGGGAGGATTCCCAAGGGGCAGTTTGCTCCCGGCTGTGGAAAGAAGTTGGAACCTGGGGCGCACCCTAGGCAAGTTGCACACTGCGAGTTAAGTGCAGGCCCAGACCCTTAGGCTTCCACAACGTAAACTCGACCTGAAGTGAAGTTTCCTATGTGGCAGCGTGTTCCCTGCTGCGGAAAGAAGTTAGAACAAGGCCGAACAGGAGGCAAGTTGGACACTCTCAGGGCAGGGCACCCCAGGTCCCCTTTTGCTTCCAAAACGTATCATCGCTCCTCAGGTGACGTCTCCTGGGGGAGGCGGGGCCCGTGAGATCCCAGGGGAGGAAAGACCTTAGAACAGGGGCGGACTAGAAGCCTGTTGGCTACACCGAGTTGAGTTCCAGGGAAGGCCCTTAGGCTTCCCAAACCTACAAACGCAGCGAAGACGAACACTACTAGAGGGCAGTGTTCTCCCAGTTGCGGAAATGTGTTAGAACAAAGGCGGACGCCAAGGCAGGTTGGAGACTCTGAGTGAAGTGCTCGCCAATGCGCCTCTGCGTCCAAAACGCCAAGCGCCGCGTACGACGCATCCGCCTTCTGGCCGTGTTCTCGCAGGTGAGGAAAGAAGTGAGAACAAGGGCGGCCTGAAGCCGACTTGGACTCTCTGTGTGAAGTGCCCGCCAAGTCCATTAGGCTTCCAAAAGGTAGCCTCGCTCTTCAGGTGAAGCCTCATAAGCGGCAGCGTGTTCGCAGCTCAGGCAAGAACTTAGAACCAAGGCGGACTCTACGCCAAGTTGCAAGCTCTACCTAAAGTGCAGGCTAAGGCCCTGCTGCTTCCAACACGTAGAAACGCTCCGAAGGCCAAGAGGCCTATGCGGCCGTGTGTTCCCATTGCAGGAAGGAAAGAACTTAGAACCAAGGCCGACTAGAAGGCAGTTGGAGCTTCTGATTTAAGTTGCCCGTCCAGTCCCTTGGGCTGCAAAGCGTGTCATCGCGCTTCAGGTGAAGTCTCCTCAGTGGCAGTGTGTTCCCAAGCGAAGGGAAGACTTGAGAAGAAGGGCGTACTAGAAGCTTGTTGGATACTCCGAGTTAAGGGCACGCAAAGACGCTGCGGCTTCCAAAACGTGAACGCGACCTTCAAAGGGAGGATTCCCAAGGGGCAGTTTGCTCCCGGCTGTGGAAAGAAGTTGGGACCTGGGGCGCACCCTAGGCAAGTTGCACACTGCGAGGTAAGTGCAGGCCCAGACCCTTAGGCTTCCACAACGTAAACTCGACCTGAAGTGAAGTTTCCTATGTGGCAGCGTGTTCCCTGCTGCGGAAAGAAGTTAGAGCAAGGCCGCACTGAAGGCAAGTTGGACACTCTCAGGGCAAGGCACCCCAGGTCCCCTTTTGCTTCCAAAACGTATCATCGCTCCTCAGGTGACGTCTCCTGGGGGAGGGGGGGCCCGTGAGATCCCAGGGGAGGAAAGACCTTAAGAACAGGGGCGGACTAGAAGCCTGTTGGCTACACCGAGTTGAGTTCCACGGAAGGCCCTTAGGCTTCCCAAACCTACAAACGCAGCGAAGACGAACACTACTAGAGGGCAGTGTTCTCCCAGTTGCGGAAAGGTGTTAGAACAAAGGCGGACGCCAAGGCAGGTTGGAGACTCTGAGTGAAGTGCTCGCCAATGCGCCTCTGCGTCCAAAACGCCAAGCGCCGCGTACGACGCAACCGCCTTCTGGCCGTGTTCTCGCAGGTGAGGAAAGAAGTGAGAACAAGGGCGGCCTGAAGCCGACTTGGACTCTCTGTGTGAAGTGCACGCCAAGGCCATTAGGCTTCCAAAAGGTAGCCTCGCTCTTCAGGTGAAGCCTCATAAGCGGCAGCGTGTTCGCAGCTCAGGCAAGAACTTAGAACCAAGGCGGACTCTACGCCAAGTTGCAAGCTCTACGTAAAGTGCAGGCTAAGGCCCTGCTGCTTCCAACACGTAGAAACGCTCCGAAGGCCAAGAGGCCTATGCGGCCGTGTGTTCCCATTGCAGGAAGGAAAGAACTTAGAACCAAGGCCGACTAGAAGGCAGTTGGAGCTTCTGAGTTAAGTTGCCCGTCCAGTCCCTTGGGCTGCAAAGCGTGTCATCGCGCTTCAGGTGAAGTCTCCTCAGTGGCAGTGTGTTCCCAAGCGAAGGGAAGACTTGAGAAGAAGGGCGTACTAGAAGCTTGTTGGATACTCCGAGTTAAGGGCACGCAAAGATGCTGCGGCTTCCAAAACGTGAACGCGACCTTCAAAGGGAGGATTCCCAAGGGGCAGTTTGCTTCCGGCTGAGGAAAGAAGTTGGAACCTGGGGCGCACCCTAGGCAAGTTGCACACTGCGAGTTAAGTGCAGGCCCAGACTCTTAGGCTTCCACAACGTAAACTCGACCTGAAGTGAAGTTTCCTATGTGGCAGCGTGTTCCCTGCTGCGGAAAGAAGTTAGAACAAGGCCGAACTGGAGGCAAGTTGGACACTCTCAGGGCAGGGCACCGCAGGTCCCCTTTTGCTTCCAAAACGTATCATCGCTCCTCAGGTGACGTCTCCTGGGGGAGGGGGGGCCCGTGAGATCCCAGGGGAGGAAAGACCTTAAGAACAGGGGCGGACTAGAAGCCTGTTGGCTACACCGAGTTGAGTTCCAGGGAAGGCCCTTAGGCTTCCCAAACCTACAAACGCAGCGAAGACGAACACTACTAGAGGGCAGTGTTCTCCCAGTTGCGGAAAGGTGTTAGAACAAAGGCGGACGCCAAGGCAGGTTGGAGACTCTGAGTGAAGTGCTCGCCAATGCGCCTGTTCGTCCAAAACGCCAAGCGCCGCGTACTATGCAACCGCCTTCTGGCCGTGTTCTCGCAGGTGAGGAAAGAAGTGAGAACAAGGGCGGCCTGAAGCCGACTTGGACTCTCTGTGTGAAGTGCACGCCAAGGCCATTAGGCTTCCAAAAGGTAGCCTCGCTCTTCAGGTGAAGCCTCATAAGCGGCAGCGTGTTCGCAGCTCAGGCAAGAACTTAGAACCAAGGCGGACTCTACGCCAAGTTGCAAGCTCTACGTAAAGTGCAGGCTAAGGCCCTGCTGCTTCCAACACGTAGAAACGCTCCGAAGGCCAAGAGGCCTATGCGGCCGTGTGTTCCCATTGCAGGAAGGAAAGAACTTAGAACCAAGGCCGACTAGAAGGCAGTTGGAGCTTCTGAGTTAAGTTGCCCGTCCAGTCCCTTGGGCTGCAAAGCGTGTCATCGCGCTTCAGGTGAAGTCTCCTCAGTGGCAGCGTGTTCCCAAGCGAAGGGAAGACTTGAGAAGAAGGGCGTACTAGAAGCTTGTTGGATACTCCGAGTTAAGGGCACGCAAAGACGCTGCGGCTTCCAAAACGTGAACGCGACCTTCAAAGGGAGGATTCCCAAGGGGCAGTTTGCTCCCGGCTGTGGAAAGAAGTTGGGACCTGGGGCGCACCCTAGGCAAGTTGCACACTGCGAGGTAAGTGCAGGCCCAGACCCTTAGGCTTCCACAACGTAAACTCGACCTGAAGTGAAGTTTCCTATGTGGCAGCGTGTTCCCTGCTGCGGAAAGAAGTTAGAGCAAGGCCGCACTGGAGGCAAGTTGGACACTCTCAGGGCAAGGCACCCCAGGTCCCCTTTTGTTTCCAAAACGTATCATCGCTCCTCAGGTGACGTCTCCTGGGGGAGGGGGGGCCCGTGAGATCCCAGGGGAGGAAAGACCTTAAGAACAGGGCGGACTAGAAGCCTGTAGGCTACACCGAGTTGAGTTCCACGGAAGGCCCTTAGGCTTCCCAAACCTACAAACGCAGCGAAGGCGAACACTACTAGAGGGCAGTGTTCTCCCAGTTGCGGAAAGGTGTTAGAACAAAGGCGGACGCCAAGGCAGGTTGGAGACTCTGAGTGAAGTGCTCGCCAATGCGCCTCTGCGTCCAAAACGCCAAGCGCCGCGTACGACGCAACCGCCTTCTGGCCGTGTTCTCGCAGGTGAGGAAAGAAGTGAGAACAAGGGCGGCCTGAAGCCGACTTGGACTCTCTGTGTGAAGTGCACGCCAAGGCCATTAGGCTTCCAAAAGGTAGCCTCGCTCTTCAGGTGAAGCCTCATAAGCGGCAGCGTGTTCGCAGCTCAGGCAAGAACTTAGAACCAAGGCGGACTCTACGCCAAGTTGCAAGCTCTACGTAAAGTGCAGGCTAAGGCCCTGCTGCTTCCAACACGTAGAAACGCTCCGAAGGCCAAGAGGCCTATGCGGCCGTGTGTTCCCATTGCAGGAAGGAAAGAACTTAGAACCAAGGCCGACTAGAAGGCAGTTGGAGCTTCTGAGTTAAGTTGCCCGTCCAGTCCCTTGGGCTGCAAAGCGTGTCATCGCGCTTCAGGTGAAGTCTCCTCAGTGGCAGTGTGTTCCCAAGCGAAGGGAAGACTTGAGAAGAAGGGCGTACTAGAAGCTTGTTGGATACTCCGAGTTAAGGGCACGCAAAGACGCTGCGGCTTCCAAAACGTGAACGCGACCTTCAAAGGGAGGATTCCCAAGGGGCAGTTTGCTTCCGGCTGTGGAAAGAAGTTGGAACCTGGGGCGCACATTAGGCAAGTTGCACACTGCGAGTTAAGTGCAGGCCCAGACCCTTAGGCTTCCACAACGTAAACTCGACCTGAAGTGAAGTTTCCTATGTGGCAGCGTGTTCCCTGCTGCGGAAAGAAGTTAGAACAAGGCCGAACTGGAGGCAAGTTGGACACTCTCAGGGCAGGGCACCGCAGGTCCCCTTTTGCTTCCAAAACGTATCATCGTTCCTCAGGTGACGTCTCCTGGGGGAGGGGGGGCCCGTGAGATCCCAGGGGAGGAAAGACCTTAAGAACAGGGGCAGACTAGAAGCCTGTTGGCTACACCGAGTTGAGTTCCAGGGAAGGCCCTTAGGCTTCCCAAACCTACAAACGCAGCGAAGACGAACACTACTAGAGGGCAGTGTTCTCCCAGTTGCGGAAAGGTGTTAGAACAAAGGCGGACGCCAAGGCAGGTTGGAGACTCTGAGTGAAGTGCTTGCCAATGCGCCTCTGCGTCCAAAACGCCAAGCGCCGCGTACGACGCAAGCGCCTTCTGGCCGTGTTCTCGCAGGTGAGGAAAGAAGTGAGAACAAGGGCGGCCTGAAGCCGACTTGGACTCTCTGTGTGAAGTGCACGCCAAGGCCATTAGGCTTCCAAAAGGTAGCCTCGCTCTTCAGGTGAAGCCTCATAAGCGGCAGCGTGTTCGCAGCTCAGGCAAGAACTTAGAACCAAGGCGGACTCTACGCCAAGTTGCAAGCTCTACGTAAAGTGCAGGCTAAGGCCCTGCTGCTTCCAACACGTAGAAACGCTCCGAAGGCCAAGAGGCCTATGCGGCCGTGTGTTCCCATTGCAGGAAGGAAAGAACTTAGAACCAAGGCCGACTAGAAGGCAGTTGGAGCTTCTGAGTTAAGTTGCCCGTCCAGTCCCTTGGGCTGCAAAGCGTGTCATCGCGCTTCAGGTGAAGTCTCCTCAGTGGCAGCGTGTTCCCAAGCGAAGGGAAGACTTGAGAAGAAGGGCGTACTAGAAGCTTGTTGGATACTCCGAGTTATGGGCTCGCAAAGACGCTGCGGCTTCCAAAACGTGAACGCGACCTTCAAAGGGAGGATTCCCAAGGGGCAGTTTGCTCCCTGCTGTGGAAAGAAGTTGGAACCTGGGGCGCACCCTAGGCAAGTTGCACACTGCGAGTTAAGTGCAGGCCCAGACCCTTAGGCTTCCACAACGTAAACTCGACCTGAAGTGAAGTTTCCTATGTGGCAGCGTGTTCCCTGCTGCGGAAAGAAGTTAGAACAAGGCCGAACAGGAGGCAAGTTGGACACTCTCAGGGCAGGGCACCCCAGGTCCCCTTTTGCTTCCAAAACGTATCATCGCTCCTCAGGTGACGTCTCCTGGGGGAGGCGGGGCCCGTGAGATCCCAGGGGAGGAAAGACCTTAGAACAGGGGCGGACTAGAAGCCTGTTGGCTACACCGAGTTGAGTTCCAGGGAAGGCCCTTAGGCTTCCCAAACCTACAAACGCAGCGAAGACGAACACTACTAGAGGGCAGTGTTCTCCCAGTTGCGGAAAGGTGTTAGAACAAAGGCGGACGCCAAGGCAGGTTGGAGACTCTGAGTGAAGTGCTCGCCAATGCGCCTCTGCGTCCAAAACGCCAAGCGCCGCGTACGACGCATCCGCCTTCTGGCCGTGTTCTCGCAGGTGAGGAAAGAAGTGAGAACAAGGGCGGCCTGAAGCCGACTTGGACTCTCTGTGTGAAGTGCCCGCCAAGTCCATTAGGCTTCCAAAAGGTAGCCTCGCTCTTCAGGTGAAGCCTCATAAGCGGCAGCGTGTTCGCAGCTCAGGCAAGAACTTAGAACCAAGGCGGACTCTATGCCAAGTTGAAAGCTCTACCTAAAGTGCAGGCTAAGGCCCTGCTGCTTCCAACACGTAGAAACGCTCCGAAGGCCAAGAGGCCTATGAGGCCGTGTGTTCCCATTGCAGGAAGGAAAGAACTTAGAACCAAGGCCGACTAGAAGGCAGTTGGAGCTTCTGATTTAAGTTGCCCGTCCAGTCCCTTGGGCTGCAAAGCGTGTCATCGCGCTTCAGGTGAAGTCTCCTCAGTGGCAGTGTGTTCCCAAGTGAAGGGAAGACTTGAGAAGAAGGGCGTACTAGAAGCTTGTTGGATACTCCGAGTTAAGGGCACGCAAAGACGCTGCGGCTTCCAAAACGTGAACGCGACCTTCAAAGGGAGGATTCCCAAGGGGCAGTTTGCTCCCGGCTGTGGAAAGAAGTTGGGACCTGGGGCGCACCCTAGGCAAGTTGCACACTGCGAGGTAAGTGCAGGCCCAGACCCTTAGGCTTCCACAACGTAAACTCGACCTGAAGTGAAGTTTCCTATGTGGCAGCGTGTTCCCTGCTGCGGAAAGAAGTTAGAGCAAGGCCGCACTGGAGGCAAGTTGGACACTCTCAGGGCAAGGCACCCCAGGTCCCCTTTTGCTTCCAAAACGTATCATCGCTCCTCAGGTGACGTCTCCTGGGGGAGGGGGGGCCCGTGAGATCCCAGGGGAGGAAAGACCTTAAGAACAGGGGCGGACTAGAAGCCTGTTGGCTACACCGAGTTGAGTTCCAGGGAAGGCCCTTAGGCTTCCCAAACCTACAAACGCAGCGAAGGCGAACACTACTAGAGGGCAGTGTTCTCCCAGTTGCGGAAAGGTGTTAGAACAAAGGCGGACGCCAAGGCAGGTTGGAGACTCTGAGTGAAGTGCTCGCCAATGCGCCTCTGCGTCCAAAACGCCAAGCGCCGCGTACGACGCAACCGCCTTCTGGCCGTGTTCTCGCAGGTGAGGAAAGAAGTGAGAACAAGGGCGGCCTGAAGCCGACTTGGACTCTCTGTGTGAAGTGCACGCCAAGGCCATTAGGCTTCCAAAAGGTAGCCTCGCTCTTCAGGTGAAGCCTCATAAGCGGCAGCGTGTTCGCAGCTCAGGCAAGAACTTAGAACCAAGGCGGACTCTACGCCAAGTTGCAAGCTCTACGTAAAGTGCAGGCTAAGGCCCTGCTGCTTCCAACACGTAGAAACGCTCCGAAGGCCAAGAGGCCTATGCGGCCGTGTGTTCCCATTGCAGGAAGGAAAGAACTTAGAACCAAGGCCGACTAGAAGGCAGTTGGAGCTTCTGAGTTAAGTTGCCCGTCCAGTCCCTTGGGCTGCAAAGCGTGTCATCGCGCTTCAGGTGAAGTCTCCTCAGTGGCAGTGTGTTCCCAAGCGAAGGGAAGACTTGAGAAGAAGGGCGTACTAGAAGCTTGTTGGATACTCCGAGTTAAGGGCACGCAAAGACGCTGCGGCTTCCAAAACGTGAACGCGACCTTCAAAGGGAGGATTCCCAAGGGGCAGTTTGCTTCCGGCTGTGGAAAGAAGTTGGAACCTGGGGCGCACCCTAGGCAAGTTGCACACTGCGAGTTAAGTGCAGGCCCAGACCCTTAGGCTTCCACAACGTAAACTCGACCTGAAGTGAAGTTTCCTATGTGGCAGCGTGTTCCCTGCTGCGGAAAGAAGTTAGAACAAGGCCGAACTGGAGGCAAGTTGGACACTCTCAGGGCAGGGCACCGCAGGTCCCCTTTTGCTTCCAAAACGTATCATCGCTCCTCAGGTGACGTCTCCTGGGGGAGGGGGGGCCCGTGAGATCCCAGGGGAGGAAAGACCTTAAGAACAGGGGCGGACTAGAAGCCTGTTGGCTACACCGAGTTGAGTTCCAGGGAAGGCCCTTAGGCTTCCCAAACCTACAAACGCAGCGAAGACGAACACTACTAGAGGGCAGTGTTCTCCCAGTTGCGGAAAGGTGTTAGAACAAAGGCGGACGCCAAGGCAGGTTGGAGACTCTGAGTGAAGTGCTCGCCAATGCGCCTGTTCGTCCAAAACGCCAAGCGACGCGTACTATGCAACCGCCTTCTGGCCGTGTTCTCGCAGGTGAGGAAAGAAGTGAGAACAAGGGCGGCCTGAAGCCGACTTGGACTCTCTGTGTGAAGTGCACGCCAAGTCCATTAGGCTTCCAAAAGGTAGCCTCGCTCTTCAGGTGAAGCCTCATAAGCGGCAGCGTGTTCGCAGCTCAGGCAAGAACTTAGAACCAAGGCGGACTCTACGCCAAGTTGCAAGCTCTACGTAAAGTGCAGGCTAAGGCCCTGCTGCTTCCAACTCGTAGAAACGCTCCGAAGGCCAAGAGGCCTATGCGGCCGTGTGTTCCCATTGCAGGAAGGAAAGAACTTAGAACCAAGGCCGACTAGAAGGCAGTTGGAGCTTCTGAGTTAAGTTGCCCGTCCAGTCCCTTGGGCTGCAAAGCGTGTCATCGCGCTTCAGGTGAAGTCTCCTCAGTGGCAGTGTGTTCCCAAGCGAAGGGAAGACTTGAGAAGAAGGGCGTACTAGAAGCTTGTTGGATACTCCGAGTTAAGGGCACGCAAAGACGCTGCGGCTTCCAAAACGTGAACGCGACCTTCAAAGGGAGGATTCCCAAGGGGCAGTTTGCTCCCGGCTGTGGAAAGAAGTTGGGACCTGGGGCGCACCCTAGGCAAGTTGCACACTGCGAGGTAAGTGCAGGCCCAGACCCGTAGGCTTCCACAACGTAAACTCGACCTGAAGTGAAGTTTCCTATGTGGCAGCGTGTTCCCTGCTGCGGAAAGAAGTTAGAGCAAGGCCGCACTGGAGGCAAGTTGGACACTCTCAGGGCAAGGCACCCCAGGTCCCCTTTTGCTTCCAAAACATATCATCGCTCCTCAGGTGACGTCTCCTGGGGGAGGGGGGGCCCGTGAGATCCCAGGGGAGGAAAGACCTTAAGAACAGGGGCGGACTAGAAGCCTGTTGGCTACACCGAGTTGAGTTCCAGGGAAGGCCCTTAGGCTTCCCAAACCTACAAACGCAGCAAAGACGAACACTACTAGAGGGCAGTGTTCTCCCAGTTGCGGAAAGGTGTTAGAACAAAGGCGGACGCCAAGGCAGGTTGGAGACTCTGAGTGAAGTGCTCGCCAATGCGCCTCTGCGTCCAAAACGCCAAGCGCCGCGTACGACGCAACCGCCTTCTGGCCGTGTTCTCGCAGGTGAGGAAAGAAGTGAGAACAAGGGCGGCCTGAAGCCGACTTGGACTCTCTGTGTGAAGTGCACGCCAAGGCCATTAGGCTTCCAAAAGGTAGCCTCGCTCTTCAGGTGAAGCCTCATAAGCGGCAGCGTGTTCGCAGCTCAGGCAAGAACTTAGAACCAAGGCGGACTCTACGCCAAGTTGCAAGCTCTACGTAAAGTGCAGGCTAAGGCCCTGCTGCTTCCAACACGTAGAAACGCTCCGAAGGCCAAGAGGCCTATGCGGCCGTGTGTTCCCATTGCAGGAAGGAAAGAACTTAGAACCAAGGCCGACTAGAAGGCAGTTGGAGCTTCTGAGTGAAGTTGCCCGTCCAGTCCCTTGGGCTGCAAAGCGTGTCATCGCGCTTCAGGTGAAGTCTCCTCAGTGGCAGTGTGTTCCCAAGCGAAGGGAAGACTTGAGAAGAAGGGCGTACTAGAAGCTTGTTGGATACTCCGAGTTAAGGGCACGCAAAGACGCTGCGGCTTCCAAAACGTGAACGCGACCTTCAAAGGGAGGATTCCCAAGGGGCAGTTTGCTTCCGGCTGTGGAAAGAAGTTGGAACCTGGGGCGCACCCTAGGCAAGTTGCACACTGCGAGTTAAGTGCAGGCCCAGACCCTTAGGCTTCCACAACGTAAACTCGACCTGAAGTGAAGTTTCCTATGTGGCAGCGTGTTCCCTGCTGCGGAAAGAAGTTAGAACAAGGCCGAACTGGAGGCAAGTTGGACACTCTCAGGGCAGGGCACCGCAGGTCCCCTTTTGCTTCCAAAACGTATCATCGCTCCTCAGGTGACGTCTCCTGGGGGAGGGGGGGCCCGTGAGATCCCAGGGGAGGAAAGACCTTAAGAACAGGGGCGGACTAGAAGCCTGTTGGCTACACCGAGTTGAGTTCCAGGGAAGGCCCTTAGGCTTCCCAAACCTACAAACGCAGTGAAGACGAACACTACTAGAGGGCAGTGTTCTCCCAGTTGCGGAAAGGTGTTATAACAAAGGCGGACGCCAAGGCAGGTTGGAGACTCTGAGTGAAGTGCTCGCCAATGCGCCTCTGCGTCCAAAACGCCAAGCGCCGCGTACGACGCAACCGCCTTCTGGCCGTGTTCTCGCAGGTGAGGAAACAAGTGAGAACAAGGGCGTCCTGAAACCGACTTGGACTCTCTGTGTGAAGTGCACGCCAAGGCCATTAGGCTTCCAAAAGGTAGCCTCGCTCTTCAGGTGAAGCCTCATAAGCGGCAGCGTGTTCGCAGCTCAGGCAAGAACTTAGAACCAAGGCGGACTCTACGCCAAGTTGCAAGCTCTACGTAAAGTGCAGGCTAAGGCCCTGCTGCTTCCAACACGTAGAAACGCTCCGAAGGCCAAGAGGCCTATGCGGCCGTGTGTTCCCATTGCAGGAAGGAAAGAACTTAGAACCAAGGCCGACTAGAAGGCAGTTGGAGCTTCTGAGTTAAGTTGCCCGTCCAGTCCCTTGGGCTGCAAAGCGTGTCATCGCGCTTCAGGTGAAGTCTCCTCAGTGGCAGTGTGTTCCCAAGCGAAGGGAAGACTTGAGAAGAAGGGCGTTCTAGAAGCTTGTTGGATACTCCGAGTTAAGGGCACGCAAAGACGCTGCGGCTTCCAAAACGTGAACGCGACCTTCAAAGGGAGGATTCCCAAGGGGCAGTTTGCTTCCGGCTGTGGAAAGAAGTTGGAACCTGGGGCGCACATTAGGCAAGTTGCACACTGCGAGTTAAGTGCAGGCCCAGACCCTTAGGCTTCCACAACGTAAACTCGACCTGAAGTGAAGTTTCCTATGTGGCAGCGTGTTCCCTGCTGCGGAAAGAAGTTAGAACAAGGCCGAACTGGAGGCAAGTTGGACACTCTCAGGGCAGGGCACCGCAGGTCCCCTTTTGCTTCCAAAACGTATCATCGTTCCTCAGGTGACGTCTCCTGGGGGAGGGGGGGCCCGTGAGATCCCAGGGGAGGAAAGACCTTAAGAACAGGGGCAGACTAGAAGCCTGTTGGCTACACCGAGTTGAGTTCCAGGGAAGGCCCTTAGGCTTCCCAAACCTACAAACGCAGCGAAGACGAACACTACTAGAGGGCAGTGTTCTCCCAGTTGCGGAAAGGTGTTAGAACAAAGGCGGACGCCAAGGCAGGTTGGAGACTCTGATTGAAGTGCTTGCCAATGCGCCTCTGCGTCCAAAACGCCAAGCGCCGCGTACGACGCAAGCGCCTTCTGGCCGTGTTCTCGCAGGTGAGGAAAGAAGTGAGAACAAGGGCGGCCTGAAGCCGACGTGGACTCTCTGTGTGAAGTGCACGCCAAGGCCATTAGGCTTCCAAAAGGTAGCCTCGCTCTTCAGGTGAAGCCTCATAAGCGGCAGCGTGTTCGCAGCTCAGGCAAGAACTTAGAACCAAGGCGGACTCTACGCCAAGTTGCAAGCTCTACGTAAAGTGCAGGCTAAGGCCCTGCTGCTTCCAACACGTAGAAACGCTCCGAAGGCCAAGAGGCCTATGCGGCCGTGTGTTCCCATTGCAGGAAGGAAAGAACTTAGAACCAAGGCCGACTAGAAGGCAGTTGGAGCTTCTGAGTTAAGTTGCCCGTCCAGTCCCTTGGGCTGCAAAGCGTGTCATCGCGCTTCAGGTGAAGTCTCCTCAGTGGCAGCGTGTTCCCAAGCGAAGGGAAGACTTGAGAAGAAGGGCGTACTAGAAGCTTGTTGGATACTCCGAGTTATGGGCTCGCAAAGACGCTGCGGCTTCCAAAACGTGAACGCGACCTTCAAAGGGAGGATTCCCAAGGGGCAGTTTGCTCCCTGCTGTGGAAAGAAGTTGGAACCTGGGGCGCACCCTAGGCAAGTTGCACACTGCGAGTTAAGTGCAGGCCCAGACCCTTAGGCTTCCACAACGTAAACTCGACCTGAAGTGAAGTTTCCTATGTGGCAGCGTGTTCCCTGCTGCGGAAAGAAGTTAGAACAAGGCCGAACAGGAGGCAAGTTGGACACTCTCAGGGCAGGGCACCCCAGGTCCCCTTTTGCTTCCAAAACGTATCATCGCTCCTCAGGTGACGTCTCCTGGGGGAGGCGGGGCCCGTGAGATCCCAGGGGAGGAAAGACCTTAGAACAGGGGCGGACTAGAAGCCTGTTGGCTACACCGAGTTGAGTTCCAGGGAAGGCCCTTAGGCTTCCCAAACCTACAAACGCAGCGAAGACGAACACTACTAGAGGGCAGTGTTCTCCCAGTTGCGGAAAGGTGTTAGAACAAAGGCGGACGCCAAGGCAGGTTGGAGACTCTGAGTGAAGTGCTCGCCAATGCGCCTCTGCGTCCAAAACGCCAAGCGCCGCGTACGACGCATCCGCCTTCTGGCCGTGTTCTCGCAGGTGAGGAAAGAAGTGAGAACAAGGGCGGCCTGAAGCCGACTTGGACTCTCTGTGTGAAGTGCCCGCCAAGTCCATTAGGCTTCCAAAAGGTAGCCTCGCTCTTCAGGTGAAGCCTCATAAGCGGCAGCGTGTTCGCAGCTCAGGCAAGAACTTAGAACCAAGGCGGACTCTATGCCAAGTTGCAAGCTCTACCTAAAGTGCAGGCTAAGGCCCTGCTGCTTCCAACACGTAGAAACGCTCCGAAGGCCAAGAGGCCTATGAGGCCGTGTGTTCCCATTGCAGGAAGGAAAGAACTTAGAACCAAGGCCGACTAGAAGGCAGTTGGAGCTTCTGATTTAAGTTGCCCGTCCAGTCCCTTGGGCTGCAAAGCGTGTCATCGCGCTTCAGGTGAAGTCTCCTCAGTGGCAGTGTGTTCCCAAGTGAAGGGAAGACTTGAGAAGAAGGGCGTACTAGAAGCTTGTTGGATACTCCGAGTTAAGGGCACGCAAAGACGCTGCGGCTTCCAAAACGTGAACGCGACCTTCAAAGGGAGGATTCCCAAGGGGCAGTTTGCTCCCGGCTCTGGAAAGAAGTTGGGACCTGGGGCGCACCCTAGGCAAGTTGCACACTGCGAGGTAAGTGCAGGCCCAGACCCTTAGGCTTCCACAACGTAAACTCGACCTGAAGTGAAGTTTCCTATGTGGCAGCGTGTTCCCTGCTGCGGAAAGAAGTTAGAGCAAGGCCGCACTGGAGGCAAGTTGGACACTCTCAGGGCAAGGCACCCCAGGTCCCCTTTTGCTTCCAAAACGTATCATCGCTCCTCAGGTGACGTCTCCTGGGGGAGGGGGGGCCCGTGAGATCCCAGGGGAGGAAAGACCTTAAGAACAGGGGCGGACTAGAAGCCTGTTGGCTACACCGAGTTGAGTTCCAGGGAAGGCCCTTAGGCTTCCCAAACCTACAAACGCAGCGAAGGCGAACACTACTAGAGTGCAGTGTTCTCCCAGTTGCGGAAAGGTGTTAGAACAAAGGCGGACGCCAAGGCAGGTTGGAGACTCTGAGTGAAGTGCTCGCCAATGCGCCTCTGCGTCCAAAACGCCAAGCGCCGCGTACGACGCAACCGCCTTCTGGCCGTGTTCTCGCAGGTGAGGAAAGAAGTGAGAACAAGGGCGGCCTGAAGCCGACTTGGACTCTCTGTGTGAAGTGCACGCCAAGGCCATTAGGCTTCCAAAAGGTAGCCTCGCTCTTCAGGTGAAGCCTCATAAGCGGCAGCGTGTTCGCAGCTCAGGAAAGAACTTAGAACCAAGGCGGACTCTACGCCAAGTTGCAAGCTCTACGTAAAGTGCAGGCTAAGGCCCTGCTGCTTCCAACACGTAGAAACGCTCCGAAGGCCAAGAGGCCTATGCGGCCGTGTGTTCCCATTGCAGGAAGGAAAGAACTTAGAACCAAGGCCGACTAGAAGGCAGTTGGAGCTTCTGAGTTAAGTTGCCCGTCCAGTCCCTTGGGCTGCAAAGCGTGTCATCGCGCTTCAGGTGAAGTCTCCTCAGTGGCAGTGTGTTCCCAAGCGAAGGGAAGACTTGAGAAGAAGGGCGTACTAGAAGCTTGTTGGATACTCCGAGTTAAGGGCACGCAAAGACGCTGCGGCTTCCAAAACGTGAACGCGACCTTCAAAGGGAGGATTCCCAAGGGGCACTTTGCTTCCGGCTGTGGAAAGAAGTTGGAACCTGGGGCGCACCCTAGGCAAGTTGCACACTGCGAGTTAAGTGCAGGCCCAGACCCTTAGGCTTCCACAACGTAAACTCGACCTGAAGTGAAGTTTCCTATGTGGCAGCGTGTTCCCTGCTGCGGAAAGAAGTTAGAACAAGGCCGAACTGGAGGCAAGTTGGACACTCTCAGGGCAGGGCACCGCAGGTCCCCTTTTGCTTCCAAAACGTATCATCGCTCCTCAGGTGACGTCTCCTGGGGGAGGGGGGGCCCGTGAGATCCCAGGGGAGGAAAGACCTTAAGAACAGGGGCGGACTAGAAGCCTGTTGGCTACACCGAGTTGAGTTCCAGGGAAGGCCCTTAGGCTTCCCAAACCTACAAACGCAGCGAAGACGAACACTACTAGAGGGCAGTGTTCTCCCAGTTGCGGAAAGGTGTTAGAACAAAGGCGGACGCCAAGGCAGGTTGGAGACTCTGAGTGAAGTGCTCGCCAATGCGCCTGTTCGTCCAAAACGCCAAGCGACGCGTACTATGCAACCGCCTTCTGGCCGTGTTCTCGCAGGTGAGGAAAGAAGTGAGAACAAGGGCGGCCTGAAGCCGACTTGGACTCTCTGTGTGAAGTGCACGCCAAGTCCATTAGGCTTCCAAAAGGTAGCCTCGCTCTTCAGGTGAAGCCTCATAAGCGGCAGCGTGTTCGCAGCTCAGGCAAGAACTTAGAACCAAGGCGGACTCTACGCCAAGTTGCAAGCTCTACGTAAAGTGCAGGCTAAGGCCCTGCTGCTTCCAACACGTAGAAACGCTCCGAAGGCCAAGAGGCCTATGCGGCCGTGTGTTCCCATTGCAGGAAGGAAAGAACTTAGAACCAAGGCCGACTAGAAGGCAGTTGGAGCTTCTGAGTTAAGTTGCCCGTCCAGTCCCTTGGGCTGCAAAGCGTGTCATCGCGCTTCAGGTGAAGTCTCCTCAGTGGCAGTGTGTTCCCAAGCGAAGGGAAGACTTGAGAAGAAGGGCGTACTAGAAGCTTGTTGGATACTCCGAGTTAAGGGCACGCAAAGACGCTGCGGCTTCCAAAACGTGAACGCGACCTTCAAAGGGAGGATTCCCAAGGGGCAGTTTGCTCCCGGCTGTGGAAAGAAGTTGGGACCTGGGGCGCACCCTAGGCAAGTTGCACACTGCGAGGTAAGTGCAGGCCCAGACCCGTAGGCTTCCACAACGTAAACTCGACCTGAAGTGAAGTTTCCTATGTGGCAGCGTGTTCCCTGCTGCGGAAAGAAGTTAGAGCAAGGCCGCACTGGAGGCAAGTTGGACACTCTCAGGGCAAGGCACCCCAGGTCCCCTTTTGCTTCCAAAACATATCATCGCTCCTCAGGTGACGTCTCCTGGGGGAGGGGGGGCCCGTGAGATCCCAGGGGAGGAAAGACCTTAAGAACAGGGGCGGACTAGAAGCCTGTTGGCTACACCGAGTTGAGTTCCAGGGAAGGCCCTTAGGCTTCCCAAACCTACAAACGCAGCAAAGACGAACACTACTAGAGGGCTGTGTTCTCCCAGTTGCGGAAAGGTGTTAGAACAAAGGCGGACGCCAAGGCAGGTTGGAGACTCTGAGTGAAGTGCTCGCCAATGCGCCTCTGCGTCCAAAACGCCAAGCGCCGCGTACGACGCAACCGCCTTCTGGCCGTGTTCTCGCAGGTGAGGAAAGAAGTGAGAACAAGGGCGGCCTGAAGCCGACTTGGACTCTCTGTGTGAAGTGCCCGCCAAGTCCATTAGGCTTCCAAAAGGTAGCCTCGCTCTTCAGGTGAAGCCTCATAAGCGGCAGCGTGTTCGCAGCTCAGGCAAGAACTTAGAACCAAGGCGGACTCTACGCCAAGTTGCAAGCTCTACGTAAAGTGCAGGCTAAGGCCCTGCTGCTTCCAACACGTAGAAACGCTCCGAAGGCCAAGAGGCCTATGCGGCCGTGTGTTCCCATTGCAGGAAGGAAAGAACTTAGAACCAAGGCCGACTAGAAGGCAGTTGGAGCTTCTGAGTGAAGTTGCCCGTCCAGTCCCTTGGGCTGCAAAGCGTGTCATCGCGCTTCAGGTGAAGTCTCCTCAGTGGCAGTGTGTTCCCAAGCGAAGGGAAGACTTGAGAAGAAGGGCGTACTAGAAGCTTGTTGGATACTCCGAGTTAAGGGCACGCAAAGACGCTGCGGCTTCCAAAACGTGAACGCGACCTTCAAAGGGAGGATTCCCAAGGGGCAGTTTGCTTCCGGCTGTGGAAAGAAGTTGGAACCTGGGGCGCACCCTAGGCAAGTTGCACACTGCGAGTTAAGTGCAGGCCCAGACCCTTAGGCTTCCACAACGTAAACTCGACCTGAAGTGAAGTTTCCTATGTGGCAGCGTGTTCCCTGCTGCGGAAAGAAGTTAGAACAAGGCCGAACTGGAGGCAAGTTGGACACTCTCAGGGCAGGGCACCGCAGGTCCCCTTTTGCTTCCAAAACGTATCATCGCTCCTCAGGTGACGTCTCCTGGGGGAGGGGGGGCCAGTGAGATCCCAGGGGAGGAAAGACCTTAAGAACAGGGGCGGACTAGAAGCCTGTTGGCTACACCGAGTTGAGTTCCAGGGAAGGCCCTTAGGCTTCCCAAATCTACAAACGCAGCGAAGACGAACACTACTAGAGGGCAGTGTTCTCCCAGTTGCAGAAAGGTGTTAGAACAAAGGCGGATGCCAAGGCAGGTTGGAGACTCTGAGTGAAGTGCTCGCCAATGCGCCTCTGCGTCCAAAACGCCAAGCGCCGCGTACGACGCAACCGCCTTCTGGCCGTGTTCTCGCAGGTGAGGAAAGAAGTGAGAACAAGGGCGGCCTGAAGCCGACTTGGACTCTCTGTGTGAAGTGCACGCCAAGTCCATTAGGCTTCCAAAAGGTAGCCTCGCTCTTCAGGTGAAGCCTCATAAGCGGCAGCGTGTTCGCAGCTCAGGCAAGAACTTAGAACCAAGGCGGACTCTACGCCAAGTTGCAAGCTCTACGTAAAGTGAAGGCTAAGGCCCTGCTGCTTCCAACACGTAGAAACGCTCCGAAGGCCAAGAGGCCTATGCGGCCGTGTGTTCCCATTGCAGGAAGGAAAGAACTTAGAACCAAGGCCGACTAGAAGGCAGTTGGAGCTTCTGAGTTAAGTTGCCCGTCCAGTCCCTTGGGCTGCAAAGCGTGTCATCGCGCTTCAGGTGAAGTCTCCTCAGTGGCAGTGTGTTCCAGAGCGAAGGGAAGACTTGAGAAGAAGGGCGTTCTAGAAGCTTGTTGGATACTCCGAGTTAAGGGCACGCAAAGACGCTGCGGCTTCCAAAACGTGAACGCGACCTTCAAAGGGAGGATTCCCAAGGGGCAGTTTGCTCCCGGCTGTGGAAAGAAGTTGGAACTTGGGGCGCACCCTAGGCAAGTTGCACACTGCGAGTTAAGTGCAGGCCCAGACCCTTAGGCTTCCACAACGTAAACTCGACCTGAAGTGAAGTTTCCTATGTGGCAGCGTGTTCCCTGCTGCGGAAAGAAGTTAGAGCAAGGACGCACTGGAGGCAAGTTGGACACTCTCAGGGCAGGGCACCCCAGGTCCCCTTTTGCTTCCAAAACGTATCATCGCTCCTCAGGTGACGTCTCCTGGGGGAGGGGGGGCCCGTGAGATCCCAGGGGAGGAAAGAACTTAAGAACATGGGCGGACTAGAAGCCTGTTGGCTACACCGAGTTGAGTTCCATGGAAGGCCCTTAGGCTTCCCAAACCTACAAACGCAGCGAAGACGAACACTACTAGAGGGCAGTGTTCTCCCAGTTGCGGAAAGGTGTTAGAACAAAGGCGGACGCCAAGGCAGGTTGGAGACTCTGAGTGAAGTGCTCGCCAATGCGCCTCTGCGTCCAAAACGCCAAGCGCCGCGTACGACGCAACCGCCTTCTGGCCGTGTTCTCGCAGGTGAGGAAAGAAGTGAGAACAAGGGCGGCCTGAAGCCGACTTGGACTCTCTGTGTGAAGTACACGCCAAGTCCATTAGGCTTCCAAAAGGTAGCCTCGCTCTTCAGGTGAAGCCTCATAAGCGGCAGCGTGTTCGCAGCTCAGGCAAGAACTTAGAACCAAGGCGGACTCTACACCAAGTTGCAAGCTCTACGTAAAGTGCAGGCTAAGGCCCTGCTGCTATCAACACGTAGAAAAGCTCCGAAGGCCAAGAGGCCTATGCGGCCGTGTGTTCCCATTGCAGGAAGGAAAGAACTTAGAACCAAGGCCGACAAGAAGGCAGTTGGAGCTTCTGAGTTAAGTTGCCCGTCCAGTCCCTTGGGCTGCAAAGCGTGTCATCACGCTTCAGGTGAAGTCTCCTCAGTGGCATTGTGTTCCCAAGCGAAGGGAAGACTTGAGAAGAAGGGCGTACTAGAAGCTTGTTGGATACTCCGAGTTAAGGGCATGCAAAGACGCTGCGGCTTCCAAAACGTGAACGCGACCTTCAAAGGGAGGATTCCCAATGGGCAGTTTGCTCCCGGCTGTGGAAAGAAGTTGGAACCTGGGGCGCACCCTAGGCAAGTTGCACACTGCGAGTTAAGTGCAGGCCCAGACCCTTCGGCTTCCACAACGTAAACTCGACCTGAAGTGAAGTTTCCTATGTGGCAGCGTGTTCCCTGCTGCGGAAAGAAGTTAGAGCAAGGCCGCACTGGAGGCAAGTTGGACACTGTCAGGGCAGGGCACAGCATGTCCCCTTTTGCTTCCAAAACGTATCATCGCTCCTCAGGTGACGTCTCCTGGGGGAGGGGGGCCCGTGAGATCCCAGGGGAGGAAAGACCTTAAGAACAGGGGCGGACTAGAAGCCTGTTGGCTACACCGAGTTGAGTTCCAGGGAAGGCCCTTAGGCTTCCCAAACCTACAAACGCAGCGAAGACGAACACTACTAGAGGGCAGTGTTCTCCCAGTTGCGGAAAGGTGTTAGAACAAAGGCGGACGCCAAGGCAGGTTGGAGACTCTGAGTGAAGTGCTCGCCAATGCGCCTCTGCGTCCAAAACGCCAAGCGCCGCGTACGACGCAACCGCCTTCTGGCCGTGTTCTCGCAGGTAAGGAAAGAAGTGAGAACAAGGGCGGCCTGAAGCCGACTTGGACTCTCTGTGTGAAGTGCACGCCAAGGCCATTAGGCTTCCAAAAGGTAGCCTCGCTCTTCAGGTGAAGCCTCATAAGCGGCAGCGTGTTCGCAGCTCAGGCAAGAACTTAGAACCAAGGCGGACTCGACGCCAAGTTGCAAGCTCTACGTAAAGTGCAGGCTAAGGCCCTGCTGCTTCCAACACGTAGAAACGCTCCGAAGGCCAAGAGGCCTATGCGGCCGTGTGTTCCCATTGCAGGAAGGAAAGAACTTAGAACCAAGGCCGACTAGAAGGCAGTTGGAGCTTCTGAGTTAAGTTGCCCGTCCAGTCCCTTGGGCTGCAAAGCGTGTCATCGCGCTTCAGGTGAAGTCTCCTCAGTGGCAGTGTGTTCCCAAGCGAAGGGAAGACTTGAGAAGAAGGGCGTACTAGAAGCTTGTTGGATACTCCGAGTTAAGGGCACGCAAAGACGCTGCGGCTTCCAAAACGTGAACGCGACCTTCAAAGGGAGGATTCCCAAGGGGCAGTTTGCTCCCGGCTGTGGAAAGATGTTGGAACCTGGGGCGCACCCTAGGCAAGTTGCACACTGCGAGTTATGTGCAGGCCCAGACCCTTAGGCTACCACAACGTAAACTCGACCTGAAGTGAAGTTTCCTATGTGGCAGCGTGTTCCCTGCTGCGGAAAGAAGTTAGAGCAAGGCCGCACTGGAGGCAAGTTGGACACTCTCAGGGCAGGGCACCCCAGGTCCCCTTTTGCTTCCAAAACGTATCATCGCTCCTCAGGTGACGTCTCCTGGGGGGGGGGCCCGTGAGATCCCAGGGGAGGAAGGACCTTAAGAACAGGGGCGGACTAGAAGCCTGTTGGCTACACCGAGTTGAGTTCCAGGGAAGGCCCTTAGGCTTCCCAAACCTACAAACGCAGCGAAGACGAACACTACTAGAGGGCAGTGTTCTCCCAGTTGCGGAAAGGTGTTAGAACAAAGGCGGACGCCAAGGCAGGTTGGAGACTCTGAGTGAAGTGCTCGCCAATGCGCCTCTGCGTCCAAAACGCCAAGCGCCGCGTACGACGCAACCGCCTTCTGGCCGTGTTCTCGCAGGTGAGGAAAGAAGTGAGAACAAGGGCGGCCTGAAGCCGACTTGGACTCTCTGTGTGAAGTGCACGCCAAGTCCATTAGGCTTCCAAAAGGTAGCCTCGCTCTTCAGGTGAAGCCTCATAAGCGGCAGCGTGTTCGCAGCTCAGGCAAGAACTTAGAACCAAGGCGGACTCTACGCCAAGTTGCAAGCTCTACGTAAAGTGCAGGCTAAGGCCCTGCTGCTTCCAACACGTAGAAACGCTCCGAAGGCCAAGAGGCCTATGCGGCCATGTGTTCCCATTGCAGGAAGGAAAGAACTTAGAACCAAGGCCGACTAGAAGGCAGTTGGAGCTTCTGAGTTAAGTTGCCCGTCCAGTCCCTTGGGCTGCAAAGCGTGTCATCGCGCTTCAGGTGAAGTCTCCTCAGTGGCAGTGTGTTCCCAAGCGAAGGGAAGACTTGAGAAGAAGGGCGTACTAGAAGCTTGTAGGATACTCCGAGTTAAGGGCACGCAAAGACGTTGCGGCTTCCAAAACGTGAACGTGACCTTCAAAGGGAGGATTCCCAAGGGGCAGTTTGCTCCCGGCTGTGGAAAGAAGTTGGAACGTGGGGCGCACCCTAGGCAAGTTGCACACTGCGAGTTAAGTGCAGGCCCAGAGCCTTAGGCTTCCACAACGTAAACTCGACCTGAAGTGAAGTTTCCTATGTGGCAGCGTGTTCCCTGCTGCGGAAAGAAGTTAGAGCAAGGCCGCACTGGAGGCAAGTTGGACACTCTCAGGGCAGGGCACCCCAGGTCCCCTTTTGCTTCCAAAACGTATCATCGCTCCTCAGGTGACGTCTCCTGGGGAAGGGGGGGCCCGTGAGATCCCAGGGGAGGAAAGACCTTAAGAACAGGGGCGGACTAGAAGCCTGTTGTCTACACCGAGTTGAGTTCCAGGGAAGGCCCTTAGGCTTCCCAAACCTACAAACGCAGCGAAGACAAACACTACTAGAGGGCAGTGTTCTCCCAGTTGCGGAAAGGTGTTAGAACAAAGGCGGGCGCCAAGGCAGGTTGGAGACTCTGAGTGAAGTGCTCGCCAATGCGCCTCTGCGTCCAAAACGCCAAGCGCCGCGTACGACGCAACCGCCTTCTGGCCGTGTTCTCGCAGGTGAGGAAAGAAGTGAGAACAAGGGCGGCCTGAAGCCGACTTGGACTCTCTGTGTGAAGTGCACGCCAAGGCCATTAGGCTTCCAAAAGGTAGCCTCGCTCTTCAGGTGAAGCCTCATAAGCGGCAGCGTGTTCGCAGCTCAGGCAAGAACTTAGAACCAAGGCGGACTCTACGCCAAGTTGCCAGCTCTACGTAAAGTGCAGGCTAAGGCCCTGCTGCTTCCAACACGTAGAATCGCTCCGAAGGCCAAGAGGCCTCTGCGGCCGTGTGTTCCCATTGCAGGAAGGAAAGAACTTAGAACCAAGGCCGACTAGAAGGCAGTTGGAGCTTCTGAGTTAAGTTGCCCGTCCAGTCCCTTGGGCTGCAAAGCGTGTCATCGCGCTTCAGGTGAAGTCTCCTCAGTGGCAGTGTGTTCCCAAGCGAAGGGAAGACTTGAGAAGAAGGGCGTACTAGAAGCTTGTTGGATACTCCGAGTTAAGGGCACGCAAAGACGCTGCGGCTTCCAAAACGTGAACGCGACCTTCAAAGGGAGGATTCCCAAGGGGCAGTTTGTTCCCGGCTGTGGAAAGAAGTTGGAACCTGGGGCGCACCCTAGGCAAGTTGCACACTGCGAGTTAAGTGCAGGCCCAGACCCTTAGGCTTCCACAACGTAAACTCGACCTGAAGTGAAGTTTCCTATGTGGCAGCGTGTTCCCTGCTGAGGAAAGAAGTTAGAACAAGGCCGCACTGGAGGCAAGTTGGACACTCTCAGGGCAGGGCACCCCAGGTCCCCTTTTGCTTCCAAAACGTATCATCGCTCCTCAGGTGACGTCTCCTGGGGGAGGGGGGGCCCGTGAGATCCCAGGGGAGGAAAGACCTTAAGAACAGGGGCGGACTAGAAGCCTGTTGGCTACACCGAGTTGAGTTCCAGGGAAGGCCCTTAGGCTTCCCAAACCTACAAACGCAGCGAAGACGAACAGTACTAGAGGGCAGTGTTCTCCCAGTTGCGGAAAGGTGTTAGAACAAAGGCGGACGCCAAGGCAGGTTGGAGACTCTGAGTGAAGTGCTTGCCAATGCGCCTCTGCGTCCAAAACGCCAAGCGCCGCGTACGACGCAACCGCCTTCTGGCCGTGTTCTCGCAGGTGAGGAAAGAAGTGAGAACAAGGGCGGCCTGAAGCCGACTTGGACTCTCTGTGTGAAGTGCACGCCAAGGCCATTAGGCTTCCAAAAGTTAGCCTCGCTCTTCAGGTGAAGCCTCATAAGCGGCAGCGTGTTCGCAGCTCAGGCAAGAACTTAGAACCAAGGCGGACTCTACGCCAAGTTGCAAGCTCTACGTAAAGTGCAGGCTAAGGCCCTGCTGCTTCCAACACGTAGAAACGCTCCGAAGGCCAAGAGGCCTATGCGGCCGTGTGTTCCCATTGCAGGAAGGAAAGAACTTAGAACCAAGGCCGACTAGAAGGCAGTTGGAGCTTCTGAGTTAAGTTGCCCGTCCAGTCCCTTGGGCTGCAAAGCGTGTCATCGCGCTTCAGGTGAAGTCTCCTCAGTGGCAGTGTGTTCCCAAGCGAAGGGAAGACTTGAGAAGAAGGGCGTACTAGAAGCTTGTTGGATACTCCGAGTTAAGGGCACGCAAAGACGCTGCGGCTTCCAAAACGTGAACGCGACCTTCAAAGGGAGGATTCCCAAGGGACGTTTGCTCCCGGCTGTGGAAAGAAGTTGGAACCTGGGGCGCACCCTAGGCAAGTTGCACACTGCGAGTTAAGTGCGAGCCCAGACCCTTAGGCTTCCACAACGTAAA
Source organism: Meles meles (assembly GCF_922984935.1). Lineage (NCBI taxonomy): Eukaryota > Metazoa > Chordata > Mammalia > Carnivora > Mustelidae > Meles > Meles meles. The sequence goes on from NW_025721615.1 coordinate 623,666, forward strand.
CTCGACCTGAAGTGAAGTTTCCTATGTGGCAGCGTGTTCCCTGCTGCGGAAAGAAGTTAGAACAAGGCCGCACTGGAGGCAAGTTGGACACTCTCAGGGCAGGGCACCCCAGGTCCCCTTTTGCTTCCAAAACGTATCATCGCTCCTCAGGTGACGTCTCCTGGTGGGGGGGGGGCACGTGAGATCCCAGGGGAGGAAAGACCTTAAGAACAGGGGCGGACTAGAAGCCTGTTGGCTACACCGAGTTGAGTTCCAGGGAAGGCCCTTAGGCTTCCCAAACCTACAAATGCAGCGAAGACAAACACTACTAGAGGGCAGTGTTCTCCAAGTTGCAGAAAGGTGTTAGAACAAAGGCGGACGCCAAGGCAGGTTGGAGACTCTGAGTGAAGTGCTCGCCAATGCGCCTCTGCGTCCAAAACGCCAAGCGCCGCGTACGACGCAACCGCCTTCTGGCCGTGTTCTCGCAGGTGAGGAAAGAAGTGAGAACAAGGGCGGCCTGAAGCCGACTTGGACTCTCTGTGTGAAGTGCACGCCAAGGCCATTAGGCTTCCAAAAGGTAGCCTCGCTCTTCAGGTGAAGCCTCATAAGCGGCAGCGTGTTCGAAGCTCAGGCAAGAACTTAGAACCAAGGCGGACTCTACGCCAAGTTGCAAGCTCTACGTAAAGTGCAGGCTAAGGCCCTGCTGCTTCCAAAACGTAGAAACGCTCCGAAGGCCAAGAGGCCTATGCGGCCGTGTGTTCCCATTGCAGGAAGGAAAGAACTTAGAACCAAGGCCGACTAGAAGGCAGTTGGAACTTCTGAGTTAAGTTGCCCGTCCAGTCCCTTGGGCTGCAAAGCGTGTCATCGCGCTTCAGGTGAAGTCTCCTCAGTGGCAGCGTGTTCCCAAGCGAAGGGAAGACTTGAGAAGAAGGGCGTACTAGAAGCTTGTTGGATACTCCGAGTTAAGGGCACGCAAAGACGCTGCGGCTTCCAAAACGTGAACGCGACCTTCAAAGGGAGGATTCCCAAGGGGCAGTTTGCTCCCGGCTGTGGAAAGAAGTTGGAACCTGGGGCGCACCCTAGGCAAGTTGCACACTGCGAGTTAAGTGCAGGCCCAGACCCTTAGGCTTCCACAACGTAAACTCGACCTGAAGTGAAGTTTCCTATGTGGCAGCGTGTTCCCTGCTGCGGAAAGAAGTTAGAGCAAGGCCGCACTGGAGGCAATTTGGACACTCTCAGGGCAGGGCACCCCAGGTCCCCTTTTGCTTCCAAAACGTATCATCGCTCCTCAGGTGACGTCTCCTGGGGGAGGGGGGGCCCGTGAGATCCCAGGGGAGGAAAGACCTTAAGAACAGGGGCGGACTAGAAGCCTGTTGGCTACACCGAGTTGAGTTCCAGGGAAGGCCCTTAGGCTTCCCAAACCTACAAACGCAGCGAAGACGAACATTACTAGAGGGCAGTGTTCTCCCAGTTGCGGAAAGGTGTTAGAACAAAGGCGGACGCCAAGGCAGGTTGGAGACTCTGAGTGAAGTGCTTGCCAATGCGCCTCTGCGTCCAAAACGCCAAGCGCCGCGTACGACGCAACCGCCTTCTGGCCGTGTTCTCGCAGGTGAGGAAAGAAGTGAGAACAAGGGCGGCCTGAAGCCGACTTGGACTCTCTGTGTGAAGTGCACGCCAAGGCCCTTAGGCTTCCAAAAGTTAGCCTCGCTCTTCAGGTGAAGCCTCATAAGCGGCAGCGTGTTCGCAGCTCAGGCAAGAACTTAGAACCAAGGCGGACTCTACGCCAAGTTGCAAGCTCTACGTAAAGTGCAGGCTAAGGCCCTGCTGCTTCCAACACGTAGAAACGCTCCGAAGGCCAAGAGGCCTATGCGGCCGTGTGTTCCCATTGCAGGAAGGAAAGAACTTAGAACCAAGGCCGACTAGAAGGCAGTTGGAGCTTCTGAGTTAAGTTGCCCGTCCAGTCCCTTGGGCGGCAAAGCGTGTCATTGCGCTTCAGGTGAAGTCTCCTCAGTGGCAGTGTGTTCCCAAGCGAAGGGAAGACTTGAGAAGAAGGGCGTACTAGAAGCTTGTTGGATACTCCGAGTTAAGGGAACGCAAAGACGCTGCGGCTTCCAAAACGTGAACGCGACCTTCAAAGGGAGGATTCCCAAGGGGCGTTTGCTCCCGGCTGTGGAAAGAAGTTGGAACCTGGGGCGCACCCTAGGCAAGTTGCACACTGCGAGTTAGGTGCAGGCCCAGACCCTTAGGCTTCCACAACGTAAACTCGACCTGAAGTGAAGTTTCCTATGTGGCAGCGTGTTCCCTGCTGCGGAAAGAAGTTAGAACAAGGCCGCACTGGAGGCAAGTTGGACACTCTCAGGGCAGGGCACCCCAGGTCCCCTTTTGCTTCCAAAACGTATCATCGCTCCTCAGGTGACGTCTCCTGGTGGGGGGGGCCCGTGAGATCCCAGGGGAGGAAAGACCTTAAGAACAGGGGCGGACTAGAAGCCTGTTGGCTACACCGAGTTGAGTTCCAGGGAAGGCCCTTAGGCTTCCCAAACCTACAAATGCAGCGAAGACAAACACTACTAGAGGGCAGTGTTCTCCCAGTTGCAGAAAGGTGTTAGAACAAAGGCGGACGCCAAGGCAGGTTGGAGACTCTGAGTGAAGTGCTCGCCAATGCGCCTCTGCGTCCAAAACGCCAAGCGCCGCATACGACGCAACCGCCTTCTGGCCGTGTTCTCGCAGGTGAGGAAAGAAGTGAGAACAAGGGCGGCCTGAAGCCGACTTGGACTCTCTGTGTGAAGTGCACGCCAAGGCCATTAGGCTTCCAAAAGGTAGCCTCGCTCTTCAGGTGAAGCCTCATAAGCGGCAGCGTGTTCGCAGCTCAGGCAAGAACTTAGAACCAAGGCGGACTCTACGCCAAGTTGAAAGCTCTACGTAAAGTGCAGTCTAAGGCCCTGCTGCTTCCAACACGTAGAAACGCTCCGAAGGCCAAGAGGCCTATGCGGCCGTGTGTTCCCATTGCAGGAAGGAAAGAACTTAGAACCAAGGCCGACTAGAAGGCAGTTGGAGCTTCTGAGTTAAGTTGCCCGTCCAGTCCCTTGGGCTGCAAAGCGTGTCATCGCGCTTCAGGTGAAGTCTCCTCAGTGGCAGTGTGTTCCCAAGCGAAGGGAAGACTTGAGAAGAAGGGCGTACTAGAAGCTTGTTGGATACTCCGAGTTAAGGGCACGCAAAGACACTGCAGCTTCCAAAACGTGAACGCGACCTTCAAAGGGAGGATTCCCAAGGGGCAGTTTGCTCCCGGCTGTGGAAAGAAGTTGGAACCTGGGGCGCACCCTAGGCAAGTTGCACACTGCGAGTTAAGTGCAGGCCCAGACCCTTAGGCTTCCACAAGGTAAACTCGACATGAAGTGAAGTTTCCTATGTGGCAGCGTGTTCCCTGCTGCGGAAAGAAGTTAGAGCAAGGCCGAACTGGAGGCAAGTTGGACACTCTCAGGGCAGGGCACCCCAGGTCCCCTTTTGCTTCCAAAACGTATCATCGCTCCTAAGGTGACGTTTCCTGGGGGGGGGGGGGCGTGAGATCCCAGGGGAGGAAAGACCTTAGAACAGGGGCGGACTAGAAGCCTGTTGGCTACACCGAGTTGAGTTCCAGGGAAGGCCCTTAGGCTTCCCAAACCTACAAACGCAGCGAAGACGAACACTACTAGAGGCCAGTGTTCTCCCAGTTGCGGAAAGTTGTTAGAACAAAGGCGGACGCCAAGGCAGGTTGGAGACTCTGAGTGAAGTGCTCGCCAATGCGCCTCTGCGCCCAAAACGCCAAGCGCCGCGTACGACGCAACCGCCTTCTGGCCGTGTTCTCGCAGGTGAGGAAAGAAGTGAGAACAAGGGCGCCCTGAAGCCGAATTGGTCTCTCTGTGTGAAGTGCACGTCAAGTTCATTAGGCTTCCAAAAGGTAGCCTCGCTCTTCAGGTGAAGCCTCATAAGCGGCAGCGTGTTCGCAGCTCAGGCAAGAACTTAGAACCAAGGCGGACTCTACGCCAAGTTGCAAGCTCTACGTAAACTGCAGGCTAAGGCCCTGCTGCTTCCAACACGTAGAAACGCTCCGAAGGCCAAGAGGCCTATGCGGCCGTGTGTTCCCATTGCAGGAAGGAAAGAACTTAGAACCACGGCCGACTAGAAGGCAGTTGGAGCTTCTGAGTTAAGTTGCCCGTCCAGTCCCTTGGGCTGCAAAGCGTGTCATCGCGCTTCAGGTGAAGTCTCCTCAGTGGCAGCGTGTTCCCAAGCGAAGGGAAGACTTGAGAAGAATGGCGTACTAGAAGCTTGTTGGATACTCCGAGTTAAGGGCACGCAAAGACGCTGCGGCTTCCAAAACGTGAACGCGACCTTCAAAGGGAGGATTCCCAAGGGGCCGTTTGCTCCCGGCTGTGGAAAGAAGTTGGAACCTGGGGCGCACCCTAGGCAAGTTGCACACTGCGAGTTAAGTGCAGGCCCAGACCCTTAGGCTTCCACAACGTAAACTCGACCTGAAGTGAAGTTTCCTATGTGGCAGCGTGTTCCCTGCTGCGGAAAGAAGTTAGAGCAAGGCCGCACTGGAGGCAAGTTGGACACTCTCAGGGCAGGGCACACCAGGTCCCCTTTTGCTTCCAAAACGTATCATCGCTCCTAAGGTGACGTCTCCTGGGGGGGGTCGTTAGATCCCAGGGGAGGAAAGACCTTAGAACAGGGGCGGACTAGAAGCCTGTTGGCTACACCGAGTTGAGTTCCAGGGAAGGCCCTTAGGCTTCCCAAACCTACAAACGCAGCGAAGACGAACACTACTAGAGGGCAGTGTTCTCCCAGTTGCGGAAAGGTGTTAGAACAAAGGCGGACGCCAAGGCAGGTTGGAGACTCTGAGTGAAGTGCTCGCCAATGCGCCTCTGCGTCCAAAACGCCAAGCGCCGCGTACGACGCAACCGCCTTCTGGCCGTGTTCTCGCAGGTGAGGAAAGAAGTGAGAACAAGGGCGGCCTGAAGCCGACTTGGACTCTCTGTGTGAAGTGCACGCCAAGGCCATTAGGCTTCCAAAAGGTAGCCTCGCTCTTCAGGTGAAGCCTCATAAGCGGCAGCGTGTTCGCAGCTCAGGCAAGAACTTAGAACCAAGGCGGACTCTACGCCAAGTTGCAAGCTCTACGTAAAGTGCAGGCTAAGGCCCTGCTGCGTCCAACACGTAGAAACGCTCCGAAGGCCAAGAGGCCTATGCGGCCGTGTGTTCCCATTGCAGGAAGGAAAGAACTTAGAACCAAGGCCGACTAGAAGGCAGTTGGAGCTTCTGAGTTAAGTTGCCCGTCCAGTCCCTTGGGCTGCAAAGCGTGTCATCGCGCTTCAGGTGAAGTCTCCTCAGTGGCAATGTGTTCCCAAGCGAAGGGAAGTCTTGAGAAGAAGGGCGTACTAGAAGCTTGTTGGATAATCCGAGTTAAGGGCACGCAAAGACGCTGCGGCTTCCAAAACGTGAACGCGACCTTCAAAGGGAGGATTCCCAAGGGGCAGTTTGCTCCCGGCTGTGGAAAGAAGTTGGAACCTGGGGCGCACCCTAGGCAAGTTGCACACTGCGAGTTAAGTGCAGGCCCAGACCCTTAGGCTTCCACAACGTAAACTCGACCTGAAGTGAAGTTTCCTATGTGGCAGCGTGTTCCCTGCTGCGGAAAGAAGTTAGAGCAAGGCCGCACTGGAGGCAAGTTGGACACTCTCAGGGCAGGGCACCCCAGGTCCCCTTTTGCTTCCAAAACGTATCATCGCTCCTAAGGTGACGTCTCCTGATGGGGGGGCCGTGAGATCCCAGGGGAAGAAAGACCTTAGAAGAGGGGCGGACTAGAAGACTGTTGGCTACACCGAGTTGAGTTCCAGGGAAGGCCCTTAGGCTTCCCAATCCTACAAACGCAGCGTAGACGAACACTACTAGAGGGCAGTGTTCTCCCAGTTGCGGAAAGGTGTTAGAACAAAGGTGGACGCCAGGGCAGGTTGGAGACTCTGAGTGAAGTGCTCGCCAATGCGCCTCTGCGTCCAAAACGCCAAGCGCCGCGTACGACGCAACCGCCTTCGGGCCGTGTTCTCGCAGGTGAGGAAAGAAGTGAGAACAAGGGCGGCCTGAAGCCGACTTGGACTCTCTGTGTGAAGTGCACGCCAAGTCCATTAGGCTTCCAAAAGGTAGCCCCGCTCTTCAGGTGAAGCCTCATAAGCGGCAGCGTGTTCGCAGCTCAGGCAAGAACTTAGAACCAAGGCGGACTCTACGCCAAGTTACAAGCTCTACGTAAAGTGCAGGCTAAGGCCCTGCTGCTTCCAACACGTAGAAACGCTCCGAAGGCCAAGAGGCCTATGCGGCCGTGTGTTCCCATTGCAGGAAGGAAAGAACTTAGAACCAAGGCCGACTAGAAGGCAGTTGGAGCTTCTGAGTTAAGTTGCCCGTCCAGTCCCTTGGGCTGCAAAGCGTGTCATCGCGCTTCAGGTGAAGTCTCCTCAGTGGCAGTGTGTTCCCAAGCGAAGGGAAGACTTGAGAAGAAGGGCGTACTAGAAGCTTGTTGGATACTCCGAGTTAAGGGCACGCAAAGACGCTGCGGCTTCCAAAACGTGAACGCGACCTTCAAAGGTAGGATTCCCAAGGGGCAGTTTGCTCCCGGCTGTGGAAAGAAGTTGGAACCTGGGGCGCACCCTAGGCAAGTTGCACACTGCGAGTTAAGTGCAGGCCCAGACCCTTAGGCTTCCACAACGTAAACTCGACCTGAAGTGAAGTTTCCTATGTGGCAGCGTGTTCCCTGCTGCGGAAAGAAGTTAGAGCAAGGCCGCACTGGAGGCAAGTTGGACACTCTCAGGGCAGGGCACCCAGGTCCCCTTTTGCTTCCAAAACGTATCATCGCTCCTCAGGTGACGTCTCCTCAATGGCAGTGTGTTCCCAAGCGAAGGGAAGACTTGAGAAGAAGGGCGTACTAGAAGCTTGTTCCATACTCCGAGTTAAGGGCACGCAAAGACGCTGCGGCTTCCAAAACGTGAACGCGACCTTCAAAGGGAGGATTCCCAAGGGGCGTTTGCTCCCGGCTGTGGAAAGAAGTTGGAACCTGGGGCGCACCCTAGGCAAGTTGCACACTGCGAGTTAAGTGCAGGCCCAGACCCTTAGGCTTCCACAACGTAAACTCGACCTGAAGTGAAGTTTCCTATGTGGCAGCGTGTTCCCTGCTGCGGAAAGAAGTTAGAGCAAGGCCGAAATGGAGGCAAGTTGGACACTCTCAGGGCAGGGCACCCCAGGTCCCCTTTTGCTTCCAAAACGTATCATCGCTCCTCAGGTGACGTCTCCTGGGGGAGGGGGGGCCCGTGAGATCCCAGGGGAGGAAAGACCTTAAGAAGAGGGGCGGACTAGAAGCCTGTTGGCTACACCGAGTTGAGTTCCAGGGAAGTCCCTTAGGCTTCCCAAACCTACAAACGCAGCGAAGACGAACACTACTAGAGGGCAGTGTTCTCCCAGTTGCGGAAAGGTGTTAGAACAAAGGCGGACGCCAAGGCAGGTTGGAGTCTCTGAGTGAAGTGCTCGCCAATGCGCCTCTTCGTCCTAAACGCCAAGCGCCGCGTACGACGCAACCGCCTTCTGGCCGTGTTCTCGCAGGTGAGGAAAGAAGTGAGAACAAGGGCGGCCTGAAGCCGACTTGGACTCTCTGTGTGAAGTGCACGCCAAGGCCATTAGGCTTCCAAAAGGTAGCCTCGCTCTTCAGGTGAAGCCTCATAAGCGGCAGCGTGTTCGCAGCTCAGGCAAGATCTTAGAACCAAGGCGGACTCTACGCCAAGTTGCAAGCTCTACGTAAAGTGCAGGCTAAGGCCCTGCTGCTTCCAACACGTAGAAACGCTCCGAAGGCCAAGAGGCCTATGCGGCCGTGTGTTCCCATTGCAGGAAAGAAAGAACTTAGAACCAAGGCCGACTAGAAGGCAGTTGGAGCTTCTGAGTTAAGTTGCCCGTCCAGTCCCTTGGGCTGCAAAGCGTGTCATCGCGCTTCAGGTGAAGTCTCCTCAGTGGCAGTGTGTTCCCAAGCGAAGGGAAGACTTGAGAAGAAGGCCGTACTAGAAGCTTGTTGGATACTCCGAGTTAAGGGCACGCAAAGACGCTGCGGCTTCCAAAACGTGAACGCGACCTTCAAAGGGAGGATTCCCAAGGGGCAGTTTGCTCCCGGCTGTGGAAAGAAGTTGGAACCTGGGGCGCACCCTAGGCAAGTTGCACACTGCGAGTTAAGTGCAGGCCCAGACCCTTAGGCTTCCACAACGTAAACTCGACCTGAAGTGAAGTTTCCTATGTGGCAGCGTGTTCCCTGCTGCGGAAAGAAGTTAGAGCAAGGCCGCACTGGAGGCAAGTTGGACACTCTCAGGGCAGGGCACCCCAGGTCCCCTTTTGCTTCCAAAACGTATCATCGCTCCTCAGGTGACGTCTCCTGGGGGAGGCGGGGCCCGTGAGATCACAGGGGAGGAAAGACCTTAGAACAGGGGCGGACTAGAAGCCTGTTGGCTACACCGAGTTGAGTTCCAGGGAAGGCCCTTAGGCTTCCCAAACCTACAAACGCAGCGAAGACGAACACTACTAGAGGGCAGTGTTCTCCCAGTTGCGGAAAGTTGTTAGAACAAAGGCGGACGCCAAGGCAGGTTGGAGACTCTGAGTGAAGTGTTCGCCAATGCGCCTCTGCGTCCAAAACGCCAAGCGCCGCGTACGACGCAACCGCCTTCTGGCCGTGTTCTCGCAGGTGAGGAAAGAAGTGAGAACAAGGGCGCCCTGAAGCCGACTTGGTCTCTCTGTGTGAAGTGCACGTCAAGTTCATTAGGCTTCCAAAAGGTAGCCTCGCTCTTCAGGTGAAGCCTCATAAGCGGCAGCGTGTTCGCAGCTCAGGCAAGAACTTAGAACCAAGGCGGACTCTACGCCAAGTTGCAAGCTCTACGTAAACTGCAGGCTAAGGCCCTGCTGCTTCCAACACGTAGAAACGCTCCGAAGGCCAAGAGGCCTATGCGGCCGTGTGTTCCCATTGCAGGAAGGAAAGAACTTAGAACCACGGCCGACTAGAAGGCAGTTGGAGCTTCTGAGTTAAGTTGCCCGTCCAGTCCCTTGGGCTGCAAAGCGTGTCATCGCGCTTCAGGTGAAGTCTCCTCAGTGGCAGCGTGTTCCCAAGCGATGGGAAGACTTGAGAAGAAGGGCGTACTAGAAGCTTGTTGGATACTCCGAGTTAAGGGCACGCAAAGACGCTGCGGCTTCCAAAACGTGAACGCGACCTTCAAAGGGAGGATTCCCAAGGGGCAGTTTGCTCCCGGCTGTGGAAAGAAGTTGGAACCTGGGGCGCACCCTAGGCAAGTTGCACCCTGCGAGTGAAGTGCAGGCCCAGACCCTTAGGCTTCCACAACGTAAACTCGACCTGAAGTGAAGTTTCCTATGTGGCAGCGTGTTCCCTGCTGCGGAAAGAAGTTAGAGCAAGGCCGCACTGGAGGCAAGTTGGACACTCTCAGGGCAGGGCACCCCAGGTCCCCTTTTGCTTCCAAAACGTATCATCGCTCCTCAGGTGACGTCTCCTGGGGGGGGGGGCGTGAGATCCCAGGGTGGAAAGACCTTAGAACAGGGGCGGACTAGAAGCCTGTTGGCTACACCGAGTTGAGTTCCAGGGAAGGCCCTTAGGCTTCCCAAACCTACAAACGCAGCGAAGACGAACACTACTAGAGGGCAGTGTTCTCCCAGTTGCGGAAAGGTGTTAGAACAAAGGCGGACGCCAAGGCAGGTTGGAGACTCTGAGTGAAGTGCTCGCCAATGCGCCTCTGCGTCCAAAACGCCAAGCGCCGCGTACGACGCAACCGCCTTCGGGCCGTGTTCTCGCAGGTGAGGAAAGAAGTGAGAACAAGGGCGGCCTGAAGCCGACTTGGACTCTCTGTGTGAAGTGCACGCCAAGTCCATTAGGCTTCCAAAAGGTAGCCTCGCTCTTCAGGTGAAGCCTCATAAGCGGCAGCGTGTTCGCAGCTCAGGCAAGAACTTAGAACCAAGGCGGACTCTACGCCAAGTTGCAAGCTCTACGTAAAGTGCAGGCTAAGGCCCTGCTGCGTCCAACACGTAGAAACGCTCCGAAGGCCAAGAGGCCTATGCGGCCGTGTGTTCCCTTTGCAGGAAGGAAAGAACTTAGAACCAAGGCCGACTAGAAGGCAGTTGGAGCTTCTGAGTTAAGTTGCCCGTCCAGTCCCTTGGGCTGCAAAGCGTGTCATCGCGCTTCAGGTGAAGTCTCCTCAGTGGCAGTGTGTTCCCAAGCGAAGGGAAGACTTGAGAAGAAGGGCGTACTAGAAGCTTGTTGGATACTCCGAGTTAAGGGCACGCAAAGACGCTGCGGCTTCCAAAACGTGAACGCGACCTTCAAAGGGAGGATTCCCAAGGGGCAGTTTGCTCCCGGCTGTGGAAAGAAGTTGGAACCTGGGGCGCACCCTAGGCAAGTTGCACCCTGCGAGTGAAGTGCAGGCCCAGACCCTTAGGCTTCCACAACGTAAACTCGACCTGAAGTGAAGTTTCCTATGTGGCAGCGTGTTCCCTGCTGCGGAAAGAAGTTAGAGCAAGGCCGCACTGGAGGCAAGTTGGACACTCTCAGGGCAGGGCACCCCAGGTCCCCTTTTGCTTCCAATACGTATCATCGCTCCTAAGGTGATGTCTCCTGGGGGGGGGGCCGTGAGATCCCAGGGGAGGAAAGACCTTAGAACAGGGGCGGACTAGAAGACTGTTGGCTACACCGAGTTGAGTTCCAGGGAAGGCCCTTAGGCTTCCCAATCCTACAAACGCAGCATAGACGAACACTACTAGAGGGCAGTGTTCTCCCAGTTGCGGAAAGGTGTTAGAACAAAGGTGGACGCCAGGGCAGGTTGGAGACTCTGAGTGAAGTGCTCGCCAATGCGCCTCTGCGTCCAAAACGCCAAGCGCCGCGTACGACGCAACCGCCTTCGGGCCGTGTTCTCGCAGGTGAGGAAAGAAGTGAGTACAAGGGCGGCCTGAAGCCGACTTGGACTCTCTGTGTGAAGTGCACGCCAAGTCCATTAGGCTTCCAAAAGGTAGCCTCGCTCTTCAGGTGAAGCCTCATAAGCGGCAGCGTGTTCGCAGCTCAGGCAAGAACTTAGAACCAAGGCGGACTCTACGCCAAGTTGCAAGCTCTACGTAAAGTGCAGGCTAAGGCCCTGCTGCTTCCAACACGTAGAAACGCTCCGAAGGCCAAGAGGCCTATGCGGCCGTGTGTTCCCATTGCAGGAAGGAAAGAACTTAGAACCACGGCCGACTAGAAGGCAGTTGGAGCTTCTGAGTTAAGTTGCCCGTCCAGTCCCTTGGGCTGCAAAGCGTGTCATCGCGCTTCAGGTGAAGTCTCCTCAGTGGCAGCGTGTTCCCAAGCGAAGGGAAGACTTGAGAAGAAGGGCGTACTAGAAGCTTGTTGGATACTCCGAGTTAAGGGCACGCAAAGACGCTGCGGCTTCCAAAACGTGAACGCGACCTTCAAAGGGAGGATTCCCAAGGGGCAGTTTGCTCCCGGCTGTGGAAAGAAGTTGGAACCTGGGGCGCAACCTAGGCAAGTTGCACCCTGCGAGTTAAGTGCAGGCCCAGACCCTTAGGCTTCCACAACGTAAACTCGACCTGAAGTGAAGTTTCCTATGTGGCAGCGTGTTCCCTGCTGCGGAAAGAAGTTAGAGCAAGGCCGCACTGGAGGCAAGTTGGACACTCTCAGGGCAGGGCACCCCAGGTCCCCTTTTGCTTCCAAAACGTATCATCGCTCCTAAGGTGACGTCTCCTGGCGGGGGGGGCGTGAGATCCCAGGGGAGGAAAGACCTTAGAACAGGGGCGGACTAGAAGCCTGTTGGCTACACTGAGTTGAGTTCCAGGGAAGGCCCTTAGGCTTCCCAAACCTACAAACGCAGCGAAGACGAACACTACTAGAGGGCAGTGTTCTCCCAGTTGCGGAAAGGTGTTAGAACAAAGGCGGACGCCAAGGCAGGTTGGAGACTCTGAGTGAAGTGCTCGCCAATGCGCCTCTGCGTCCAAAACGCCAAGCGCCGCGTACGACGCAACAGCCTTCTGGCCGTGTTCTCGCAGGTGAGGAAAGAAGTGAGAACAAGGGCGGCCTGAAGCCGACTTGGACTCTCTGTGTGAAGTGCACGCCAAGTCCATTAGGCTTCCAAAAGGTAGCCTCGCTCTTCAGGTGAAGCCTCATAAGCGGCAGCGTGTTCGCAGCTCAGGCAAGAACTTAGAACCAAGGCGGACTCTACGCCAAGTTGCAAGCTCTACGTAAAGTGCAGGCTAAGGCCCTGCTGCTTCCAACACGTAGAAACGCTCCGAAGGCCAAGAGGCCTATGCGGCCGTGTGTTCCCATTGCAGGAAGGAAAGAACTTAGAACCACGGCGGACTAGAAGGCAGTTGGAGCTTCTGAGTTAAGTTGCCCGTCCAGTCCCTTGGGCTGCAAAGCGTGTCATCGCGCTTCAGGTGAAGTCTCCTCAGTGGCAGCGTGTTCCCAAGCGAAGGGAAGACTTGAGAAGAAGGGCGTACTAGAAGCTTGTTGGATACTCCGAGTTAAGGGCACGCAAAGACGCTGCGGCTTCCAAAACGTGAACGCGACCTTCAAAGGGAGGATTCCCAAGGGGCAGTTTGCTCCCGGCTGTGGAAAGAAGTTGGAACCTGGGGCGCAACCTAGGCAAGTTGCACCCTGCGAGTTAAGTGCAGGCCCAGACCCTTAGGCTTCCACAACGTAAACTCGACCTGAAGTGAAGTTTCCTATGTGGCAGCGTGTTCCCTGCTGCGGAAAGAAGTTAGAGCAAGGCCGCACTGGAGGCAAGTTGGACACTCTCAGGGCAGGGCACCCCAGGTCCCCTTTTGCTTCCAAAACGTATCATCGCTCCTAAGGTGACGTCTCCTGGCGGGGGGGGCGTGAGATCCCAGGGGAGGAAAGACCTTAGAACAGGGGCGGACTAGAAGCCTGTTGGCTACACTGAGTTGAGTTCCAGGGAAGGCCCTTAGGCTTCCCAAACCTACAAACGCAGCGAAGACGAACACTACTAGAGGGCAGTGTTCTCCCAGTTGCGGAAAGTTGTTAGAACAAAGGCGGACGCCAAGGCAGGTTGGAGACTCTGAGTGAAGTGCTCGCCAATGCGCCTCTGCGTCCAAAACGCCAAGCGCCGCGTACGACGCAACAGCCTTCGGGCCGTGTTCTCGCAGGTGAGGAAAGAAGTGAGAACAAGGGCGGCCTGAAGCCGACTTGGACTCTCTGTGTGAAGTGCACGCCAAGTCCATTAGGCTTCCAAAAGGTAGCCTCGCTCTTCAGGTGAAGCCTCATAAGCGGCAGCGTGTTCGCAGCTCAGGCAAGAACTTAGAACCAAGGCGGACTCTACGCCAAGTTGCAAGCTCTACGTAAAGTGCAGGCTAAGGCCCTGCTGCGTCCAACACGTAGAAACGCTCCGAAGGCCAAGAGGCCTATGCGGCCGTGTGTTCCCTTTGCAGGAAGGAAAGAACTTAGAACCAAGGCCGACTAGAAGGCAGTTGGAGCTTCTGAGTTAAGTTGCCCGTCCAGTCCCTTGGGCTGCAAAGCGTGTCATCGCGCTTCAGGTGAAGTCTCCTCAGTGGCAGTGTGTTCCCAAGCGAAGGGAAGACTTGAGAAGAAGGGCGTACTAGAAGCTTGTTGGGTACTCCGAGTTAAGGGCACGCAAAGACGCTGCGGCTTCCAAAACGTGAACGCGACCTTCAAAGGGAGGATTCCCAAGGGGCAGTTTGCTCCCGGCTGTGGAAAGAAGTTGGAACCTGGGGCGCACCCTAGGCAAGTTGCACACTGCGAGTTAAGTGCAGGCCCAGACCCTTAGGCTTCCACAACGTAAACTCGACCTGAAGTGAAGTTTCCTATGTGGCAGCGTGTTCCCTGCTGCGGAAAGAAGTTAGAGCAAGGCCGCACTGGAGGCAAGTTGGACACTCTCAGGGCAGGGCACCCCAGGTCCCCTTTTGCTTCCAAAACGTATCATCGCTCCTAAGGTGACGTCTCCTGATGGGGGGGCCGTGAGATCCCAGGGGAAGAAAGACCTTAGAAGAGGGGCGGACTAGAAGACTGTTGGCTACACCGAGTTGAGTTCCAGGGAAGGCCCTTAGGCTTCCCAATCCTACAAACGCAGCGTAGACGAACACTACTAGAGGGCAGTGTTCTCCCAGTTGCGGAAAGGTGTTAGAACAAAGGTGGACGCCAGGGCAGGTTGGAGACTCTGAGTGAAGTGCTCGCCAATGCGCCTCTGCGTCCAAAACGCCAAGCGCCGCGTACGACGCAACCGCCTTCGGGCCGTGTTCTCGCAGGTGAGGAAAGAAGTGAGAACAAGGGCGGCCTGAAGCCGACTTGGACTCTCTGTGTGAAGTGCACGCCAAGTCCATTAGGCTTCCAAAAGGTAGCCCCGCTCTTCAGGTGAAGCCTCATAAGCGGCAGCGTGTTCGCAGCTCAGGCAAGAACTTAGAACCAAGGCGGACTCTACGCCAAGTTGCAAGCTCTACGTAAAGTGCAGGCTAAGGCCCTGCTGCTTCCAACACGTAGAAACGCTCCGAAGGCCAAGAGGCCTATGCGGCCGTGTGTTCCCATTGCAGGAAGGAAAGAACTTAGAACCAAGCCCGACTAGAAGGCAGTTGGAGCTTCTGAGTTAAGTTGCCCGTCCAGTCCCTTGGGCTGCAAAGCGTGTCATCGCGCTTCAGGTGAAGTCTCCTCAGTGGCAGTGTGTTCCCAAGCGAAGGGAAGACTTGAGAAGAAGGGCGTACTAGAAGCTTGTTGGATACTCCGAGTTAAGGGCACGCAAAGACGCTGCGGCTTCCAAAACGTGAACGCGACCTTCAAAGGTAGGATTCCCAAGGGGCAGTTTGCTCCCGGCTGTGGAAAGAAGTTGGAACCTGGGGCGCACCCTAGGCAAGTTGCACACTGCGAGTTAAGTGCAGGCCCAGACCCTTAGGCTTCCACAACGTAAACTCGACCTGAAGTGAAGTTTCCTATGTGGCAGCGTGTTCCCTGCTGCGGAAAGAAGTTAGAGCAAGGCCGCACTGGAGGCAAGTTGGACACTCTCAGGGCAGGGCACCCAGGTCCCCTTTTGCTTCCAAAACGTATCATCGCTCCTCAGGTGACGTCTCCTCAGTGGCAGTGTGTTCCCAAGCGAAGGGAAGACTTGAGAAGAAGGGCGTACTAGAAGCTTGTTCCATACTCCGAGTTAAGGGCACGCAAAGACGCTGCGGCTTCCAAAACGTGAACGCGACCTTCAAAGGGAGGATTCCCAAGGGGCGTTTGCTCCCGGCTGTGGAAAGAAGTTGGAACCTGGGGCGCACCCTAGGCAAGTTGCACACTGCGAGTTAAGTGCAGGCCCAGACCCTTAGGCTTCCACAACGTAAACTCGACCTGAAGTGAAGTTTCCTATGTGGCAGCGTGTTCCCTGCTGCGGAAAGAAGTTAGAGCAAGGCCGAAATGGAGGCAAGTTGGACACTCTCAGGGCAGGGCACCCCAGGTCCCCTTTTGCTTCCAAAACGTATCATCGCTCCTCAGGTGACGTCTCCTGGGGGAGGGGGGGCCCGTGAGATCCCAGGGGAGGAAAGACCTTAAGAAGAGGGGCGGACTAGAAGCCTGTTGGCTACACCGAGTTGAGTTCCAGGGAAGTCCCTTAGGCTTCCCAAACCTACAAACGCAGCGAAGACGAACACTACTAGAGGGCAGTGTTCTCCCAGTTGCGGAAAGGTGTTAGAACAAAGGCGGACGCCAAGGCAGGTTGGAGTCTCTGAGTGAAGTGCTCGCCAATGCGCCTCTTCGTCCTAAACGCCAAGCGCCGCGTACGACGCAACCGCCTTCTGGCCGTGTTCTCGCAGGTGAGGAAAGAAGTGAGAACAAGGGCGGCCTGAAGCCGACTTGGACTCTCTGTGTGAAGTGCACGCCAAGGCCATTAGGCTTCCAAAAGGTAGCCTCGCTCTTCAGGTGAAGCCTCATAAGCGGCAGCGTGTTCGCAGCTCAGGCAAGATCTTAGAACCAAGGCGGACTCTACGCCAAGTTGCAAGCTCTACGTAAAGTGCAGGCTAAGGCCCTGCTGCTTCCAACACGTAGAAACGCTCCGAAGGCCAAGAGGCCTATGCGGCCGTGTGTTCCCATTGCAGGAAAGAAAGAACTTAGAACCAAGGCCGACTAGAAGGCAGTTGGAGCTTCTGAGTTAAGTTGCCCGTCCAGTCCCTTGGGCTGCAAAGCGTGTCATCGCGCTTCAGGTGAAGTCTCCTCAGTGGCAGTGTGTTCCCAAGCGAAGGGAAGACTTGAGAAGAAGGCCGTACTAGAAGCTTGTTGGATACTCCGAGTTAAGGGCACGCAAAGACGCTGCGGCTTCCAAAACGTGAACGCGACCTTCAAAGGGAGGATTCCCAAGGGGCAGTTTGCTCCCGGCTGTGGAAAGAAGTTGGAACCTGGGGCGTACCCTAGACAAGTTGCACACTGCGAGTTAAGTGCAGGCCCAGACCCTTAGGCTTCCACAACGTAAACTCGACCTGAAGTGAAGTTTCCTATGTGGCAGCGTGTTCCCTGCTGAGGAAAGAAGTTAGAACAAGGCCGCACTGGAGGCAAGTTGGACACTCTCAGGGCAGGGCACCCCAGGTCCCCTTTTGCTTCCAAAACGTATCATCGCTCCTCAGGTGACGTCTCCTGGGGGAGGCGGGGCCCGTGAGATCACAGGGGAGGAAAGACCTTAGAACAGGGGCGGACTAGAAGCCTGTTGGCTACACCGAGTTGAGTTCCAGGGAAGGCCCTTAGGCTTCCCAAACCTACAAACGCAGCGAAGACGAACACTACTAGAGGGCAGTGTTCTCCCAGTTGCGGAAAGTTGTTAGAACAAAGGCGGACGCCAAGGCAGGTTGGAGACTCTGAGTGAAGTGTTCGCCAATGCGCCTCTGCGTCCAAAACGCCAAGCGCCGCGTACGACGCAACCGCCTTCTGGCCGTGTTCTCGCAGGTGAGGAAAGAAGTGAGAACAAGGGCGCCCTGAAGCCGACTTGGTCTCTCTGTGTGAAGTGCACGTCAAGTTCATTAGGCTTCCAAAAGGTAGCCTCGCTCTTCAGGTGAAGCCTCATAAGCGGCAGCGTGTTCGCAGCTCAGGCAAGAACTTAGAACCAAGGCGGACTCTACGCCAAGTTGCAAGCTCTACGTAAACTGCAGGCTAAGGCCCTGCTGCTTCCAACACGTAGAAACGCTCCGAAGGCCAAGAGGCCTATGCGGCCGTGTGTTCCCATTGCAGGAAGGAAAGAACTTAGAACCAAGGCCGACTAGAAGGCAGTTGGAGCTTCTGAGTTAAGTTGCCCGTCCAGTCCCTTGGGCTGCAAAGCGTGTCATCGCGCTTCAGGTGAAGTCTCCTCAGTGGCAGCGTGTTCCCAAGCGATGGGAAGACTTGAGAAGAAGGGCGTACTAGAAGCTTGTTGGATACTCCGAGTTAAGGGCACGCAAAGACGCTGCGGCTTCCAAAACGTGAACGCGACCTTCAAAGGGAGGATTCCCAAGGGGCAGTTTGCTCCCGGCTGTGGAAAGAAGTTGGAACCTGGGGCGCACCCTAGGCAAGTTGCACCCTGCGAGTGAAGTGCAGGCCCAGACCCTTAGGCTTCCACAACGTAAACTCGACCTGAAGTGAAGTTTCCTATGTGGCAGCGTGTTCCCTGCTGCGGAAAGAAGTTAGAGCAAGGCCGCACTGGAGGCAAGTTGGACACTCTCAGGGCAGGGCACCCCAGGTCCCCTTTTGCTTCCAAAACGTATCATCGCTCCTAAGGTGACGTCTCCTGGGGGGGGGGGCGTGAGATCCCAGGGTGGAAAGACCTTAGAACAGGGGCGGACTAGAAGCCTGTTGGCTACACCGAGTTGAGTTCCAGGGAAGGCCCTTAGGCTTCCCAAACCTACAAACGCAGCGAAGACGAACACTACTAGAGGGCAGTGTTCTCCCAGTTGCGGAAAGGTGTTAGAACAAAGGCGGACGCCAAGGCAGGTTGGAGACTCTGAGTGAAGTGCTCGCCAATGCGCCTCTGCGTCCAAAACGCCAAGCGCCGCGTACGACGCAACCGCCTTCGGGCCGTGT
This sequence comes from Meles meles, assembly GCF_922984935.1. Lineage (NCBI taxonomy): Eukaryota > Metazoa > Chordata > Mammalia > Carnivora > Mustelidae > Meles > Meles meles. The sequence continues at coordinate 641,718 of NW_025721615.1, forward strand.
TCTCGCAGGTGAGGAAAGAAGTGAGAACAAGGGCGGCCTGAAGCCGACTTGGACTCTCTGTGTGAAGTGCACGCCAAGTCCATTAGGCTTCCAAAAGGTAGCCTCGCTCTTCAGGTGAAGCCTCATAAGCGGCAGCGTGTTCGCAGCTCAGGCAAGAACTTAGAACCAAGGCGGACTCTACGCCAAGTTGCAAGCTCTACGTAAAGTGCAGGCTAAGGCCCTGCTGCGTCCAACACGTAGAAACGCTCCGAAGGCCAAGAGGCCTATGCGGCCGTGTGTTCCCTTTGCAGGAAGGAAAGAACTTAGAACCAAGGCCGACTAGAAGGCAGTTGGAGCTTCTGAGTTAAGTTGCCCGTCCAGTCCCTTGGGCTGCAAAGCGTGTCATCGCGCTTCAGGTGAAGTCTCCTCAGTGGCAGTGTGTTCCCAAGCGAAGGGAAGACTTGAGAAGAAGGGCGTACTAGAAGCTTGTTGGATACTCCGAGTTAAGGGCACGCAAAGACGCTGCGGCTTCCAAAACGTGAACGCGACCTTCAAAGGGAGGATTCCCAAGGGGCAGTTTGCTCCCGGCTGTGGAAAGAAGTTGGAACCTGGGGCGCACCCTAGGCAAGTTGCACCCAGCGAGTGAAGTGCAGGCCCAGACCCTTAGGCTTCCACAACGTAAACTCGACCTGAAGTGAAGTTTCCTATGTGGCAGCGTGTTCCCTGCTGCGGAAAGAAGTTAGAGCAAGGCCGCACTGGAGGCAAGTTGGACACTCTCAGGGCAGGGCACCCCAGGTCCCCTTTTGCTTCCAAAACGTATCATCGCTCCTAAGGTGACGTCTCCTGGCGGGGGGGGCGTGAGATCCCAGGGGAGGAAAGACCTTAGAACAGGGGCGGACTAGAAGCCTGTTGGCTACACTGAGTTGAGTTCCAGGGAAGGCCCTTAGGCTTCCCAAACCTACAAACGCAGCGAAGACGAACACTACTAGAGGGCAGTGTTCTCCCAGTTGCGGAAAGGTGTTAGAACAAAGGCGGACGCCAAGGCAGGTTGGAGACTCTGAGTGAAGTGCTCGCCAATGCGCCTCTGCGTCCAAAACGCCAAGCGCCGCGTACGACGCAACAGCCTTCTGGCCGTGTTCTCGCAGGTGAGGAAAGAAGTGAGAACAAGGGCGGCCTGAAGCCGACTTGGACTCTCTGTGTGAAGTGCACGCCAAGTCCATTAGGCTTCCAAAAGGTAGCCTCGCTCTTCAGGTGAAGCCTCATAAGCGGCAGCGTGTTCGCAGCTCAGGCAAGAACTTAGAACCAAGGCGGACTCTACGCCAAGTTGCAAGCTCTACGTAAAGTGCAGGCTAAGGCCCTGCTGCTTCCAACACGTAGAAACGCTCCGAAGGCCAAGAGGCCTATGCGGCCGTGTGTTCCCATTGCAGGAAGGAAAGAACTTAGAACCACGGCGGACTAGAAGGCAGTTGGAGCTTCTGAGTTAAGTTGCCCGTCCAGTCCCTTGGGCTGCAAAGCGTGTCATCGCGCTTCAGGTGAAGTCTCCTCAGTGGCAGCGTGTTCCCAAGCGAAGGGAAGACTTGAGAAGAAGGGCGTACTAGAAGCTTGTTGGATACTCCGAGTTAAGGGCACGCAAAGACGCTGCGGCTTCCAAAACGTGAACGCGACCTTCAAAGGGAGGATTCCCAAGGGGCAGTTTGCTCCCGGCTGTGGAAAGAAGTTGGAACCTGGGGCGCAACCTAGGCAAGTTGCACCCTGCGAGTTAAGTGCAGGCCCAGACCCTTAGGCTTCCACAACGTAAACTCGACCTGAAGTGAAGTTTCCTATGTGGCAGCGTGTTCCCTGCTGCGGAAAGAAGTTAGAGCAAGGCCGCACTGGAGGCAAGTTGGACACTCTCAGGGCAGGGCACCCCAGGTCCCCTTTTGCTTCCAAAACGTATCATCGCTCCTAAGGTGACGTCTCCTGGCGGGGGGGGCGTGAGATCCCAGGGGAGGAAAGACCTTAGAACAGGGGCGGACTAGAAGCCTGTTGGCTACACTGAGTTGAGTTCCAGGGAAGGCCCTTAGGCTTCCCAAACCTACAAACGCAGCGAAGACGAACACTACTAGAGGGCAGTGTTCTCCCAGTTGCGGAAAGTTGTTAGAACAAAGGCGGACGCCAAGGCAGGTTGGAGACTCTGAGTGAAGTGCTCGCCAATGCGCCTCTGCGTCCAAAACGCCAAGCGCCGCGTACGACGCAACAGCCTTCGGGCCGTGTTCTCGCAGGTGAGGAAAGAAGTGAGAACAAGGGCGGCCTGAAGCCGACTTGGACTCTCTGTGTGAAGTGCACGCCAAGTCCATTAGGCTTCCAAAAGGTAGCCTCGCTCTTCAGGTGAAGCCTCATAAGCGGCAGCGTGTTCGCAGCTCAGGCAAGAACTTAGAACCAAGGCGGACTCTACGCCAAGTTGCAAGCTCTACGTAAAGTGCAGGCTAAGGCCCTGCTGCGTCCAACACGTAGAAACGCTCCGAAGGCCAAGAGGCCTATGCGGCCGTGTGTTCCCTTTGCAGGAAGGAAAGAACTTAGAACCAAGGCCGACTAGAAGGCAGTTGGAGCTTCTGAGTTAAGTTGCCCGTCCAGTCCCTTGGGCTGCAAAGCGTGTCATCGCGCTTCAGGTGAAGTCTCCTCAGTGGCAGTGTGTTCCCAAGCGAAGGGAAGACTTGAGAAGAAGGGCGTACTAGAAGCTTGTTGGGTACTCCGAGTTAAGGGCACGCAAAGACGCTGCGGCTTCCAAAACGTGAACGCGACCTTCAAAGGGAGGATTCCCAAGGGGCAGTTTGCTCCCGGCTGGGGAAAGAAGTTGGAACCTGGGGCGCACCCTAGGCAAGTTGCACACTGCGAGTGAAGTGCAGGCCCAGACCCTTAGGCATCCACAACGTAAACTCGACCTGAAGTGAAGTTTCCTATGTGGCAGCGTGTTCCCTGCTGCGGAAAGAAGTTAGAGCAAGGCCGCATTGGAGGCAAGTTGGACACTCTCAGGGCAGGGCACCCCAGGTCCCCTTTTGCTTCCAAAACGTATCATCGCTCCTAAGGTGACGTCTCCTGGGGGGCGGGGCCGTGAGATCCCAGGGGAGGAAAGACCTTAGAACAGGGGCGGACTAGAAGCCTGTTGGCTACACCGAGTTGAGTTCCAGGGAAGGCCCTTAGGCTTCCCAATCCTACAAACGCAGCGTAGACGAACACTACTAGAGGGCAGTGTTCTCCCAGTTGCGGAAAGGTGTTAGAACAAAGGTGGACGCCAGGGCAGGTTGGAGACTCTGAGTGAAGTGCTCGCCAATGCGCCTCTGCGTCCAAAACGCCAAGCGCCGCGTACGACGCAACCGCCTTCTGGCCGTGTTCTCGCAGGTGAGGAAAGAAGTGAGAACAAGGGCGGCCTGAAGCCGACTTGGACTCTCTGTGTGAAGTGCACGCCAAGGCCATTAGGCTTCCAAAAGGTAGCCTCGCTCTTCAGGTGAAGTCTCATAAGCGGCAGCGTGTTCGCAGCTCAGGCAAGAACTTAGAACCAAGGCGGACTCTACGCCAAGTTGCAGGCTCTACCTAAAGTGCAGGCTAAGGCCCTGCTGCTTCCAACACGTAGAAACGCTCCGAAGGCCAAGAGGCCTATGCGGCCGTGTGTTCCCATTGCAGGAAGGAAAGAACTTAGAACCAAGGCCGACTAGAAGGCAGTTGGAGCTTCTGAGTTAAGTTGCCCGTCCAGTCCCTTGGGCTGCAAAGCGTGTCATCGCGCTTCAGGTGAAGTCTCCTCAGTGGCAGTGTGTTCCCAAGCGAAGGGAAGACTTGAGAAGAAGGGCGTACTAGAAGCTTGTTGGATACTCCGAGTTAAGGGCACGCAAAGACGCTGCGGCTTCCAAAACGTGAACGCGACCTTCAAAGGGAGGATTCCCAAGGGGCAGTTTGCTCCCGGCTGTGGAAAGAAGTTGGAACCTGGGGCGCACCCTAGGCAAGTTGCACACTGCGAGTTAAGTGCAGGCCCAGACCCTTAGGCTTCCACAACGTAAACTCGACCTGAAGTGAAGTTTCCTATGTGGCAGCGTGTTCCCTGCTGCGGAAAGAAGTTAGAGCAAGGCCGCACTGGAGGCAAGTTGGACACTCTCAGGGCAGGGCACCCCAGGTCCCCTTTTGCTTCCAAAACGTATCATCGCTCCTAAGGTGACGTCTCCTGGCGGGGGGGGCGTGAGATCCCAGGGGAGGAAAGACCTTAGAACAGGGGCGGACTAGAAGCCTGTTGGCTACACTGAGTTGAGTTCCAGGGAAGGCCCTTAGGCTTCCCAAACCTACAAACGCAGCGAAGACGAACACTACTAGAGGGCAGTGTTCTCCCAGTTGCGGAAAGGTGTTAGAACAAAGGCGGACGCCAAGGCAGGTTGGAGACTCTGAGTGAAGTGCTCGCCAATGCGCCTCTGCGTCCAAAACGCCAAGCGCCGCGTACGACGCAACAGCCTTCTGGCCGTGTTCTCGCAGGTGAGGAAAGAAGTGAGAACAAGGGCGGCCTGAAGCCGACTTGGACTCTCTGTGTGAAGTGCACGCCAAGTCCATTAGGCTTCCAAAAGGTAGCCTCGCTCTTCAGGTGAAGCCTCATAAGCGGCAGCGTGTTCGCAGCTCAGGCAAGAACTTAGAACCAAGGCGGACTCTACGCCAAGTTGCAAGCTCTACGTAAAGTGCAGGCTAAGGCCCTGCTGCTTCCAACACGTAGAAACGCTCCGAAGGCCAAGAGGCCTATGCGGCCGTGTGTTCCCATTGCAGGAAGGAAAGAACTTAGAACCACGGCGGACTAGAAGGCAGTTGGAGCTTCTGAGTTAAGTTGCCCGTCCAGTCCCTTGGGCTGCAAAGCGTGTCATCGCGCTTCAGGTGAAGTCTCCTCAGTGGCAGCGTGTTCCCAAGCGAAGGGAAGACTTGAGAAGAAGGGCGTACTAGAAGCTTGTTGGATACTCCGAGTTAAGGGCACGCAAAGACGCTGCGGCTTCCAAAACGTGAACGCGACCTTCAAAGGGAGGATTCCCAAGGGGCAGTTTGCTCCCGGCTGTGGAAAGAAGTTGGAACCTGGGGCGCAACCTAGGCAAGTTGCACCCTGCGAGTTAAGTGCAGGCCCAGACCCTTAGGCTTCCACAACGTAAACTCGACCTGAAGTGAAGTTTCCTATGTGGCAGCGTGTTCCCTGCTGCGGAAAGAAGTTAGAGCAAGGCCGCACTGGAGGCAAGTTGGACACTCTCAGGGCAGGGCACCCCAGGTCCCCTTTTGCTTCCAAAACGTATCATCGCTCCTAAGGTGACGTCTCCTGGCGGGGGGGGCGTGAGATCCCAGGGGAGGAAAGACCTTAGAACAGGGGCGGACTAGAAGCCTGTTGGCTACACTGAGTTGAGTTCCAGGGAAGGCCCTTAGGCTTCCCAAACCTACAAACGCAGCGAAGACGAACACTACTAGAGGGCAGTGTTCTCCCAGTTGCGGAAAGTTGTTAGAACAAAGGCGGACGCCAAGGCAGGTTGGAGACTCTGAGTGAAGTGCTCGCCAATGCGCCTCTGCGTCCAAAACGCCAAGCGCCGCGTACGACGCAACAGCCTTCGGGCCGTGTTCTCGCAGGTGAGGAAAGAAGTGAGAACAAGGGCGGCCTGAAGCCGACTTGGACTCTCTGTGTGAAGTGCACGCCAAGTCCATTAGGCTTCCAAAAGGTAGCCTCGCTCTTCAGGTGAAGCCTCATAAGCGGCAGCGTGTTCGCAGCTCAGGCAAGAACTTAGAACCAAGGCGGACTCTACGCCAAGTTGCAAGCTCTACGTAAAGTGCAGGCTAAGGCCCTGCTGCGTCCAACACGTAGAAACGCTCCGAAGGCCAAGAGGCCTATGCGGCCGTGTGTTCCCTTTGCAGGAAGGAAAGAACTTAGAACCAAGGCCGACTAGAAGGCAGTTGGAGCTTCTGAGTTAAGTTGCCCGTCCAGTCCCTTGGGCTGCAAAGCGTGTCATCGCGCTTCAGGTGAAGTCTCCTCAGTGGCAGTGTGTTCCCAAGCGAAGGGAAGACTTGAGAAGAAGGGCGTACTAGAAGCTTGTTGGGTACTCCGAGTTAAGGGCACGCAAAGACGCTGCGGCTTCCAAAACGTGAACGCGACCTTCAAAGGGAGGATTCCCAAGGGGCAGTTTGCTCCCGGCTGGGGAAAGAAGTTGGAACCTGGGGCGCACCCTAGGCAAGTTGCACACTGCGAGTGAAGTGCAGGCCCAGACCCTTAGGCATCCACAACGTAAACTCGACCTGAAGTGAAGTTTCCTATGTGGCAGCGTGTTCCCTGCTGCGGAAAGAAGTTAGAGCAAGGCCGCATTGGAGGCAAGTTGGACACTCTCAGGGCAGGGCACCCCAGGTCCCCTTTTGCTTCCAAAACGTATCATCGCTCCTAAGGTGACGTCTCCTGGGGGGCGGGGCCGTGAGATCCCAGGGGAGGAAAGACCTTAGAACAGGGGCGGACTAGAAGCCTGTTGGCTACACCGAGTTGAGTTCCAGGGAAGGCCCTTAGGCTTCCCAATCCTACAAACGCAGCGTAGACGAACACTACTAGAGGGCAGTGTTCTCCCAGTTGCGGAAAGGTGTTAGAACAAAGGTGGACGCCAGGGCAGGTTGGAGACTCTGAGTGAAGTGCTCGCCAATGCGCCTCTGCGTCCAAAACGCCAAGCGCCGCGTACGACGCAACCGCCTTCTGGCCGTGTTCTCGCAGGTGAGGAAAGAAGTGAGAACAAGGGCGGCCTGAAGCCGACTTGGACTCTCTGTGTGAAGTGCACGCCAAGGCCATTAGGCTTCCAAAAGGTAGCCTCGCTCTTCAGGTGAAGTCTCATAAGCGGCAGCGTGTTCGCAGCTCAGGCAAGAACTTAGAACCAAGGCGGACTCTACGCCAAGTTGCAGGCTCTACCTAAAGTGCAGGCTAAGGCCCTGCTGCTTCCAACACGTAGAAACGCTCCGAAGGCCAAGAGGCCTATGCGGCCGTGTGTTCCCATTGCAGGAAGGAAAGAACTTAGAACCAAGGCCGACTAGAAGGCAGTTGGAGCTTCTGAGTTAAGTTGCCCGTCCAGTCCCTTGGGCTGCAAAGCGTGTCATCGCGCTTCAGGTGAAGTCTCCTCAGTGGCAGTGTGTTCCCAAGCGAAGGGAAGACTTGAGAAGAAGGGCGTACTAGAAGCTTGTTGGATACTCCGAGTTAAGGGCACGCAAAGACGCTGCGGCTTCCAAAACGTGAACGCGACCTTCAAAGGGAGGATTCCCAAGGGGCAGTTTGCTCCCGGCTGTGGAAAGAAGTTGGAACCTGGGGCGCACCCTAGGCAAGTTGCACACTGCGAGTTAAGTGCAGGCCCAGACCCTTAGGCTTCCACAACGTAAACTCGACCTGAAGTGAAGTTTCCTATGTGGCAGCGTGTTCCCTGCTGCGGAAAGAAGTTAGAGCAAGACCGAATTGGAGGCAAGTTGGACACTCTCAGGGCAGGGCACCCCAGGTCCCCTTTTGCTTCCAAAACGTATCATCGCTCCTAAGGTGACGTTTCCTGGGGGGGGGGGGCGTGAGATCCCAGGGGAGGAAAGACCTTAGAACAGGGGCGGACTAGAAGCCTGTTGGCTACACCGAGTTGAGTTCCAGGGAAGGCCCTTAGGCTTCCCAAACCTAGAAACGCAGCGAAGACGAACACTACTAGAGGGCAGTGTTCTCCCAGTTGCGGAAAGGTGTTAGAACAAAGGCGGACGCCAAGGCAGGTTGGAGACTCTGAGTGAAGTGCTCGCCAATGCGCCTCTGCGTCCAAAACGCCAAGCGCCGCGTACGACGCAACCGCCTTCTGGCCGTGTTCTCGCAGGTGAGGAAAGAAGTGAGAACAAGGGCGGCCTGAAGCCGACGACTTGGACTCTCTGTGTGAAGTGCACGCCAAGTCCATTAGGCTTCCAAAAGGTAGCCTCGCTCTTCAGGTGAAGCCTCATAAGCGGCAGCGTGTTCGCAGCTCAGGCAAGAACTTAGAACCAAGGCGGACTCTACGCCAAGTTGCAAGCTCTACGTAAAGTGCAGGCTAAGGCCCTGCTGCTTCCAACACGTAGAAACGCTCCGAAGGCCAAGAGGCCTATGCGGCCGTGTGTTCCCATTGCAGGAAGGAAAGAACATAGAACCAAGCCCGACTAGAAGGCAGTTGGAGCTTCTGAGTTAAGTTGCCCGTCCAGTCCCTTGGGCTGCAAAGCGTGTCATCGCGCATCAGGTGAAGTCTCCTCAGTGGCAGTGTGTTCCCAAGCGAAGGGAAGACTTGAGAAGAAGGGCGTACTAGAAGCTTGTTGGATACTCCGAGTTAAGGGCACGCAAAGACGCTGCGGCTTCCAAAACGTGAACGAGACCTTCAAAGGGAGGATTCCCAAAGGGCAGTTTGCTCCCGGCTGTGGAAAGAAGTTGGAAACTGGGGCGCACCCTAGGCAAGTTGCACACTGCGAGTTAAATGCAGGCCCAGACCCTTAGGTTTCCACAACGTAAACTCGACCTGAAGTGAAGTTTCCTATGTGGCAGCGTGTTCCCTGCTGCGGAAAGAAGTTAGAGCAAGGCCGCACTGGAGGCAAGTTGGACACTCTCAGGGCAGGGCACCCCAGGTCGCCTTTTGCTTCCAAAACGTATCATCGCTCCTCACGTGACGTCTCCTGGGGGGGGGGCCCGTGAGATCCCAGGGGAGGAAAGACCTTAAGAACAGGGGCGGACTAGAAGCCTGTTGGCTACACCGAGTTGAGTTCCAGGGAAGGCCCTTAGGCTTCCCAAACCTACAAACGCAGCGAAGACGAACAGTACTAGAGGGCAGTGTTCTCCCAGTTGCGGAAAGGTGTTAGAACAAAGGCGGACGCCAAGGCAGGTTGGAGACTCTGAGTGAAGTGCTCGCCAATGCGCCTCTGCGCACAAAACGCCAAGCGCCGCGTACGACGCAACCGCCTTCTGGCCGTGTTCTCGCAGGTGAGGAAAGAAGTGAGAACAAGGGCGGCCTGAAGCCGACTTGGACTCTCTGTGTGAAGTGCACGCCAAGGCCATTAGGCTTCCAAAAGGTAGCCTCGCTCTTCAGGTGAAGCCTCATAAGCGGCAGCGTGTTCGCAGCTCAGGCAAGAACTTAGAACCAAGGCGGACTCTACGCCAAGTTGCAAGCTCTACGTAATGTGCAGTCTAAGGCCCTGCTGCTTCCAACACGTAGAAACGCTCCGAAGGCCAAGAGGCCTATGCGGCCGTGTGTTCCCATTGCAGGAAGGAAAGAACTTAGAACCAAGCCCGACTAGAAGGCAGTTGGAGCTTCTGAGTTAAGTTGCCCGTCCAGTCCCTTGGGCTGCAAAGCGTGTCATCGTGCTTCAGGTGAAGTCTCCTCAGTGGCAGTGTGTTCCCAAGCGAAGGGAAGACTTGAGAAGAAGGGCGTACTAGAAGCTTGTTGGATACTCCGAGTTAAGGGCACGCAAAGACGCTGCGGCTTCCAAAACGTGAACGCGACCTTCAAAGGGAGGATTCCCAAGGGGCAGTTTGCTCCCGGCTGTGGAAAGAAGTTGGAAACTGGGGCGCACCCTAGGCAAGTTGCACACTGCGAGTTAAGTGCAGGCCCAGACCCTTAGGCTTCCACAACGTAAACTCGACCTGAAGTGAAGTTTCCTATGTGGCAGCGTGTTCCCTGCTGCGGAAAGAAGTTAGAACAAGGCCGCACTGGAGGCAAGTTGGACACTCTCAGGGCAGGGCACCCAAGTCCCCTTTTGCTTCCAAAACGTATCATCGCTCCTCAGGTGACGTCTCCTGGGGGAGGGGGGGCCCGTGAGATCCCAGGGGAGGAAAGACCTTAAGAACAGGGGCGGACTAGAAGAATGTTGGCTACACCGAGTTGAGTTCCAGGGAAGGCCCTTAGGCTTCCCAAACCTACAAACGCAGCGAAGACGAACAGTACTAGAGGGCAGTGTTCTCCCAGTTGCGGAAAGGTGTTAGAACAAAGGCGGACGCCAAGGCAGGTTGGAGACTCTGAGTGAAGTGCTCGCCAATGCGCCTCTGCGTCCAAAACGCCAAGCGCCGCGTACGACGCAACCGCCTTCTGGCCGTGTTCTCGCAGGTGAGGAAAGAAGTGAGAACAAGGGCGGCCTGAAGCCGACTTGGACTCTCTGTGTGAAGTGCACGCCAAGGCCATTAGGGTTCCAAAAGGTAGCCTCGCTCTTCAGTTGAAGCCTCATAAGCGGCAGCGTGTTCGAAGCTCAGGCAAGAACATAGAACCAAGGCGGACTCTACGCCAAGTTGCAAGCTCTACATAAAGTGCAGGCTAAGGCCCTGCTGCTTCCAACACGTAGAAACGCTCCGAAGGCCAAGAGGCCTATGCGGCCGTGTGTTCCCATTGCAGGAAGGAAAGAACTTAGAACCAAGGCCGACTAGAAGGCAGTTGGAGCTTCTGAGTTAAGTTGCCCGTCCAGTCCCTTGGGCTGCAAAGCGTGTCATCGCGCTTCAGGTGAAGTCTCCTCAGTGGCAGTGTGTTCCCAAGCGAAGGGAAGACTTGAGAAGAAGGGCGTACTAGAAGCTTGTTGTATACTCCGAGTTAAGGGCACGCAAAGACGCTGCGGCTTCCAAAACGTGAACGCGACCTTCAAAGGGAGGATTCCCAAGGGGCAGTTTGCTCCCGGCTGTGGAAAGAAGTTGGAACCTGGGGCGCACCCTAGGCAAGTTGCACACTGCGAGTTAAGTGCAGGCCCAGACCCTTAGGCTTCCACAACGTAAACTCGACCTGAAGTGAAGTTTCCTATGTGGCAGCGTGTTCCCTGCTGCGGAAAGAAGTTAGAACAAGGCCGCACTGGAGGCAAGTTGGACACTCTCAGGGCAGGGCACCCCAGGTCCCCTTTTGCTTCCAAAACGTATCATCGCACCTCAGGTGAATTCCCCCGGGGGGGGGGCGTGAGATCCCAGGGGAGGAAAGACCTTAGAACAGGGGAGGACTTGAAGCCTGTTGGCTACACCGAGTTGAGTTCCAGGGAAGGCCCTTAGGCTTCCCAAACCTACAAACGCAGCGAAGGCGAACACTACTAGAGGGCAGTGTTCTCCCAGTTGCGGAAAGGTGTTAGAACAAAGGCGGACGCCAAGGCATGTTGGAGACTCTGAGTGAAGTGCTCGCCAATGCGCCTCTGCGTCCAAAACGCCAAGCGCCGCCTACGACGCAACCGCCTTCTGGCCGTGTTCTCGCAGGTGAGGAAAGAAGTGAGAACAAGGGCGGCCTGAAGCCGACTTGGACTCTCTGTGTGAAGTGCACGCCAAGTCCATTAGGCTTCCAAAAGTTAGCCTCGCTCTTCAGGTGAAGCCTCATAAGCGGCAGCGTGTTCGCAGCTCAGGCAAGAACTTAGAACCAAGGCGGACTCTACGCCAAGTTGCAAGCTCTACGTAAAGTGCAGGCCAAGGCCCTGCTGCTTCCAACACGTAGAAACGCTCCGAAGGCCAAGAGGCCTATGCGGCCGTGTGTTCCCATTGCAGGAAGGAAAGAACTTAGAACCAAGGCCGACTAGAAGGCAGTTGGAGCTTCTGAGTTAAGTTGCCCGTCCAGTCCCTTGGGCTGCAAAGCGTGTCATCGCGCGTCAGGTGAAGTCTCCTCAGTGGCAGTATGTTCCCAAGCGAAGGGAAGACTTGAGAAGAAGGGCGTACTAGAAGCTTGTTGGATCCTCCGAGTTAAGGGCACGCAAAGACGCTGCGGCTTCCAAAACGTGAACGCGACCTTCAAAGGGAGGATTCCCAAGGGGCAGTTTGCTCCCGGCTGTGGAAAGAAGTTGGAACCTGGGGCGCACCCTAGGCAAGTTGCACACTGCGAGTTAAGTGCAGGCCCAGACCCTTAGGCTTCCACAACGTAACCTCGACCTGAAGTGAAGTTTCCTATGTGGCAGCGTGTTCCCTGCTGCGGAAAGAAGTTAGAGCAAGGCCGCACTGGAGGCAAGTTGGACACTCTCAGGGCAGGGCACCGCGGGTCCCCTTTTGCTTCCAAAACGTATCATCGCTCCTCAGGTGACGTCTCCTGGGGGAGGGGGTGCCCGTGAGATCCCAGGGGAGGAAAGACCTTAAGAACAGGGGCGGACTAGAAGCCTGTTGGCTACACCGAGTTGAGTTCCAGGGAAGGCCCTTAGGCTTCCCAAACCTACAAATGCAGCGAACGCGAACACTACTATAGGGCAGTGTTCTCCCAGTTGTGGAAAGGTGTTAGAACTAAGGCGGACGCCAAGGCAGGTTGGAGACTCTGAGTGAAGTGCTCGCCAATGCGCCTCTGCGTCCAAAACGCCAAGCGCCGCGTACGACGCAACCGCCTTCTGGCCGTGTTCTCGCAGGTGAGGAAAGAAGTGAGAACAAGGGCGGCCTGAAGCCGACTTGGACTCTCTGTGTGAAGTGCACGCCAAGTCCATTAGGCTTCCAAAAGGTAGCCTCGCTCTTCAGGTGAAGCCTCATAAGCGGCAGCGTGTTCGCAGCTCAGGCAAGTACTTAGAACCAAGGCGGACTCTACGCCAAGTTGCAAGCTCTACGTAAAGTGCAGGCTAAGGCCCTGCTGCTTCCAACACGTAGAAACGCTCCGAAGGCCAAGAGGCCTATGCGGCCGTGGGTTCCCATTGCAGGAAGGAAAGAACTTAGAACCAAGGCCGACTAGAAGGCAGTTGGAGCTTCTGAGTTAAGTTGCCCGTCCAGTCCCTTGGGCTGCAAAGCGTGTCATCGCGCTTCAGGTGAAGTCTCCTCAGTGGCAGTGTGTTCCCAAGCGAAGGGAAGACTTGAGAAGAAGGGCGTATTAGAAGCTTGTTGGATACTCCGAGTTAAGGGCACGCAAAGACGCTGCGGCTTCCAAAACGTGAACGCGACCTTCAAAGGGAGGATTCCCAAGGGGCAGTTTGCTTCCGGCTGTGGAAAGAAGTTGGAACCTGGGGCGCACCCTAGGCAAGTTGCACACTGCGAGTTAAGTGCAGGCCCAGACCCTTAGGCTTCCACAACGTAAACTCGACCTGAAGTGAAGTTTCCTATGTGGCAGCGTGTTCCCTGCTGCGGAAAGAATTTAGAGCAAGGCCGCACTGGAGGCAAGTTGGACACTCTCAGGGCAGGGCACCCCAGGTCCCCTTTTGCTTCCAAAACGTATCATCGCACCTCAGGTGAATTCCCCCGGGGGGGGGGCGTGAGATCCCAGGGGAGGAAAGACCTTAGAACAGGGGCGGACTTGAAGCCTGTTGGCTACACCGAGTTGAGTTCCAGGGAAGGCCCTTAGGCTTCCCAAACCTACAAACGCAGCGAAGACGAACACTACTAGAGGGCAGTGTTCTCCCAGTTGCGGAAAGATGTTAGAACAAAGGCGGACGCCAAGGCAGGTTGGAGACTCTGAGTGAAGTGCTCGCCAATGCGCCTCTGCGTCCAAAACGCCAAGCGCCGCGTACGACGCAACCGCCTTCTGGCCGTGTTCTCGCAGGTGAGGAAAGAAGTGAGAACAAGGGCGGCCTGAAGCCGACTTGGACTCTCTGTGTGAAGTGCACGCCAAGTCCATTAGGCTTCCAAAAGGTAGCCTCGCTCTTCAGGTGAAGCCTCATAAGCGGCAGCGTGTTCGCAGCTCAGGCAAGAACTTAGAACCAAGGCGGACTCTACGCCAAGTTGCAAGCTCTACGTAAAGTGCAGGCTAAGGCCCTGCTGCTTCCAACACGTAGAAACGCTCCGAAGGCCAAGAGGCCTCTGCGGCCGTGGGTTCCCATTGCAGGAAGGAAAGAACTTAGAACCAAGGCCGACTAGAAGGCAGTTGGAGCTTCTGAGTGAAGTTGCCCGTCCAGTCCCTTGGGCTGCAAAGCGTGTCATCGCGCTTCAGGTGAAGTCTCCTCAGTGGCAGTGTGTTCCCAAGCGAAGGGAAGACTTGAGAAGAAGGGCGTACTAGAAGCTTGTTGGATACTCCGAGTTAAGGGCACGCAAAGACGCTGCGGCTTCCAAAACGTGAACGCGACCTTCAAAGGGAGGATTCCCAAGGGGCAGTTTGCTCCCGGCTGTGGAAAGAAGTTGGAACCTGGGGCGCACCCTAGGCAAGTTGCACACTGCGAGTTAAGTGCAGGCCCAGACCCTTAGGCTTCCACAACGTAAACTCGACCTGAAGTGAAGTTTCCTATGTGGCAGCGTGTTCCCTGCTGCTGAAAGAAGTTAGAACAAGGCCGCACTGGAGGCAAGTTGGACACTCTCAGGGCAGGGCACCGCAGGTCCCCTTTTGCTTCCAAAAAGTATCATCGCTCCTCAGGTGACGTCTCCTGGGGGAGGGGGGGCCCGTGAGATCCCAGGGGAGGAAAGACCTTAAGAACAGGGGCGGACTAGAAGCCTGTTGGCTACACCGAGTTGAGTTAAAGGGAAGGCCCTTAGGCTTCCCAAACCTACAAACGCAGCGAAGGCGAACACTACTAGAGGGCAGTGTTCTCCCAGTTGCGGAAAGGTGTTAGAACAAAGGCGGACGCCAAGGCAGGTTGGAGACTCTGAGTGAAGTGCTCGCCAATGCGCTCTGCGTCCAAAACGCCAAGCGCGGCGTACGACGCAACCGCCTTCTGGCCGTGTTCTCGCAGGTGAGGAAAGAAGTGAGAACAAGGGCGGCCTGAAGCCGACTTGGACTCTCTGTGTGAAGTGCACGCCAAGTCCATTAGGCTTCCAAAAGGTAGCCTCGCTCTTCAGGTGAAGCCTCATAAGCGGAAGCGTGTTCGCAGCTCAGGCAAGAACTTAGAACCAAGGCGGACTCTACGCCAAGTTGCAAGCTCTACGTAAAGTGCAGGCCAAGGCCCTGCTGCTTCCAACACGTAGAAACGCTCCGAAGGCCAAGAGGCCTATGCGGCCGTGTGTTCCCATTGCAGGAAGGAAAGAACTTAGAACCAAGGCCGACTAGAAGGCAGTTGGAGCTTCTGAGTTAAGTTGCCCGTCCAGTCCCTTGGGCTGCAAAGCGTGTCATCGCGCTTCAGGTGAAGTCTCCTCAGTGGCAGTGTGTTCCCAAGCGAAGGGAAGACTTGAGAAGAAGGGCGTACTAGAAGCTTGTTGGATCCTCCGAGTTAAGGGCACGCAAAGACGCTGCGGCTTCCAAAACGTGAACGCGACCTTCAAAGGGAGGATTCCCAAGGGGCAGTTTGCTCCCGGCTGTGGAAAGAAGTTGGAACCTGGGGCGCACCCTAGGCAAGTTGCACACTGCGAGTTAAGTGCAGGCCCAGACCCTTAGGCTTCCACAACGTAAACTCGACCTGAAGTGAAGTTTCCTATGTGGCAGCGTGTTCCCTGCTGCGGAAAGAAGTTAGAGCAAGGCCGCACTGGAGGCAAGTTGGACACTCTCAGGGCAGGGCACCGCGGGTCCCCTTTTGCTTCCAAAACGTATCATCGCTCCTCAGGTGACGTCTCCTGGGGGAGGGGGTGCCCGTGAGATCCCAGGGGAGGAAAGACCTTAAGAACAGGGGCGGACTAGAAGCCTGTTGGCTACACCGAGTTGAGTTCCAGGGAAGGCCCTTAGGCTTCCCAAACCTACAAATGCAGCGAACGTGAACACTACTATAGGGCAGTGTTCTCCCAGTTGCGGAAAGGTGTTAGAACTAAGGCGGACGCCAAGGCAGGTTGGAGACTCTGAGTGAAGTGCTCGCCAATGCGCCTCTGCGTCCAAAACGCCAAGCGCCGCGTACGACGCAACCGCCTTCTGGCCGTGTTCTCGCAGGTGAGGAAAGAAGTGAGAACAAGGGCGGCCTGAAGCCGACTTGGACTCTCTGTGTGAAGTGCACGCCAAGTCCATTAGGCTTCCAAAAGGTAGCCTCGCTCTTCAGGTGAAGCCTCATAAGCGGCAGCGTGTTCGCAGCTCAGGCAAGTACTTAGAACCAAGGCGGACTCTACGCCAAGTTGCAAGCTCTACGTAAAGTGCAGGCTAAGGCCCTGCTGCTTCCAACACGTAGAAACGCTCCGAAGGCCAAGAGGCCTATGCGGCCGTGGGTTCCCATTGCAGGAAGGAAAGAACTTAGAACCAAGGCCGACTAGAAGGCAGTTGGAGCTTCTGAGTTAAGTTGCCCGTCCAGTCCCTTGGGCTGCAAAGCGTGTCATCGCGCTTCAGGTGAAGTCTCCTCAGTGGCAGTGTGTTCCCAAGCGAAGGGAAGACTTGAGAAGAAGGGCGTACTAGAAGCTTGTTGGATCCTCCGAGTTAAGGGCACGCAAAGACGCTGCGGCTTCCAAAACGTGAACGCGACCTTCAAAGGGAGGATTCCCAAGGGGCAGTTTGCTTCCGGCTGTGGAAAGAAGTTGGAACCTGGGGCGCACCCTAGGCAAGTTGCACACTGCGAGTTAAGTGCAGGCCCAGACCCTTAGGCTTCCACAACGTAAACTCGACCTGAAGTGAAGTTTCCTATGTGGCAGCGTGTTCCCTGCTGCGGAAAGAATTTAGAGCAAGGCCGCACTGGAGGCAAGTTGGACACTCTCAGGGCAGGGCACCCCAGGTCCCCTTTTGCTTCCAAAACGTATCATCGCTCCTCAGGTGACGTCTCCTTGGGGGGAGGGGGCGTGAGATCCTAGGGGAGGAAAGACCTTAAGAACAGGGGCGGACTAGAAGCCTGTAGGCTACACCGAGTTGAGTTCCACGGAAGGCCCTTAGGCTTCCCAAACCTACAAACGCAGCGAAGGCGAACACTACTAGAGGGCAGTGTTCTCCCAGTTGCGGAAAGGTGTTAGAACAAAGGCGGACGCCAAGGCAGGTTGGAGACTCTGAGTGAAGTGCTCGCCAATGCGCCTCTGCGTCCAAAACGCCAAGCGCCGCGTACGACGCAACCGCCTTCTGGCCGTGTTCTCGCAGGTGAGGAAAGAAGTGAGAACAAGGGCGGCCTGAAGCCGACTTGGACTCTCTGTGTGAAGTGCACGCCAAGTCCATTAGGCTTCCAAAAGGTAGCCTCGCTCTTCAGGTGAAGCCTCATAAGCGGCAGCGTGTTCGCAGCTCAGGCAAGAACTTAGAACCAAGGCGGACTCTACGCCAAGTTGCAAGCTCTACGTAAAGTGCAGGCTAAGGCCCTGCTGCTTCCAACACGTAGAAACGCTCCGAAGGCCAAGAGGCCTATGCGGCCGTGTGTTCCCATTGCAGGAAGGAAGTAACTTAGAACCAAGGCTGACTAGAAGGCAGTTGGAGCTTCTGAGTGAAGTTGCCCGTCCAGTCCCTTGGGCTGCAAAGCGTGTCATCGCGCTTCAGGTGAAGTCTCCTCAGTGGCAGTGTGTTCCCAAGCGAAGGGAAGACTTGAGAAGAAGGGCGTACTAGAAGCTTGTTGGATACTCCGAGTTAAGGGCACGCAAAGACGCTGCGGCTTCCAAAACGTGAACGCGACCTTCAAAGGGAGGATTCCCAAGGGGCAGTTTGCTCCCGGCTGTGGAAAGAAGTTGGAACCTGGGGCGCACCCTAGGCAAGTTGCACACTGCGAGTTAAGTGCAGGCCCAGACCCTTAGGCTTCCACAACGTAAACTCGACCTGAAGTGAAGTTTCCTATGTGGCAGCGTGTTCCCTGCTGCTGAAAGAAGTTAGAACAAGGCCGCACTGGAGGCAAGTTGGACACTCTCAGGGCAGGGCACCGCAGGTCCCCTTTTGCTTCCAAAACGTATCATCGCTCCTCAGGTGATGTCTCCTGGGGGAGGGGGGGCCCATGAGATCCCAGGGGAGGAAAGACCTTAAGAACAGGGGCGGACTAGAAGCCTGTTGGCTACACCGAGTTGAGTTCCAGGGAAGGCCCTTAGGCTTCCCAAACCTACAAACGCAGCGAACGTGAACACTACTAGAGGGCAGTGTTCTCCCAGTTGCGGAAAGGTGTTAGAACAAAGACGGACGCCAAGGCAGGTTGGAGACTCTGAGTGAAGTGCTCGCCAATGCGCCTCTGCGTCCAAAACGCCAAGAGCCGCGTACGACGCAACCGCCTTCTGGCCGTGTTCTCGCAGGTGAGGAAAGAAGTGAGAACAAGGGCGGCCTGAAGCCGACTTGGACTCTCTGTGTGAAGTGCACGCCAAGTCCATTAGGCTTCCAAAAGGTAGCCTCGCTCTTCAGGTGAAGCCTCATAAGCGGCAGCGTGTTCGCAGCTCAGGCAAGAACTTAGAACCAAGGCGGACTCTACGCCAAGTTGCAAGCTCTACGTAAAGTGCAGGCTAAGGCCCTGCTGCTTCCAACACGTAGAAACGCTCCGAAGGCCAAGAGGCCTATGCGGCCGTGGGTTCCCATTGCAGGAAGTAAAGAACTTAGAACCAAGGCCGACTAGAAGGCAGTTGGAGCTTCTGAGTTAAGTTGCCCGTCCAGTCCCTTGGGCTGCAAAGCGTGTCATCGCGCTTCAGGTGAAGTCTCCTCAGTGGCAGTGTGTTCCCAAGCGAAGGGAAGACTTGAGAAGAAGGGCGTACTAGAAGCTTGTTGGATACTCCGAGTTAAGGGCACGCAAAGACGCTGCGGCTTCCAAAACGTGAACGCGACCTTCAAAGGGAGGATTCCCAAGGGGCAGTTTGCTCCCGGCTGTGGAAAGAAGTTGGAACTTGGGGCGCACCCTAGGCAAGTTGCACACTGCGAGTAAAGTGCAGGCCCAGACCCTTAGGCTTCCACAACGTAAACTCGACCTGAAGTGAAGTTTCCTATGTGGCAGCGTGTTCCCTGCTGCGGAAAGAAGTTAGAGCAAGGCCGCACTGGAGGCAAGTTGGACACTCTCAGGGCAGGGCACCCCAGGTCCCCTTTTGCTTCCAAAACGTATCATCGCTCCTGAGGTGACGTCTCCTGGGGGGGGGGGGGCGTGAGATCCCAGGGGAGGAAAGACCTTAGAACAGGGGCGGACTAGAAGCCTGTTGGCTACACCGAGTTGAGTTCCAGGGAAGGCCCTTAGGCTTCCCAAACCTACAAACGCAGCGAAGACAAACACTACTAGAGGGCCGTGTTCTCCCAGTTGCGGAAAGGTGTTAGAACAAAGGCGGACGCCAAGGCAGGTTGGAGACTCTGAGTGAAGTGCTCGCCAATGCGCCTCTGCGTCCAAAACGCCAAGCGCCGCGTAAGACGCAACCGCCTTCTGGCCGTGTTCTCGTAGGTGAGGAAAGAAGTGAGAACAAGGGCGGCCTGAAGCCGACTTGGACTCTCTGTGTGAAGTGCACGCCAAGTCCATTAGGCTTCCAAAAGGTAGCCTCGCTCTTCAGGTGAAGCCTCATAAGCGGCAGTGTGTTCGCAGCTCAGGCAAGAACTTAGAACCAAGGCGCCTCTACGCCAAGTTGCAAGGTCTACGTAAAGTGCAGGCTAAGGCCCTGCTGCTTCCAACACGTAGAAACGCTCCGAAGGCCAAGAGGCCTATGCGGCCGTGTGTTCCCATTGCAGGAAGGAAAGAACTTAGAACCAAGGCCGACTAGAAGGCAGTTGGAGATCCTGAGTTAAGTTGCCCGTCCAGTCCCTTGGGCTGCAAAGCGTGTCATCGCGCTTCAGGTGAAGTCTCCTCAGTGGCAGTGTGTTCCCAAGCGAAGGGAAGACTTGAGAAGAAGGGCGTACTAGAAGCTTGTTGGATACTCGGAGTTAAGGGCACGCAAAGACGCTGCGGCTTCCAAAACGTGAACGTGACCTTCAAAGGGAGGATTCCCAAGGGGCAGTTTGCTCCCGGCTGTGGAAAGAAGTTGGAACCTGGGGCGCACCCTAGGCAAGTTGCACACTGCGAGTTAAGTGCAGGCCCAGACCCTTAGGCTTCCACAACGTAAACTCGACCTGAAGTGAAGTTTCCTATGTGGCAGCGTGTTCCCTGCTGTGGAAAGAAGTTAGAGCAAGGCCGCACTGGAGGCAAGTTGGACACTCTCAGGGCAGGGCACCCCAGGTCCCCTTTTGCTTCCAAAAGGTATCATCGCTCCTCAGGTGACGTCTCCTGGGGGAGGGGGGCCCGTGAGATCCCAGGGGAGGAAAGACCTTAAGAACAGGGGCGGACTAGAAGCCTGTTGGCTACACCGAGTTGAGTTCCAGGGAAGGCCCTTAGGCTTCCCAAACCTACAAACGCAGCGAAGACGAACACTACTAGAGGGCAGTGTTCTCCCAGTTGCGGAAAGGTGTTAGAACAAAGGCAGACGCCAAGGCAGGTTGGAGACTCTGAGTGAAGTGCTCGCCAATGCGCCTCTGCGTCCAAAACGCCAAGCGCCGCGTACGACGCAACCGCCTTCTGGCCATGTTCTCGCAGGTGAGGAAAGATGTGAGAACAAGGGCGGCCTGAAGCCGACTTGGACTCTCTGTGTGAAGTGCACGCCAAGTCCATTAGGCTTCCAAAAGGTAGCCTCGCTCTTCAGGTGTAGCCTCATAAGCGGCAGCGTGTTCGCAGCTCAGGCAAGAACTTAGAACCATGGCGGACTCTACGCCAAGTTGCAAGCTCTACGTAAAGTGCAGGCTAAGGCCCTGCTGCTTCCAACA
This sequence comes from Meles meles, assembly GCF_922984935.1. NCBI lineage: Eukaryota > Metazoa > Chordata > Mammalia > Carnivora > Mustelidae > Meles > Meles meles. The sequence goes on from NW_025721615.1 coordinate 662,078, forward strand.
CGTAGAAACGTTCCGAAGGCCAAGAGGCCTATGCGGCCGTGTGTTCCCATTGCAGGAAGGAAAGAACTTAGAACCAAGGCCGACTAGAAGGCAGTTGGAGCTTCTGAGTTAAGTTGCCCGTCCAGTCCCTTGGGCTGCAAAGCGTGTCATCGCGCTTCAGGTGAAGTCTCCTCAGTGGCAGTGTGTTCCCAAGCGAAGGGAAGACTTGAGAAGAAGGGCGTACTAGAAGCTTGTTGGATCCTCCGAGTTAAGGGCACGCAAAGACGCTGCGGCTTCCAAAACGTGAACGCGACCTTCAAAGGGAGGATTCCCAAGGGGCAGTTTGCTCCCGGCTGTGGAAAGAAGTTGGAACCTGGGGCGCACCCTAGGCAAGTTGCACACTGCGAGTTAAGTGCAGGCCCAGACCCTTAGGCTTCCACAACGTAAACTCGACCTGAAGTGAAGTTTCCTATGGGGCAGCGTATTCCCTGCTGCGGAAAGAAGTTAGAGCAAGGCCGCACTGGAGGCAAGTTGGGCATTCTCAGGGCAGGGCACCCCAGGTCCGCTTTTGCTTCCAAAACGTATCATCGCTCCTCAGGTGACGTCTCCTGGGGGGGGGGGCGTGAGATCCCTGGGGAGGTAAGTCCTTAAGAACAGGGGCGGACTAGAAGCCTGTTGGCTACACCGAGTTGAGTTCCAGGGAAGGCCCTTAGGCTTCCCAAACCTACAAATGCAGCGAAGGCGAACACTACTAGAGGGCAGTGTTCTCCCAGTTGCGGAAAGGTGTTAGAACAAAGGCGGACGCCAAGGCAGGTTGGAGACTCTGAGTGAAGTGCTCGCCAATGCGCCTCTGCGTCCAAAACGCCAAGCGCCGCGTACGACGCAACCGCCTTCTGGTCGTGTTCTCGCAGGTGAGGAAAGAAGTGAGAACAAGGGCGGCCTGAAGCCGACATGGACTCTCTGTGTGAAGTGCACGCCAAGTCCATTAGGCTTCCAAAAGGTAGCCTCGCTCTTCAGGTGAAGCCTCATAAGCGGCAGCGTGTTCGCAGCTCAGGCAAGAACTTAGAACGAAGGCGGACTCTACGCCAAGTTGTAAGCTCTACGTAAAGTGCAGGCTAAGGCCCTGCTGCTTCCAACACGTAGAAACGCTCCGAAGGCCAAGAGGCCTATGCGGCCGTGTGTTCCCAATGCAGGAAGGAAAGAACTTAGAACCAAGGCCGACTAGAAGGCAGTTGGAGCTTCTGAGTTAAGTTGCCCGTCCAGTCCCTTGGGCTGCAAAGCGTGTCATCGCGCTTCAGGTGAAGTCTCCTCAGTGGCAGTGTGTTCCCAAGCGAAGGGAAGACTTGAGAAGAAGGGCGTACTAGAAGCTTGTTGGATCCTCCGAGTTAAGGGCACGCAAAGACGCTGCGGCTTCCACAACGTGAACGCGACCTTCAAAGGGAGGATTCCCAAGGGGCAGTTTGCTCCCGGCTGTGGAAAGAAGTTGGAACCTGGGGCGCACCCTAGGCAAGTTGCACACTGCGAGTTAAGTGCAGGCCCAGACCCTTAGGCTTCCACAACGTAAACTCGACCTGAAGTGAAGTTTCCTATGTGGCAGCGTGTTCCCTGCTGCGGAAAGAAGTTAGAGCAAGGCCGCACTGGAGGCAAGTTGGACACTCTCAGGGCAGGGCACCCCAGGTCCCCTTTTGCTTCCAAAACGTATCATCGCTCCTCAGAAGACGTCTCCTGGGGGGGGGGGGGCGTGAGATCCCAGGGGAGGAAAGACCTTAAGAACAGGGGCTGACTAGAAGCCTGTTGGCTACACCGAGTTGAGTTCCAGGGAAGGCCCTTAGGCTTCCCAAACCTACAAACGCAGCGAAGGCAAACACTCCTAGAGGGCAGTGTTCTCCCAGTTGCGGAAAGGTGTTAGAACTAAGGCGGACGCCAAGGCAGGTTGGAGACTCTGAGTGAAGTGCTCGCCAATGCGCCTCTGCGTCCAAAACGCCAAGCGCCGCGTACGACGCAACCGCCTTCTGGCCGTGTTCTCGCAGGTGAGGAAAGAAGTGAGAACAAGGGCGGCCTGAAGCCGACTTGGACTCTCTGTGTGAAGTGCCCGCCAAGTCCATTAGGCTTCTAAAAGATAGCCTCGCTCTTCAGGTGAAGCCTCCTATGCGGCAGCGTGTTCGCAGCTCAGGCAAGAACTTAGAACCAAGGCGGACTCTACGCCAAGTTGTAAGCTCTAAGTAAAGTGCAGGCTAAGGCCCTGCTGCTTCCAACACGTAGAAACGCTCCGAAGGCCAAGAGGCCTATGCGGCCGTGGGTTCCCATTGCAGGAAGGAAAGAACTTAGAACCAAGGCCGACTAGAAGGCAGTTGGAGCTTCTGAGTTAAGTTGCCCGTCCAGTCCCGTGGGCTGCAAAGCGTGTCATCGCGCTTCAGGTGAAGTCTCCTCAGTGGCAGTGTGTTCCCAAGCGAAGGGAAGACTTGAGAAGAAGGGCGTACTAGAAGCTTGTTGGATACTCCGAGTTAAGGGCACGCAAAGACGCTGCGGCTTCCAAAACGTGAACGCGACCTTCAAAGGGAGGATTCCCAAGGGGCAGTTTGCTCCCGGCTGTGGAAAGAAGTTGGAACCTGGGGCGCACCTTAGGCAAGTTGCACACTGCGAGTTAAATGCAGGCCCAGACCCTTAGGCTTCCACAACGTAAACTCGACCTGAAGTGAAGTTTCCTATGTGGCAGCGTGTTCCCTACTGCGGAAAGAAGTTAGAGCAAGGCCGTACTGGAGGCAAGTTGGACACTCTCAGGGCAGGGCACCCCAGGTCCCCTTTTGCTTCCAAAACGTATCATCGCTCCTCAGGTGACGTCTCCTGGGGGGGGGCGTGAGATCCCAGGGGAGGAAAGACCTTAAGAACAGGGTCGGTCTAGAAGCCTATTGGCTACACCGAGTTGAGATCCAGGGAAGGCCCTTAGGCTTCCCAAACCTACAAACGAAGCGAAGGTGAACACTACTAGAGGGCAGTGTTCTCCCATTTGCGGAAAGGCGTTAGAACAAAGGCGGACGCCAAGGCATGTTGGAGACTGTGAGTGAAGTGCTCGCCAATGCGCCTCTGCGTCCAAAACGCCAAGCGCCGCGTACGACACAACCGCCTTCTGGCCGTGTTCTCGCAGGTGAGGAAAGAAGTGAGAACAAGGGCGGCCTGAAGCCGACTTGGACTCTCTGTGTGAAGTGCACGCCAAGTCCATTAGGCTTCCAAAAGGTAGCCTCGCTCTTCAGGTGAAGCCTCATAAGCGGCAGCGTGTTCGCAGCTCAGGCAAGAACTTAGAACCAAGGCGGACTCTACGCCAAGTTGCAAGCTCTACGTAAAGTTCAGGCCAAGGCCCTGCTGCTTCCAACACGTAGAAACGCTCCGAAGGCCAAGAGGCCTATGCGGCCGTGTGTTCCCATTGCAGGAAGGAAAGAACTTAGAACCAAGGCCGACTAGAAGGCAGTTGGAGCTTCTGAGTTAAGTTGCCCGTCCAGTCCCTTGGGCTGCAAAGCGTGTCATCGCGCGTCAGGTGAAGTCTCCTCAGTGGCAGTATGTTCCCAAGCGAAAGGAAGACTTGAGAAGAAGGGCGTACTAGAAGCTTGTTGGATCCTCCGAGTTAAGGGCACGCAAAGACGCTGCGGCTTCCAAAACGTGAAGGCGACCTTCGAAGGGAGGATTCCCAAGGGGCAGTTTGCTCCCGGCTGTGGAAAGAAGTTGGAACCTGGGGCGCACCCTAGGCAAGTTGCACACTGCGAGTTAAGTGCAGGCCCAGACCCTTAGGCTTCCACAACGTAAACTCGACCTGAAGTGAAGTTTCCTATGTGGCAGCGTGTTCCCTGCTGCGGAAAGAAGTTAGAGCAAGGCCGCACTGGAGGCAAGTTGGACACTCTCAGGGCAGGGCACCGCGGGTCCCCTTTTGCTTCCAAAACGTATCATCGCTCCTCAGGTGACGTCTCCTGGGGGAGGGGGTGCCCGTGAGATCCCAGGGGAGGAAAGACCTTAAGAACAGGGGCGGACTAGAAGCCTGTTGGCTACACCGAGTTGAGTTCCAGGGAAGGCCCTTAGGCTTCCCAAACCTACAAATGCAGCGAACGCGAACACTACTATAGGGCAGTGTTCTCCCAGTTGCGGAAAGGTGTTAGAACTAAGGCGGACGCCAAGGCAGGTTGGAGACTCTGAGTGAAGTGCTCGCCAATGCGCCTCTGCGTCCAAAACGCCAAGCGCCGCGTACGACGCAACCGCCTTCTGGCCGTGTTCTCGCAGGTGAGGAAAGAAGTGAGAACAAGGGCGGCCTGAAGCCGACTTGGACTCTCTGTGTGAAGTGCACGCCAAGTCCATTAGGCTTCCAAAAGGTAGCCTCGCTCTTCAGGTGAAGCCTCATAAGCGGCAGCGTGTTCGCAGCTCAGGCAAGTACTTAGAACCAAGGCAGACTCTACGCCAAGTTGCAAGCTCTACGTAAAGTGCAGGCTAAGGCCCTGCTGCTTCCAACACGTAGAAACGCTCCGAAGGCCAAGAGGCCTATGCGGCCGTGGGTTCCCATTGCAGGAAGGAAAGAACTTAGAACCAAGGCCGACTAGAAGGCAGTTGGAGCTTCTGAGTTAAGTTGCCCGTCCAGTCCCTTGGGCTGCAAAGCGTGTCATCGCGCTTCAGGTGAAGTCTCCTCAGTGGCAGTGTGTTCCCAAGCGAAGGGAAGACTTGAGAAGAAGGGCGTACTAGAAGCTTGTTGGATACTCCGAGTTAAGGGCACGCAAAGACGCTGCGGCTTCCAAAAGGTGAACGCGACCTTCAAAGGGAGGATTCCCAAGGGGCAGTTTGCTTCCGGCTGTGGAAAGAAGTTGGAACCTGGGGCGCACCCTAGGCAAGTTGCACACTGCGAGTTAAGTGCAGGCCCAGACCCTTAGGCTTCCACAACGTAAACTCGACCTGAAGTGAAGTTTCCTATGTGGCAGCGTGTTCCCTGCTGCGGAAAGAATTTAGAGCAAGGCCGCACTGGAGGCAAGTTGGACACTCTCAGGGCAGGGCACCCCAGGTCCCCTTTTGCTTCCAAAACGTATCATCGCTCCTCAGGAGACGTCTCCTGGGGGGGGGGCGTGAGATCCCAGGGGAGGAAAGACCTTAAGAACAGGGGCGGACTAGAAGCCTGTTGGCTACACCGAGTTGAGTTCCAGGGAAGGCCCTTAGGCTTCCCAAACCTACAAACGCAGCGAAGGCAAACACTCCTAGAGGGCAGTGTTCGCCCAGTTGCGGAAAGGTGTTAGAACAAAGGCGGACGCCAAGGCAGGTTGGAGACTCTGAGTGAAGTGCTCGCCAATGCGCCTCTGCGTCCAAAACGCCAAGCGCCGCGTACGACGCAACCGCCTTCTGGCCGTGTTCTCGCAGATGAGGAAAGAAGTGAGAACAAGGGCGGCCTGAAGCCGACTTGGACTCTCTGTGTGAAGTGCACGCCAAGTCCATTAGGCTTCCAAAAGGTAGCCTCGCTCTTCAGGTGAAGCCTCATATGCGGCAGCGTGATCGCAGCTCAGGCAGGAACTTAGAACCAAGGCGGACTCTACGCCAAGTTGCAAGCTCTACGTAAAGTGCAGGCTAAGGCCCTGCTGCTTCCAACACGTAGAAACGCTCCGAAGGCCAAGAGGCCTATGCGGCCGTGGGTTCCCATTGCAGGAAGGAAAGAACTTAGAAACAAGGCCGACTAGAAGGCAGTTGGAGCTTCTGAGTTAAGTTGCCCGTCCAGTCCCTTGGGCTGCAAAGCGTGTCATCGCGCTTCAGGTGAAGTCTCCTCAGTGGCAGTGTGTTCCCAAGCGAAGGGAAGACTTGAGAAGAAGGGCGTACTAGAAGCTTGTTGGATACTCCGAGTTAAGGGCACGCAAAGACGCTGCGGCTTCCAAAACGTGAACGCGACCTTCAAAGGGAGGATTCCCAAGGGGCAGTTTGCTCCCGGCTGTGGAAAGAAGTTGGAACCTGGGGCGCACCCTAGGCAAGTTGCACACTGCGAGTTAAGTGCAGGCCCAGACCCTTAGGCTTCCACAACGTAAACTCGACCTGAAGTGAAGTTTCCTATGTGGCAGCGTGTTCCCTGCTGCGGAAAGAATTTAGAGCAAGGCCGCACTGGAGGCAAGTTGGACACTCTCAGGGCAGGGCACCCCAGGTCACCTTTTGCTTCCAAAACGTATCATCGCTCCTCAGGTGACGTCTCCTTGGGGGGAGGGGGCGTGAGATCCTAGGGGAGGAAAGACCTTAAGAACAGGGGCGGACTAGAAGCCTGTAGGCTACACCGAGTTGAGTTCCACGGAAGGCCCTTAGGCTTCCCAAACCTACAAACGCAGCGAAGGCGAACACTACTAGAGGGCAGTGTTCTCCCAGTTGCGGAAAGGTGTTAGAACAAAGGCGGACGCCAAGGCAGGTTGGAGACTCTGAGTGAAGTGCTCGCCAATGCGCCTCTGCGTCCAAAACGCCAAGCGCCGCGTACGACGCAACCGCCTTCTGGCCGTGTTCTCGCAGGTGAGGAAAGAAGTGAGAACAAGGGCGGCCTGAAGCCGACTTGGACTCTCTGTGTGAAGTGCACGCCAAGTCCATTAGGCTTCAAAAAGGTAGCCTCGCTCTTCAGGTGAAGCCTCATAAGCGGCAGCGTGTTCGCAGCTCAGGCAAGAACTTAGAACGAAGGCGGACTCTACGCCAAGTTGCAAGCTCTACGTAAAGTGCAGGCTAAGGCCCTGCTGCTTCCAACACGTAGAAACGCTCCGAAGGCCAAGAGGCCTATGCGGCCGTGTGTTCCCATTGCAGGAAGGAAGTAACTTAGAACCAAGGCTGACTAGAAGGCAGTTGGAGCTTCTGAGTGAAGTTGCCCGTCCAGTCCCTTGGGCTGCAAAGCGTGTCATCGCGCTTCAGGTGAAGTCTCCTCAGTGGCAGTGTGTTCCCAAGCGAAGGGAAGACTTGAGAAGAAGGGCGTACTAGAAGCTTGTTGGATACTCCGAGTTAAGGGCACGCAAAGACGCTGCGGCTTCCAAAACGTGAACGCGACCTTCAAAGGGAGGATTCCCAAGGGGCAGTTTGCTCCCGGCTGTGGAAAGAAGTTGGAACCTGGGGCGCACCCTAGGCAAGTTGCACACTGCGAGTTAAGTGCAGGCCCAGACCCTTAGGCTTCCACAACGTAAACTCGACCTGAAGTGAAGTTTCCTATGTGGCAGCGTGTTCCCTGCTGCTGAAAGAAGTTAGAACAAGGCCGCACTGGAGGCAAGTTGGACACTCTCAGGGCAGGGCACCCCAGGTCCCCTTTTGTTTCCAAAAAGTATCATCGCTCCTCAGGTGACGTCTCCTGGGGGAGGGGGGGCCCGTGAGATCCCAGGGGAGGAAAGACCTTAAGAACAGGGGCGGACTAGAAGCCTGTTGGCTACACCGAGTTGAGTTCCAGGGAAGGCCCTTAGGCTTCCCAAACCTACAAACGCAGCGAAGACGAACACTACTAGAGGGCAGTGTTCTCCCAGTTGCGGAAAGGTGTTAGAACAAAGGCGGACGCCAAGGCAGGTTGGAGACTCTGAGTGAAGTGCTCGCCAATGCGCCTCTGCGTCCAAAACGCCAAGCGCCGCGTACGACGCAACCGCCTTCTGGCCGTGTTCTCGCAGGTGAGGAAAGAAGTGAGAACAAGGGCGGCCTGAAGCCGACTTGGACTCTCTGTGTGAAGTGCACGCCAAGTCCATTAGGCTTCCAAAAGGTAGCCTCGCTCTTCAGGTGAAGCCTCATAAGCGGCAGCGTGTTCGCAGCTCAGGCAAGAACTTAGAACCATGGCGGACTCTACGCCAAGTTGCAAGCTCTACGTAAAGTGCAGGCTAAGGCCCTGCTGCTTCCAACACGTAGAAACGCTCCGAAGGCCAAGAGGCCTATGCGGCCGTGTGTTCCCATTGCAGGAAGGAAAGAACTTAGAACCAAGGCCGACTAGAAGGCAGTTGGAGCTTCTGAGTTAAGTTGCCCGTTCAGTCCCTTGGGCTGCAAAGCGTGTCATCGCGTTTCAGGTGAAGTCTCCTCAGTGGCAGTGTGTTCCCAAGCGAAGGGAAGACTTGAGAAGAAGGGCGTACTAGAAGCTTGTTGGATCCTCCGAGTTAAGGGCACGCAAAGACGCTGCGGCTTCCAAAACGTGAACGCGACCTTCAAAGGGAGGATTCCCAAGGGGCAGTTTGCTCCCGGCTGTGGAAATTAGTTGGAACCTGGGGCGCACCCTAGGCAAGTTGCACACTGCGAGTTAAGTGCAGGCCCAGACCCTTAGGCTTCCACAACGTAAACTCGACCTGAAGTGAAGTTTCCTATGGGGCAGCGTGTTCCCTGCTGCGGAAAGAAGTTAGAGCAAGGCCGCACTGGAGGCAAGTTGGGCATTCTCAGGGCAGGGCACCCCAGGTCCGCTTTTGCTTCCAAAACGTATCATCGCTCCTCAGGTGACGTCTCCTGGGGGGGGGGCGTGAGATCCCTGGGGAGGTAAGTCCTTAAGAACAGGGGCGGACTAGAAGCCTGTTGGCTACACCGAGTTGAGTTCCAGGGAAGGCCCTTAGGCTTCCCAAACCTACAAATGCAGCGAAGGCGAACACTACTAGAGGGCAGTGTTCTCCCAGTTGCGGAAAGGTGTTAGAACAAAGGCGGACGCCAAGGCAGGTTGGAGACTCTGAGTGAAGTGCTCGCCAATGCGCCTCTGCGTCCAAAACGCCAAGCGCCGCGTACGACGCAACCGCCTTCTGGTCGTGTTCTCGCAGGTGAGGAAAGAAGTGAGAACAAGGGCGGCCTGAAGCCGACATGGACTCTCTGTGTGAAGTGCACGCCAAGTCCATTAGGCTTCCAAAAGGTAGCCTCGCTCTTCAGGTGAAGCCTCATAAGCGGCAGCGTGTTCGCAGCTCAGGCAAGAACTTAGAACCAAGGCGGACTCTACGCCAAGTTGTAAGCTCTACGTAAAGTGCAGGCTAAGGCCCTGCTGCTTCCAACACGTAGAAACGGTCCGAAGGCCAAGAGGCATATGCGGCCGTGTGTTCCCATTGCAGGAAGGAAAGAACTTAGAACCAAGGCCGACTAGAAGGCAGTTGGAGCTTCTGAGTTAAGTTGCCCGTCCAGTCCCTTGGGCTGCAAAGCGTGTCATCGCGCTTCAGGTGAAGTCTCCTCAGTGGCAGTGTGTTCCCAAGCGAAGCAAGACTTGAGAAGAAGGGCGTACTAGAAGCTTGTTGGATCCTCCGAGTTAAGGGCACGCAAAGACGCTGCGGCTTCCACAACGTGAACGCGACCTTCAAAGGGAGGATTCCCAAGGGGCAGTTTGCTCCCGGCTGTGGAAAGAAGTTGGAACCTGGGGCGCACCCTAGGCAAGTTGCACACTGCGAGTTAAGTGCAGGCCCAGACCCTTAGGCTTCCACAACGTAAACCCGACCTGAAGTGAAGTTTCCTATGTGGCAGCGTGTTCCCTGCTGCGGAAAGAAGTTAGAGCAAGGCCGCACTGGAGGCAAGTTGGACACTCTCAGGGAAGGGCACCCCAGGTCCCCTTTTGCTTCCAAAACGTATCATCGCTCCTCAGGAGACGTCTCCTGGGGGGGGGGCGTGAGATCCCAGGGGAGGAAAGACATTAAGAACAGGGGCTGACTAGAAGCCTGTTGGCTACACCGAGTTGAGTTCCAGGGAAGGCCCTTAGGCTTCCCAAACCTACAAACGCAGCGAAGGCAAACACTCCTAGAGGGCAGTGTTCTCCCAGTTGCGGAAAGGTGTTAGAACAAAGGCGGACGCCAAGGCAGGTTGGTGACTCTGAGTGAAGTGCTCGCCAATGCGCCTCTGCGTCCAAATGGCCAAGCGCCGCGTACTACGCAACCGCTTTCTGGCCGTGTTCTCGCAGGTGAGGAAAGAAGTGAGAACAAGGGCGGCCTGAAGCCGACTTGGACTCTCTGTGTGAAGTGCCCGCCAAGTCCAGTAGGCTTCTAAAAGATAGCCTCGCTCTTCAGGTGAAGCCTCATATGCGGCAGCGTGTTCGCAGCTCAGGCAAGAACTTAGAACCAAGGCGGACTCTACGCCAAGTTGCAAGCTCTACGTAAAGTGCAGGCTAAGGCCCTGCTGCTTCCAACACGTAGAAACGCTCCGAAGGCCAAGAGGCCTATGCGGCCGTGTGTTCGCATTGCAGGAAGGAAAGAACTTAGAACCAAGGCCGACTAGAAGGCAGTTGGAGCTTCTGAGTTAAGTTGCCCGTCCAGTCCCTTGGGCTGCAAAGCGTGTCATCGCGCTTCAGGTGAAGTCTCCTCAGTGGCAGTGTGTTCCGAAGCGAAGGGAAGACTTGAGAAGAAGGGCGTACTAGAAGCTTGTTGGATCCTCCGAGTTAAGGGCACGCAAAGACGCTGCGGCTTCCAAAACGTGAACGCGACCTTCAAAGGGAGGATTCCCAAGGGGCAGTTTGCTCCCGGCTGTGGAAAGAAGTTGGAACCTGGGGCGCACCCTAGGCAAGTTGCACACTGCGAGTTAAGTGCAGGCCCAGACCCTTAGGCTTCCACAACGTAAACTCGACCTGAAGTGAAGTTTCCTATATGGCAGCGTGTTCCCTGCTGCTGAAAGAAGTTAGAACAAGGCCGCACTGGAGGCAAGTTGGACACTCTCAGGGCAGGGCACCGCAGGTCCCCTTTTGTTTCCAAAACGTATCATCGCTCCTCATGTGACGTCTCCTGGGGGAGGGGGTGCCCGTGAGATCCCAGGGGAGGAAAGACCTTAAGAACAGGGGCGGACTAGAAGCCTGTTGGCTACACCGAGTTGAGTTCCAGGGAAGGCCCTTAGGCTTCCCAAACCTACAAACGCAGCGAACGCGAACACTACTAGAGGGCAGTGTTCTCCCAGTTGCGGAAAGGTGTTAGAACAAAGGCGGACGCCAAGGCAGGTTGGAGACTCTGAGTGAAGTGCTCGCCAATGCGCCTCTGCGTCCAAAACGCCTAGCGCCGCGTACGACGCAACCGCCTTCTGGCCGTGTTCTCGCAGGTGAGGAAAGAAGTGAGAACAAGGGCGGCCTGAAGCCGACTTGGACTCTCTGTGTGAAGTGCCCGCCAAGTCCATTAGGCTTCTAAAAGATAGCCTCGCTCTTCAGGTGAAGCCTCATATGCGGCAGCGTGTTCGCAGCTCAGGCAAGAACTTAGAACCAAGGCGGACTCTACGCCAAGTTGTAAGCTCTACGTAAAGTGCAGGCTAAGGCCCTGCTGCTTCCAACACGTAGAAACGCTCCGAAGGCCAAGAGGCGTATGCGGCCGTGGGTTCCCATTGCAGGAAGGAAAGAACTTAGAACCAAGGCCGACTAGAAGGCAGTTGGAGCTTCTGAGTTAAGTTGCCCGTCCAGTCCCGTGGGCTGCAAAGCGTGTCATCGCGCTTCAGGTGAAGTCTCCTCAGTGGCAGTGTGTTCCCAAGCGAAGGGAAGACTTGAGAAGAAGGGCGTACTAGAAGCTTGTTGGATACTCCGAGTTAAGGGCACGCAAAGACACTGCGGCTTCCAAAACGTGAACGCGACCTTCAAAGGGAGGATTCCCAAGGGGCAGTTTGCTCCCGGCTGTGGAAAGAAGTTGGAACCTGGGGCGCACCTTAGGCAAGTTGCACACTGCGAGTTAAATGCAGGCCCAGACCCTTAGGCTTCCACAACGTAAACTCGACCTGAAGTGAAGTTTCCTATGTGGCAGCGTGTTCCCTGCTGCGGAAAGAAGTTAGAGCAAGGCCGAACTGGAGGCAAGTTGGACACTCTCAGGGCAGGGCACCCCAGGTCCCCTTTTGCTTCCAAAACGTATCATCACTCCTCAGGTGACGTCTCCTGGGGGGGGGCGTGAGATCCCAGCGGAGGAAAGACCTTAAGAACAGGGTCGGACTAGAAGCCTATTGGCTACACCGAGTTGAGATCCAGGCAAGGCCCTTAGGCTTCCCAAACCTACAAACGCAGCGAAGGTGAACACTACTAGAGGGCAGTGTTCTCCCATTTGCGGAAAGGTGTTAGAACAAAGGCGGACGCCAAGGCAGGTTGGAGACTCTGAGTGAAGTGCTCGCCAATGCGCCTCTGCGTCCAAAACGCCAAGCGCCGCGTACGACGCAACCGCCTTCTGGCCGTGTTCTCGCAGGTGAGGAAAGAAGTGAGAACAAGGGCGGCCTGAAGCCGACTTGGACTCTCTGTGTGAAGTGCCCGCCAAGTCCAGTAGGCTTCTAAAAGATAGCCTCGCTCTTCAGGTGAAGCCTCATATGCGGCAGCGTGTTCGCAGCTCAGGCAAGAACTTAGAACCAAGGCGGACTCTACGCCAAGTTGCAAGCTCTACGTAAAGTGCAGGCTAAGGCCCTGCTGCTTCCAACACGTAGAAACGCTCCGAAGGCCAAGAGGCCTATGCGGCCGTGTGTTCGCATTGCAGGAAGGAAAGAACTTAGAACCAAGGCCGACTAGAAGGCAGTTGGAGCTTCTGAGTTAAGTTGCCCGTCCAGTCCCTTGGGCTGCAAAGCGTGTCATCGCGCTTCAGGTGAAGTCTCCTCAGTGGCAGTGTGTTCCGAAGCGAAGGGAAGACTTGAGAAGAAGGGCGTACTAGAAGCTTGTTGGATCCTCCGAGTTAAGGGCACGCAAAGACGCTGCGGCTTCCAAAACGTGAACGCGACCTTCAAAGGGACGATTCCCAAGGGGCAGTTTGCTCCCGGCTGTGGAAAGAAGTTGGAACCTGGGGCGCACCCTAGGCAAGTTGCACACTGCGAGTTAAGTGCAGGCCCAGACCCTTAGGCTTCCACAACGTAAACTCGACCTGAAGTGAAGTTTCCTATATGGCAGCGTGTTCCCTGCTGCTGAAAGAAGTTAGAACAAGGCCGCACTGGAGGCAAGTTGGACACTCTCAGGGCAGGGCACCGCAGGTCCCCTTTTGTTTCCAAAACGTATCATCGCTCCTCATGTGACGTCTCCTGGGGGAGGGGGTGCCCGTGAGATCCCAGGGGAGGAAAGACCTTAAGAACAGGGGCGGACTAGAAGCCTGTTGGCTACACCGAGTTGAGTTCCAGGGAAGGCCCTTAGGCTTCCCAAACCTACAAACGCAGCGAACGCGAACACTACTAGAGGGCAGTGTTCTCCCAGTTGCGGAAAGGTGTTAGAACAAAGGCGGACGCCAAGGCAGGTTGGAGACTCTGAGTGAAGTGCTCGCCAATGCGCCTCTGCGTCCAAAACGCCTAGCGCCGCGTACGACGCAACCGCCTTCTGGCCGTGTTCTCGCAGGTGAGGAAAGAAGTGAGAACAAGGGCGGCCTGAAGCCGACTTGGACTCTCTGTGTGAAGTGCCCGCCAAGTCCATTAGGCTTCTAAAAGATAGCCTCGCTCTTCAGGTGAAGCCTCATATGCGGCAGCGTGTTCGCAGCTCAGGCAAGAACTTAGAACCAAGGCGGACTCTACGCCAAGTTGTAAGCTCTACGTAAAGTGCAGGCTAAGGCCCTGCTGCTTCCAACACGTAGAAACGCTCCGAAGGCCAAGAGGCGTATGCGGCCGTGGGTTCCCATTGCAGGAAGGAAAGAACTTAGAACCAAGGCCGACTAGAAGGCAGTTGGAGCTTCTGAGTTAAGTTGCCCGTCCAGTCCCGTGGGCTGCAAAGCGTGTCATCGCGCTTCAGGTGAAGTCTCCTCAGTGGCAGTGTGTTCCCAAGCGAAGGGAAGACTTGAGAAGAAGGGCGTACTAGAAGCTTGTTGGATACTCCGAGTTAAGGGCACGCAAAGACACTGCGGCTTCCAAAACGTGAACGCGACCTTCAAAGGGAGGATTCCCAAGGGGCAGTTTGCTCCCGGCTGTGGAAAGAAGTTGGAACCTGGGGCGCACCTTAGGCAAGTTGCACACTGCGAGTTAAATGCAGGCCCAGACCCTTAGGCTTCCACAACGTAAACTCGACCTGAAGTGAAGTTTCCTATGTGGCAGCGTGTTCCCTGCTGCGGAAAGAAGTTAGAGCAAGGCCGAACTGGAGGCAAGTTGGACACTCTCAGGGCAGGGCACCCCAGGTCCCCTTTTGCTTCCAAAACGTATCATCACTCCTCAGGTGACGTCTCCTGGGGGGGGGCGTGAGATCCCAGCGGAGGAAAGACCTTAAGAACAGGGTCGGACTAGAAGCCTATTGGCTAAACCGAGTTGAGATCCAGGGAAGGCCCTTAGGCTTCCCAAACCTACAAACGCAGCGAAGGTGAACACTACTAGAGGGCAGTGTTCTCCCATTTGCGGAAAGGTGTTAGAACAAAGGCGGACGCCAAGGCAGGTTGGAGACTCTGAGTGAAGTGCTCGCCAATGCGCCTCTGCGTCCAAAACGCCAAGCGCCGCGTACGACGCAACCGCCTTCTGGCCGTGTTCTCGCAGGTGAGGAAAGAAGTGAGAACAAGGGCGGCCTGAAGCCGACTTGGACTCTCTGTGTGAAGTGCACGCCAAGTCCATTAGGCTTCCAAAAGGTAGCCTCGCTCTTCAGGTGAAGTCTCATATGCGGTAGCGTGTTCACAGCTCAGGCAAGAACTTAGAACCAAGGCGGACTCTACGCCAAGTTGCAAGCTCTACGTAAAGTGCAGGCTAAGGCCCTGCTGCTTCCAACACGTAGAAACGCTCCGAAGGCCAAGAGGCCTATGCGGCCGTGTGTTCCCATTGCAGGAAGGAAAGAACTTAGAACCAAGGCCGACTAGAAGGCAGTTGGAGCTTCTGAGTTAAGTTGCCCGTCCAGTCCCTTGGGCTGCAAAGCGTGTCATCGTGCTTCAGGTGAAGTCTCCTCAGTGGCAGTGTGTTCCCAAGCGAAGGGAAGACTTGAGAAGAAGGGCGTACTAGAAGCTTGTTGGATACTCCGAGTTAAGGGCACGCAAAGACGCTGCGGCTTCCAAAACGTGACCGCGACCTTCAAACGGAGGATTCCCAAGGGGCAGTTTGCTCCCGGCTGTGGAAAGAAGTTGGAACCTGGGGCGCACCCTAGGCAAGTTGCACACTGCGAGTTAAGTGCAGGCCCAGACCCTTAGGCTTCCACAACGTAAACTCGACCTGAAGTGAAGTTTCCTATGTGGCAGCGTGTTCCCTGCTGCGGAAAGAAGTTAGAGCAAGGCCGCACTGGAGGCAAGTTGGACACTCTCAGGGAAGGGCACCCCAGGTCCACTTTTGCTTCCAAAACGTATCATCGCTCCTAAGGTGACGTCTCCTGGGGGGGGGGCGTGAGATCCCAGGGGAAGAAAGACCTTAGAACAGGGGCGGATTATAAGCCTGTTGGCTACACCGAGTTGAGTTCCAGGGAAGGCCCATAGGCTTCCCAAACCTACAAACGCAGCGAACGCGAACACTAATAGAGGGCAGTGTTCTCCCTGTTGCGGAAAGGTGTTAGAACAAAGGCGGACGCCAAGGCAGGTTGGAGACTCTGAGTGAAGTGCTCGCCAATGCGCCTATGCGTCCAAAACGCCAAGCGCCGCGTACGACGCAACCGCCTTCTGGCCGTGTTCTCGCAGGTGAGGAAAGAAGTGAGACCAAGGGCGGCCTGAAGCCGACTTGGACTCTCTGTGTGAAGTGCACGCCAAGTCCATTAGGCTTCCAAAAGGTAGCCTCGCTCTTCAGGTGAAGCCTCATAAGCGGCAGCGTGTTCGCAGCTCAGGCAAGAACTTAGAACCAAGGCGGACTCTACGCCAAGTTGCAAGCTCTACGTAAAGTGCAGGCTAAGGCCCTGCTGCTTCCAACACATAGAAACGCTCCGAAGGCCATGAGGCCTATGCGGCCGTGTGTTCCCATTGCAGGAAGGAAAGAACTTAGAACCAAGGCCGACTAGAAGGCAGTTGGAGCTTCTGAGTTAAGTTGCCCGTCCAGTCCCTTGGGCTGCAAAGCGTGTCATCGCGCTTCAGGTGAAGTCTCCTCAGTGGCAGTGTGTTCCCCAGCGAAGGGAAGACTTGAGAAGAAGGGCGTACTAGAAGCTTGTTGGATACTCCGAGTTAAGGGCACGCAAAGACGCTGCGGCTTCCAAAACGTGAACGCGACCTTCAAAGGGAGGATTCCCAAGGGGCAGTTTGCTCCCGGCTATGGAAAGAATTTGGAACCTGGGGCGCAACCTAGGCAAGTTGCACACTGCGAGTTAAGTGCAGGCCCAGACCCTTGGGCTTCCACAACGTAAACTCGACCTGAAGTGAAGTTTCCTATGTGGCAGCGTGTTCCCTGCTGCGGAAAGAAGTTAGAGAAAGGCCGCACTGGAGGCAAATTGGACACTCTCAAGGCAGGGCACCGCAGGTCCCCTTTTGCTTCCAAAACGTATCATCGCTCCTCAGGTGACGTCTCCTGGGGGAGGGGTGGCCCGTGAGATCCCAGGGGAGGAAAGACCTTAAGAACAGGGGCGGACTAGAAGCCTGTTGGCTACACCGAGTTGAGTTCCAGGGAAGGCCCTTAGGCTTCCCAAACCTACAAACGCAGCGAAGACGAACACTACTAGAGGGCAGTGTTCTCCCAGTTGCGGAAAGGTGTTAGAACAAAGGCGGACGCCAAGGCAGGTTGGAGACTCTGAGTGAAGTGCTCGCCAATGCGCCTCTGCGTCCAAAACGCCAAGCGCCGCGTACGACGCAACCGCCTTCTGGCCGTGTTCTCGCAGGTGAGGAAAGAAGTGAGACCAAGGGCGGCCTGAAGCCGACTTGGACTCTCTGTGTGAAGTGCACGCCAAGTCCATTAGGCTTCCAAAAGGTAGCCTCGCTCTTCAGGTGAAGCCTCATAAGCGGCAGCGTGTTCGCAGCTCAGGCAAGAACTTAGAACCAAGGCGGACTCTACGCCAAGTTGCAAGCTCTACGTAAAGTGCAGGCTAAGGCCCTGCTGCTTCCAACACATAGAAACGCTCCGAAGGCCATGAGGCCTATGCGGCCGTGTGTTCCCATTGCAGGAAGGAAAGAACTTAGAACCAAGGCCGACTAGAAGGCAGTTGGAGCTTCTGAGTTAAGTTGCCCGTCCAGTCCCTTGGGCTGCAAAGCGTGTCATCGCGCTTCAGGTGAAGTCTCCTCAGTGGCAGTGTGTTCCCCAGCGAAGGGAAGACTTGAGAAGAAGGGCGTACTAGAAGCTTGTTGGATACTCCGAGTTAAGGGCACGCAAAGACGCTGCGGCTTCCAAAACGTGAACGCGACCTTCAAAGGGAGGATTCCCAAGGGGCAGTTTGCTCCCGGCTATGGAAAGAATTTGGAACCTGGGGCGCAACCTAGGCAAGTTGCACACTGCGAGTTAAGTGCAGGCCCAGACCCTTGGGCTTCCACAACGTAAACTCGACCTGAAGTGAAGTTTCCTATGTGGCAGCGTGTTCCCTGCTGCGGAAAGAAGTTAGAGAAAGACCGCACTGGAGGCAAATTGGACCCTCTCAAGGCAGGGCACCGCAGGTCCCCTTTTGCTTCCAAAACGTATCATCGCTCCTCAGGTGACGTCTCCTGGGGGAGGGGTGGCCCGTGAGATCCCAGGGGAGGAAAGACCTTAAGAACAGGGGCGGACTAGAAGCCTGTTGGCTACACCGAGTTGAGTTCCAGGGAAGGCCCTTAGGCTTCCCAAACCTACAAACGCAGCGAAGACGAACACTACTAGAGGGCAGTGTTCTCCCAGTTGCGGAAAGGTGTTAGAACAAAGGCGGACGCCAAGGCAGGTTGGAGACTCTGAGTGAAGTGCTCGCCAATGCGCCTCTGCGTCCAAAACGCCAAGCGCCGCGTACGACGCAACCGCCTTCTGGCCGTGTTCTCGCAGGTGAGGAAAGAAGTGAGACCAAGGGCGGCCTGAAGCCGACTTGGACTCTCTGTGTGAAGTGCACGCCAAGTCCATTAGGCTTCCAAAAGGTAGCCTCGCTCTTCAGGTGAAGCCTCATAAGCGGCAGCGTGTTCGCAGCTCAGGCAAGAACTTAGAACCAAGGCGGACTCTACGCCAAGTTGCAAGCTCTACGTAAAGTGCAGGCTAAGGCCCTGCTGCTTCCAACACATAGAAACGCTCCGAAGGCCATGAGGCCTATGCGGCCGTGTGTTCCCATTGCAGGAAGGAAAGAACTTAGAACCAAGGCCGACTAGAAGGCAGTTGGAGCTTCTGAGTTAAGTTGCCCGTCCAGTCCCTTGGGCTGCAAAGCGTGTCATCGCGCTTCAGGTGAAGTCTCCTCAGTGGCACTGTGTTCCCCAGTGAAGGGAAGACTTGAGAAGAAGGGCGTACTAGAAGCTTGTTGGATACTCCGAGTTAAGGGCACGCAAAGACGCTGCGGCTTCCAAAACGTGAACGCGACCTTCAAAGGGAGGATTCCCAAGGGGCAGTTTGCTCCCGGCTATGGAAAGAATTTGGAACCTGGGGCGCAACCTAGGCAAGTTGCACACTGCGAGTTAAGTGCAGGCCCAGACCCTTGGGCTTCCACAACGTAAACTCGACCTGAAGTGAAGTTTCCTATGTGGCAGCGTGTTCCCTGCTGCGGAAAGAAGTTAGAGAAAGGCCGCACTGGAGGCAAATTGGACACTCTCAAGGCAGGGCACCGCAGGTCCCCTTTTGCTTCCAAAACGTATCATCGCTCCTCAGGTGACGTCTCCTGGGGGAGGGGTGGCCCGTGAGATCCCAGGGGAGGAAAGACCTTAAGAACAGGGGCGGACTAGAAGCCTGTTGGCTACACCGAGTTGAGTTCCAGGGAAGGCCCTTAGGCTTCCCAAACCTACAAACGCAGCGAAGACGAACACTACTAGAGGGCAGTGTTCTCCCAGTTGCGGAAAGGTGTTAGAACAAAGGCGGACGCCAAGGCAGGTTAGAGACTCTGAGTGAAGTGCTCGCCAATGCGCCTCTGCGTCCAAAACGCCAAGCGCCGCGTACGACGCAACCGCCTTCTGGCCGTGTTCTCGCAGGTGAGGAAAGAAGTGAGAACAAGGGCGGACTGAAGCCGACTTGGACTCTCTGTGTGAAGTGCACGCCAAGTCCATTAGGCTTCCAAAAGGTAGCCTCGCTCTTCAGGTGAAGCCTCATAAGCGGCAGCGTGTTCGCAGCTCAGGCAAGAACTTAGAACCAAGGCGGACTCGACGCCAAGTTGCAAGCTCTACGTAAAGTGCAGGCTAAGGCCCTGCTGCTTCCAACACGTAGAAACGCTCCGAAGGCCAAGAGGCCTATGCGGCCGTGTGTTCCTATTGCAGGAAGGAAAGAACTTAGAACCAAGGCCGACTAGAAGGCAGTTGGAGCTTCTGAGTGAAGTTGCCCGTCCAGTCCCTTGGGCTCCAAAGCGTGTCATCGCGCTTCAGGTGAAATCTCCTCAGTGGCAGTGTGTTCCCAAGCGAAGGGAAGACTTGAGAAGAAGGGCGTACTAGAAGCTTGTTGGATCTTCCGAGTTAAGGGCACGCAAAGACGCTGCGGCTTCCAAAACGTGAACGCGACATTCAAAGGGAGGATTCCCAAGTGGCAGTTTGACCCCGGCTGTGGAAAGAAGTTGGAACCTGGGGCGCACCCTAGGCACGTTGCACACTGCGAGTTAAGTGCAGGCCCAGACCCTTAGGCTTCCACAACGTAAACTCGACCTGAAGTGAAGTTTCATATCTGGCAGCGTGTTCCCTGCTGCGGAAAGAAGTTAGAGCAAGGCCGCACTGGAGGCAAGTTGGACACTCTCAGGGAAGGGCACCCCAGGTCCACTTTTGCTTCCAAAACGTATCATCGCTCCTAAGGTGACGTCGCCTGGGGGGGGGGGCGTGAGATCCCAGGGGAAGAAAGACCTTAGAACAGGGGCGGATTAGAAGCCTGTTGGCTACACCGAGTTGAGTTCCAGGGAAGGCCCATAGGCTTCCCAAACCTACAAACGCAGCGAACGCGAACACTACTAGAGGGCAGTGTTCTCCCAGTTGCGGAAAGGTGTTAGAACAAAGGCGGACGCCAAGGCAGGTTGGAGACTCTGAGTGAAGTGCTCGCCAATGCGCCTCTGCGTCCAAAACGCCAAGCGCCGCGTACGACGCAACCGCCTTCTGGCCGTGTTCTCGCAGGTGAGGAAAGAAGTGAGACCAAGGGCGGCCTGAAGCCGACTTGGACTCTCTGTGTGAAGTGCACGCCAAGTCCATTAGGCTTCCAAAAGGTAGCCTCGCTCTTCAGGTGAAGCCTCATAAGCGGCAGCGTGTTCGCAGCTCAGGCAAGAACTTAGAACCAAGGCGGACTCTACGCCAAGTTGCAAGCTCTACGTAAAGTGCAGGCTAAGGCCCTGCTGCTTCCAACGCATAGAAACGCTCCGAAGGCCAAGAAGCCTATGCGGCCGTGTGTTCCCATTGCAGGAAGGAAAGAACTTAGAACCAAGGCCGACTAGAAGGCAGTTGGAGCTTCTGAGTTAAGTTGCCCGTCAAGTCCCTTGGGCTGCAAAGCGTGTCATCGCGCTTCAGGTGAAGTCTCCACAGTGGCAGTGTGTTCCCCAGCGAAGGGAAGACTTGAGAAGAAGGGCGTACTAGAAGCTTGTTGGATACTCCGAGTTAAGGGCACGCAAAGACGCTGCGGCTTCCAAAACGTGAACGCGACCTTCAAAGGGAGGATTCCCAAGGGGCAGTTTGCTCCCGGCTATGGAAAGAATTTGGAACCTGGGGCGCAACCTAGGCAAGTTGCACACTGCGAGTTAAGTGCAGGCCCAGACCCTTGGGCTTCCACAACGTAAACTCGACCTGAAGTGAAGTTTCCTATGTGGCAGCGTGTTCCCTGCTGCGGAAAGAAGTTAGAGAAAGGCCGCACTGGAGGCAAATTGGACACTCTCAAGGCAGGGCACCGCAGGTCCCCTTTTGCTTCCAAAACGTATCATCGCTCCTCAGGTGACGTCTCCTGGGGGAGGGGTGGCCCGTGAGATCCCAGGGGAGGAAAGACCTTAAGAACAGGGGCGGACTAGAAGCCTGTTGGCTACACCGAGTTGAGTTCCAGGGAAGGCCCTTAGGCTTCCCAAACCTACAAACGCAGCGAAGACGAACACTACTAGAGGGCAGTGTTCTCCCAGTTGCGGAAAGGTGTTAGAACAAAGGCGGACGCCAAGGCAGGTTGGAGACTCTGAGTGAAGTGCTCGCCAATGCGCCTCTGCGTCCAAAACGCCAAGCGCCGCGTACGACGCAACCGCCTTCTGGCCGTGTTCTCGCAGGTGAGGAAAGAAGTGAGAACAAGGGCGGACTGAAGCCGACTTGGACTCTCTGTGTGAAGTGCACGCCAAGTCCATTAGGCTTCCAAAAGGTAGCCTCGCTCTTCAGGTGAAGCCTCATAAGCGGCAGCGTGTTCGCAGCTCAGGCAAGAACTTAGAACCAAGGCGGACTCGACGCCAAGTTGCAAGCTCTACGTAAAGTGCAGGCTAAGGCCCTGCTGCTTCCAACACGTAGAAACGCTCCGAAGGCCAAGAGGCGTATGCGGCCGTGGGTTCCCATTGCAGGAAGGAAAGAACTTAGAACCAAGGCCGACTAGAAGGCAGTTGGAGCTTCTGAGTTAAGTTGCCCGTCCAGTCCCTTGGGCTGCAAAGCGTGTCATCGCGCTTCAGGTGAAGTCTCCTCAGTGGCAGTGTGTTCCCAAGCGAAGGGAAGACTTGAGAAGAAGGGCGTACTAGAAGCTTGTTGGATCCTCCGAGTTAAGGGCACGCAAAGACGCTGCGGCTTCCACAACGTGAACGCGACCTTCAAAGGGAGGATTCCCAAGGGGCAGTTTGCTCCCGGCTGTGGAAAGAAGTTGGAACCTGGGGCGCACCCTAGGCAAGTTGCACACTGCGAGTTAAGTGCAGGCCCAGACCCTTAGGCTTCCACAACGTAAACTCGACCTGAAGTGAAGTTTCCTATGTGGCAGCGTGTTCCCTGCTGCGGAAAGAAGTTAGAGCAAGGCCGCACTGGGGCAAGTTGGACACTCTCAGGGCAGGGCACCGCAGGTCCCCTTTTGCTTCCAAAACGTATCATCGCTCCTCAGGTGACGTCTCCTGGGGGAGGGGGTGCCCGTGAGATCCCAGGGGAGGAAAGACCTTAAGAACAGGGGCGGACTAGAAGCCTGTTGGCTACACCGAGTTGAGTTCCAGGGAAGGCCCTTAGGCTTCCCAAACCTACAAATGCAGCGAACGCGAACACTACTATAGGGCAGTGTTCTCCCAGTTGCGGAAAGGTGTTAGAACAAAGGCGGACGCCAAGGCAGGTTGGAGACTCTGAGTGAAGTGCTCGCCAATGCGCCTCTGCGTCCAAAACGCCAAGCGCCGCGTACAACGCAACCGCCTTCTGGCCGTGTTCTCGCAGGTGAGGAAAGAAGTGAGAACAAGGGCGGCCTGAAGCCGACTTGGACGCTCTGTGTGAAGTGCACGCCAAGTCCATTAGGCTTCCAAAAGGTAGCCTCGCTCTTCAGGTGAAGCCTCATAAGCGGCAGCGTGTTCGCAGCTCAGGCAAGTACTTAGAACCAAGGCGGACTCGACGCCAAGTTGCAAGCTCTACGTAAAGTGCAGGCTAAGGCCCTGCTGCTTCCAACACGTAGAAACGCTCCGAAGGCCAAGAGGCCTATGCGGCCGTGTGTTCCCGTTGCAGGAAGGAAAGAACTTAGAACCAAGGCCGACTAGAAGGCAGTTGGAGCTTCTGAGTTAAGTTGCCCGTCCAGTCCCTTGGGCTGCAAAGCGTGTCATCGCGCTTCAGGTGAAGTCTCCTCAGTGGCAGTGTGTTCCCAAGCGAAGGGAAGACTTGAGAAGAAGGGCGTACTAGAAGCTTGTTGGATCCTCCGAGTTAAGGGCACGCAAAGACGCTGCGGCTTCCAAAACGTGAACGCGACCTTCAAAGGGAGGATTCCCAAGGGGCAGTTTGCTCCCGGCTGTGGAAAGAAGTTGGAACCTGGGGCGCACCCTAGGCAAGTTGCACACTGCGAGTTAAGTGCAGGCCCAGACCCTTAGGCTTCCACAACGTAAACTCGACCTGAAGTGAAGTTTCCTATGTGGCAGCGTGTTCCCTGCTGCGGAAAGAAGTTAGAGCAAGGCCGCACTGGAGGCAAGTTGGACACTCTCAGGGCAGGGCACCGCAGGTCCCCTTTTGCTTCCAAAACGTATCATCGCTCCTCAGGTGACGTCTCCTGGGGGAGGGGGGGCCCGTGAGATCCCAGGGGAGGAAAGACCTTAAGAACAGGGGCGGACTAGAAGCCTGTTGGCTACACCGAGTTGAGTTCCAGGGAAGGCCCTTAGGCTTCCCAAACCTACAAACGCAGCGAAGACGAACACTACTAGAGGGCAGTGTTCTCCCAGTTGCGGAAAGGTGTTAGAACAAAGGCGGACGCCAAGGCAGGTTGGAGACTCTGAGTGAAGTGCTCGCCAATGCGCCTCTGCGTCCAAAACGCCAAGCGCCGCGTACGAAGCAACCGCCTTCTGGCCGTGTTCTCGCAGGTGAGGAAAGAAGTGAGAACAAGGGCGGCCTGAAGCCGACTTGGACTCTCTGTGTGAAGTGCACGCCAAGTCCATTAGGCTTCCAAAAGGTAGCCTCGCTCTTCAGGTGAAGCCTCATAAGCGGCAGCGTGTTCGCAGCTCAGGCAAGAACTTAGAACCAAGGCGGACTCTACGCCAAGTTGCATGCTCTACGTAAAGTGCAGGTTAAGGCCCTGCTGCTTCCAACACGTAGAAAAGCTCCGAAGGCCAAGAGGCCTATGGGGCCATGGGTTCCCATTGCAGGAAGGAAAGAACTTAGAACCAAGGCCGACTAGAAGGCAGTTGGAGCTTCTGATTGAAGTTGCCCATCCAGTCCTTTGGGCTGCAAAGCGTGTCATCGCGCTTCAGGTGAAGTCTCCTCAGTGGCAGTGTGTTCCCAAGCGAAGGGAAGACTTGAGAAGAAGGGCGTACTAGAAGCTTGTTGGATCCTCCGAGTTAAGGGCACGCAAAGACGCTGCGGCTTCCAAAACGTGAACGCGACCTTCAAAGGGAGGATTCCCAAGGGGCAGTTTGCTCCCGGCTGTGGAAAGAAGTTGGAACCTGGGGCGCACCCTAGGCAAGTTGCACACTGCGAGTTAAGTGCAGGCCCAGACCCTTAGGCTTCCACAACGTAAACTCGACCTGAAGTGAAGTTTCCTATGTGGCAGCGTGTTCCCTGCTGCGGAAAGAAGTTAGAACAAGGCCGCACTGGAGGCAAGTTGGACACTCTCAGGGCAGGGCACCACAGGTCCCCTTTTGCTTCCAAAACGTATCATCGCTCCTCAGGTGACGTCTGGTGGGGGGGGGGCGCGTGAGATCCCAGGGGAGGAAAGACCTTAGAACAGGGGCGGACTAGAAGCCTGTTGGCTACACCGAGTTGAGTTCCAGGGAAGGCCCTTAGGCTTCCCAAACCTACAAACGCAGCGAACGCGAACACTACTAGAGGGCAGTGTTCTCCCAGTAGCGGAAAGGTGTTAGAACAAAGGCGTACACCAAGGCAGGTTGGAGACTCTGAGGGAAGTGCTCGCCAATGCGCCTCTGCGTCCAAAACGCCAAGCGCCGCGTACGACGCAACCGCCTTCTGGCCGTGTTCTCGCAGGTGAGGAAAGAAGTGAGAACAAGGGCGGCCTGAAGCCGACTTGGACTCTCTGTGTGAAGTGCACGCCAAGTCCATTAGGCTTCCAAAAGGTAGCCTCGCTCTTCAGGTGAAGCCTCATAAGCGGCAGCGTGTTCGCAGCTCAGGCAAGAACTTAGAACCAAGGCGGACTCTACGCCAAGTTGCAAGCTCTACGTAAAGTGCAGGCTAAGGCCCTGCTGCTTCCAACACGTAGAAACGCTCCGAAGGCAAAGAGGCCTATGCGGCCGTGTGTTCCCATTGCAGGAAGGAAAGAACTTAGAACCAAGGCCGACTAGAAGGCAGTTGGAGCTTCTGAGTTAAGTTGCCCGTCCAGTCCCTTGGGCTGCAAAGCGTGTCATCGCGCTTCAGGTGAAGTCTCCTAGTGGCAGTGTGTTCCCAAGCGAAGGGAAGACTTGAGAAGAAGGGCGTACTAGAAGCTTGTTGGATCCTCCGAGTTAAGGGCACGCAAAGACGCTGCGGCTTCCAAAACGTGAACGCGACCTACAAAGGGAGGATTCCCAAGGGGCAGTTTGCTCCCGGCTGTGGAAAGAAGTTGGAACCTGGGGCGCACCCTAGGCAAGTTGCACACTGCGAGTTAAGTGCAGGCCCAGACCCTTAGGCTTCCACAACGTAAACTCGACCTGAAGTGGTTTCCTATGTGGCAGCGTGTTCCCTGCTGCGGAAAGAAGTTAGAGCAAGGCCGCACTGGAGGCAAGTTGGACACTCTCAGGGCAGGGCACCGCAGGTCCCCTTTTGCTTCCAAAACGTATCATCGCTCCTCAGGTGACGTCTCCTGGGGGAGGGGTGGCCCGTGAGATCCCAGGGGAGGAAAGACCTTAGAACAGGGGCGGACTAGAAGCCTGTTGGCTACACCGAGTTGAGTTCCAGGGAAGGCCCTTAGGCTTCCCAAACCTACAAACGCAGCGAAGACGAACACTACAAGAGGGCAGTGTTCTCCCAGTTGCGGGAAGGTGTTAGAACAAAGGCGGACGCCAAGGCAGGTTGGAGACTCTGAGTGAAGTGCTCGCCAATGCGCCTCTGCGTCCAAAACGCCAAGCGCCGCGTACGACGCAACCGCCTTCTGGCCGTGTTCTCGCAGGTGAGGAAAGAAGTGAGAACAAGGGCGGCCTGAAGCCGACTTGGACTCTCTGTGTGAAGTGCACGCCAAGTCCATTAGGCTTCCAAAAGGTAGCCTCGCTCTTCAGGTGAAGCCTCATAAGCGGCAGCGTGTTCGCAGCTCAGGCAAGAACTCAGAACAAAGGCAGACTCTATGCCAAGTTGCAAGCTCTACGTAAAGTGCAGGTTAAGGCCCTGCTGCTTCCAACACGTAGAAACGCTCCGAAGGCCAAGAGGCCTATGCGGCCGTGTGTTCCCATTGCAGGAAGAAAAGAACTTAGAACCAAGGCCGACGAGAAGGCACTTGGAGCTTCTGAGTTAAGTTGCCCGTCCAGTCCCTTGGGCTGCAAAGCGTGTCATCGCGCTTCAGGTGAAGTCTCCTCAGTGGCAGTGTGTTCCCAAGCGAAGGGAAGACTTGAGAAGAAGGGCGTACTAGAAGCTTGTTGGATACTCCGAGTTAAGGGCACGCAAAGACGCTGCGGCTTCCAAAACGTGAACGCGACCTTCAAAGGGATGATTCCCAAGGGGCAGTTTGCTCCCGGCTGTGGAAAGATGTGGGAACCTGGGGCGCACCCTAGGCAAGTTGCACACTGCGAGTTAAGTGCAGGCCCAGACCCTTAGGCTTCCACAACGTAAACTCGACCTGAAGTGAAGTTTCCTATGTGGCAGCGTGTTCCCTGCTGCGGAAAGAAGTTAGAGCAAGGCCGCACTGGAGGCAAGTTGGACACTCTCAGGGCAGGGCACCCCAGGTCCCCTTTTGCTTCCAAAACGTATCATCGCTCCTCAGGTGACGTCTCCTGCGGGGGGGGGGCGTGAGATCCCAGGGGAGGTAAGACCTTAAGAACAGGGGCGGACTAGAAGCCTGTTGGCTACACCGAGTTGAATTCCAGGGAAGGCCCTTAGGCTTCCCAAGCCTACAAATGCAGCGAACGCGAACACTACTAGAGGGCAGTGTTCTCCCAGTTGCGGAAAGGTGTTAGAACAAAGGCGGACGCCAAGGAAGGTTAGAGACTCTGAGTGAAGTGCTCGCCAATGCGCTTCTGCGTCCAAAACGCCAAGCGCCGAGTACGACGCAACCGCCTTCTGGCCGTGTTCTCGCAGGTGAGGAAAGAAGTGAGAACAAGGGCGGCCTGAAGCCGACTTGGACTCTCTGTGTGAAGTGCACGCCAAGTCCATTAGGCTTCCAAAAGGTAGCCTCGCTCTTCAGGTGAAGCCTCGTAAGCGGCAGCGTGTTCGCAGCTCAGGCAAGAACTTAGAACCAAGGCGGACTCTACGCCAAGTTGCAAGCTCTACGTAAAGTGCAGGCTAAGGCCCTGCTGCTTCCAACACGTAGAAACGCTCCGAAGGCCAAGAGGCCTATGCCGCCGTGGGTTCCCATTGCAGGAAGGAAAGAACTTAGAACCAAGGCCGACTAGAAGGCAGTTGGAGCTTCTGAGTTAAGTTGCCCGTCCAGTCCCTTGGGCTGCAAAGCGTGTCATCGCGCTTCAGGTGAAGTCTCCTCAGTGGCAGTGTGTTCCCAAGCGAAGGGAAGACTTGAGAAGAAGGGCGTACTAGAAGCTTGTTGGATCCTCCGAGTTAAGGGCACGCAAAGACGCTGCGGCTTCCACAACGTGAACGCGACCTTCAAAGGGAGGATTCCCAAGGGGCAGTTTGCTCCCGGCTGTGGAAAGAAGTTGGAACCTGGGGCGCACCCTAGGCAAGTTGCACACTGCGAGTTAAGTGCAGGCCCAGACCCTTAGGCTTCCACAACGTAAACTCGACCTGAAGTGAAGTTTCCTATGTGGCAGCGTGTTCCCTGCTGCGGAAAGAAGTTAGAGCAAGGCCGCACTGGGGCAAGTTGGACACTCTCAGGGCAGGGCACCGCAGGTCCCCTTTTGCTTCCAAAACGTATCATCGCTCCTCAGGTGACGTCTCCTGGGGGAGGGGGTGCCCGTGAGATCCCAGGGGAGGAAAGACCTTAAGAACAGGGGCGGACTAGAAGCCTGTTGGCTACACCGAGTTGAGTTCCAGGGAAGGCCCTTAGGCTTCCCAAACCTACAAATGCAGCGAACGCGAACACTACTATAGGGCAGTGTTCTCCCAGTTGCGGAAAGGTGTTAGAACAAAGGCGGACGCCAAGGCAGGTTGGAGACTCTGAGTGAAGTGCTCGCCAATGCGCCTCTGCGTCCAAAACGCCAAGCGCCGCGTACAACGCAACCGCCTTCTGGCCGTGTTCTCGCAGGTGAGGAAAGAAGTGAGAACAAGGGCGGCCTGAAGCCGACTTGGACGCTCTGTGTGAAGTGCACGCCAAGTCCATTAGGCTTCCAAAAGGTAGCCTCGCTCTTCAGGTGAAGCCTCATAAGCGGCAGCGTGTTCGCAGCTCAGGCAAGTACTTAGAACCAAGGCGGACTCGACGCCAAGTTGCAAGCTCTACGTAAAGTGCAGGCTAAGGCCCTGCTGCTTCCAACACGTAGAAACGCTCCGAAGGCCAAGAGGCCTATGCGGCCGTGTGTTCCCGTTGCAGGAAGGAAAGAACTTAGAACCAAGGCCGACTAGAAGGCAGTTGGAGCTTCTGAGTTAAGTTGCCCGTCCAGTCCCTTGGGCTGCAAAGCGTGTCATCGCGCTTCAGGTGAAGTCTCCTCAGTGGCAGTGTGTTCCCAAGCGAAGGGAAGACTTGAGAAGAAGGGCGTACTAGAAGCTTGTTGGATCCTCCGAGTTAAGGGCACGCAAAGACGCTGCGGCTTCCAAAACGTGAACGCGACCTTCAAAGGGAGGATTCCCAAGGGGCAGTTTGCTCCCGGCTGTGGAAAGAAGTTGGAACCTGGGGCGCACCCTAGGCAAGTTGCACACTGCGAGTTAAGTGCAGGCCCAGACCCTTAGGCTTCCACAACGTAAACTCGACCTGAAGTGAAGTTTCCTATGTGGCAGCGTGTTCCCTGCTGCGGAAAGAAGTTAGAGCAAGGCCGCACTGGAGGCAAGTTGGACACTCTCAGGGCAGGGCACCGCAGGTCCCCTTTTGCTTCCAAAACGTATCATCGCTCCTCAGGTGACGTCTCCTGGGGGAGGGGGGGCCCGTGAGATCCCAGGGGAGGAAAGACCTTAAGAACAGGGGCGGACTAGAAGCCTGTTGGCTACACCGAGTTGAGTTCCAGGGAAGGCCCTTAGGCTTCCCAAACCTACAAACGCAGCGAAGACGAACACTACTAGAGGGCAGTGTTCTCCCAGTTGCGGAAAGGTGTTAGAACAAAGGCGGACGCCAAGGCAGGTTGGAGACTCTGAGTGAAGTGCTCGCCAATGCGCCTCTGCGTCCAAAACGCCAAGCGCCGCGTACGAAGCAACCGCCTTCTGGCCGTGTTCTCGCAGGTGAGGAAAGAAGTGAGAACAAGGGCGGCCTGAAGCCGACTTGGACTCTCTGTGTGAAGTGCACGCCAAGTCCATTAGGCTTCCAAAAGGTAGCCTCGCTCTTCAGGTGAAGACTCATAAGCGGCAGCGTGTTCGCAGCTCAGGCAAGAACTTAGAACCAAGGCGGACTCTACGCCAAGTTGCATGCTCTACGTAAAGTGCAGGTTAAGGCCCTGCTGCTTCCAACACGTAGAAAAGCTCCGAAGGCCAAGAGGCCTATGGGGCCATGGGTTCCCATTGCAGGAAGGAAAGAACTTAGAACCAATGCCGACTAGAAGGCAGTTGGAGCTTCTGATTGAAGTTGCCCATCCAGTCCTTTGGGCTGCAAAGCGTGTCATCGCGCTTCAGGTGAAGTCTCCTCAGTGGCAGTGTGTTCCCAAGCGAAGGGAAGACTTGAGAAGAAGGGCGTACTAGAAGCTTGTTGGATCCTCCGAGTTAAGGGCACGCAAAGACGCTGCGGCTTCCAAAACGTGAACGCGACCTTCAAAGGGAGGATTCCCAAGGGGCAGTTTGCTCCCGGCTGTGGAAAGAAGTTGGAACCTGGGGCGCACCCTAGGCAAGTTGCACACTGCGAGTTAAGTGCAGGCCCAGACCCTTAGGCTTCCACAACGTAAACTCGACCTGAAGTGAAGTTTCCTATGTGGCAGCGTGTTCCCTGCTGCGGAAAGAAGTTAGAACAAGGCCGCACTGGAGGCAAGTTGGACACTCTCAGGGCAGGGCACCACAGGTCCCCTTTTGCTTCCAAAACGTATCATCGCTCCTCAGGTGACGTCTGGTGGGGGGGGGGCGCGTGAGATCCCAGGGGAGGAAAGACCTTAGAACAGGGGCGGACTAGAAGCCTGTTGGCTACACCGAGTTGAGTTCCAGGGAAGGCCCTTAGGCTTCCCAAACCTACAAACGCAGCGAACGCGAACACTACTAGAGGGCAGTGTTCTCCCAGTAGCGGAAAGGTGTTAGAACAAAGGCGTACACCAAGGCAGGTTGGAGACTCTGAGGGAAGTGCTCGCCAATGCGCCTCTGCGTCCAAAACGCCAAGCGCCGCGTACGACGCAACCGCCTTCTGGCCGTGTTCTCGCAGGTGAGGAAAGAAGTGAGAACAAGGGCGGCCTGAAGCCGACTTGGACTCTCTGTGTGAAGTGCACGCCAAGTCCATTAGGCTTCCAAAAGGTAGCCTCGCTCTTCAGGTGAAGCCTCATAAGCGGCAGCGTGTTCGCAGCTCAGGCAAGAACTTAGAACCAAGGCGGACTCTACGCCAAGTTGCAAGCTCTACGTAAAGTGCAGGCTAAGGCCCTGCTGCTTCCAACACGTAGAAACGCTCCGAAGGCAAAGAGGCCTATGCGGCCGTGTGTTCCCATTGCAGGAAGGAAAGAACTTAGAACCAAGGCCGACTAGAAGGCAGTTGGAGCTTCTGAGTTAAGTTGCCCGTCCAGTCCCTTGGGCTGCAAAGCGTGTCATCGCGCTTCAGGTGAAGTCTCCTAGTGGCAGTGTGTTCCCAAGCGAAGGGAAGACTTGAGAAGAAGGGCGTACTAGAAGCTTGTTGGATCCTCCGAGTTAAGGGCACGCAAAGACGCTGCGGCTTCCAAAACGTGAACGCGACCTACAAAGGGAGGATTCCCAAGGGGCAGTTTGCTCCCGGCTGTGGAAAGAAGTTGGAACCTGGGGCGCACCCTAGGCAAGTTGCACACTGCGAGTTAAGTGCAGGCCCAGACCCTTAGGCTTCCACAACGTAAACTCGACCTGAAGTGGTTTCCTATGTGGCAGCGTGTTCCCTGCTGCGGAAAGAAGTTAGAGCAAGGCCGCACTGGAGGCAAGTTGGACACTCTCAGGGCAGGGCACCGCAGGTCCCCTTTTGCTTCCAAAACGTATCATCGCTCCTCAGGTGACGTCTCCTGGGGGAGGGGTGGCCCGTGAGATCCCAGGGGAGGAAAGACCTTAGAACAGGGGCGGACTAGAAGCCTGTTGGCTACACCGAGTTGAGTTCCAGGGAAGGCCCTTAGGCTTCCCAAACCTACAAACGCAGCGAAGACGAACACTACAAGAGGGCAGTGTTCTCCCAGTTGCGGGAAGGTGTTAGAACAAAGGCGGACGCCAAGGCAGGTTGGAGACTCTGAGTGAAGTGCTCGCCAATGCGCCTCTGCGTCCAAAACGCCAAGCGCCGCGTACGACGCAACCGCCTTCTGGCCGTGTTCTCGCAGGTGAGGAAAGAAGTGAGAACAAGGGCGGCCTGAAGCCGACTTGGACTCTCTGTGTGAAGTGCACGCCAAGTCCATTAGGCTTCCAAAAGGTAGCCTCGCTCTTCAGGTGAAGCCTCATAAGCGGCAGCGTGTTCGCAGCTCAGGCAAGAACTCAGAACAAAGGCAGACTCTATGCCAAGTTGCAAGCTCTACGTAAAGTGCAGGTTAAGGCCCTGCTGCTTCCAACACGTAGAAACGCTCCGAAGGCCAAGAGGCCTATGCGGCCGTGTGTTCCCATTGCAGGAAGAAAAGAACTTAGAACCAAGGCCGACGAGAAGGCACTTGGAGCTTCTGAGTTAAGTTGCCCGTCCAGTCCCTTGGGCTGCAAAGCGTGTCATCGCGCTTCAGGTGAAGTCTCCTCAGTGGCAGTGTGTTCCCAAGCGAAGGGAAGACTTGAGAAGAAGGGCGTACTAGAAGCTTGTTGGATACTCCGAGTTAAGGGCACGCAAAGACGCTGCGGCTTCCAAAACGTGAACGCGACCTTCAAAGGGATGATTCCCAAGGGGCAGTTTGCTCCCGGCTGTGGAAAGATGTGGGAACCTGGGGCGCACCCTAGGCAAGTTGCACACTGCGAGTTAAGTGCAGGCCCAGACCCTTAGGCTTCCACAACGTAAACTCGACCTGAAGTGAAGTTTCCTATGTGGCAGCGTGTTCCCTGCTGCGGAAAGAAGTTAGAGCAAGGCCGCACTGGAGGCAAGTTGGACACTCTCAGGGCAGGGCACCCCAGGTCCCCTTTTGCTTCCAAAACGTATCATCGCTCCTCAGGTGACGTCTCCTGCGGGGGGGGGGCGTGAGATCCCAGGGGAGGTAAGACCTTAAGAACAGGGGCGGACTAGAAGCCTGTTGGCTACACCGAGTTGAATTCCAGGGAAGGCCCTTAGGCTTCCCAAGCCTACAAATGCAGCGAACGCGAACACTACTAGAGGGCAGTGTTCTCCCAGTTGCGGAAAGGTGTTAGAACAAAGGCGGACGCCAAGGAAGGTTAGAGACTCTGAGTGAAGTGCTCGCCAATGCGCTTCTGCGTCCAAAACGCCAAGCGCCGAGTACGACGCAACCGCCTTCTGGCCGTGTTCTCGCAGGTGAGGAAAGAAGTGAGAACAAGGGCGGCCTGAAGCCGACTTGGACTCTCTGTGTGAAGTGCACGCCAAGTCCATTAGGCTTCCAAAAGGTAGCCTCGCTCTTCAGGTGAAGCCTCGTAAGCGGCAGCGTGTTCGCAGCTCAGGCAAGAACTTAGAACCAAGGCGGACTCTACGCCAAGTTGCAAGCTCTACGTAAAGTGCAGGCTAAGGCCCTGCTGCTTCCAACACGTAGAAACGCTCCGAAGGCCAAGAGGCCTATGCCGCCGTGGGTTCCCATTGCAGGAAGGAAAGAACTTAGAACCAAGGCCGACTAGAAGGCAGTTGGAGCTTCTGAGTTAAGTTGCCCGTCCAGTCCCTTGGGCTGCAAAGCGTGTCATCGCGCTTCAGGTGAAGTCTCCTCAGTGGCAGTGTGTTCCCAAGCGAAGGGAAGACTTGAGAAGAAGGGCGTACTAGAAGCTTGTTGGATCCTCCGAGTTAAGGGCACGCAAAGACGCTGCGGCTTCCACAACGTGAACGCGACCTTCAAAGGGAGGATTCCCAAGGGGCAGTTTGCTCCCGGCTGTGGAAAGAAGTTGGAACCTGGGGCGCACCCTAGGCAAGTTGCACACTGCGAGTTAAGTGCAGGCCCAGACCCTTAGGCTTCCACAACGTAAACTCGACCTGAAGTGAAGTTTCCTATGTGGCAGCGTGTTCCCTGCTGCGGAAAGAAGTTAGAGCAAGGCCGCACTGGGGCAAGTTGGACACTCTCAGGGCAGGGCACCGCAGGTCCCCTTTTGCTTCCAAAACGTATCATCGCTCCTCAGGTGACGTCTCCTGGGGGAGGGGGTGCCCGTGAGATCCCAGGGGAGGAAAGACCTTAAGAACAGGGGCGGACTAGAAGCCTGTTGGCTACACCGAGTTGAGTTCCAGGGAAGGCCCTTAGGCTTCCCAAACCTACAAATGCAGCGAACGCGAACACTACTATAGGGCAGTGTTCTCCCAGTTGCGGAAAGGTGTTAGAACAAAGGCGGACGCCAAGGCAGGTTGGAGACTCTGAGTGAAGTGCTCGCCAATGCGCCTCTGCGTCCAAAACGCCAAGCGCCGCGTACAACGCAACCGCCTTCTGGCCGTGTTCTCGCAGGTGAGGAAAGAAGTGAGAACAAGGGCGGCCTGAAGCCGACTTGGACGCTCTGTGTGAAGTGCACGCCAAGTCCATTAGGCTTCCAAAAGGTAGCCTCGCTCTTCAGGTGAAGCCTCATAAGCGGCAGCGTGTTCGCAGCTCAGGCAAGTACTTAGAACCAAGGCGGACTCGACGCCAAGTTGCAAGCTCTACGTAAAGTGCAGGCTAAGGCCCTGCTGCTTCCAACACGTAGAAACGCTCCGAAGGCCAAGAGGCCTATGCGGCCGTGTGTTCCCGTTGCAGGAAGGAAAGAACTTAGAACCAAGGCCGACTAGAAGGCAGTTGGAGCTTCTGAGTTAAGTTGCCCGTCCAGTCCCTTGGGCTGCAAAGCGTGTCATCGCGCTTCAGGTGAAGTCTCCTCAGTGGCAGTGTGTTCCCAAGCGAAGGGAAGACTTGAGAAGAAGGGCGTACTAGAAGCTTGTTGGATACTCCGAGTTAAGGGCACGCAAAGACGCTGCGGCTTCCAAAACTTGAACGCGACCTTCAAAGGGAGGATTCCCAAGGGGCAGTTTGCTCCCGGCTGTGGAAAGAAGTTGGAACCTGGGGCGCACCCTAGGCAAGTTGCACACTGGGAGTTAAGTGCAGGCCCAGACCCTTAGGCTTCCACAACGTAAACTCGACCTGAAGTGAAGTTTCCTATGTGGCAGCGTGTTCCCTGCTGCGGAAAGAAGTTAAAACAAGGCCGCCCTGGAGGCAAGTTGGACACTCTCAGGGCAGGGCACCGCAGGTCCCCTTTTGCTTCCAAAACGTATCATCGCTCCCCAGGTGACGTCTCCTGGGGGAGGGGGGGCCCGTGAGATCCCAGGGGAGGAAAGACCTTAAGAACAGGGGCGGACTAGAAGCCTGTTGTCTACACCGAGTTGAGTTCCAGGGAAGGCCCTTAGGCTTCCCAAACATACAAACGCAGCGAAGACGAACACTACTAGAGGGCAGTGTTCTCCCAGTTGCGGAAAGGTGTTAGAACAAAGGCGGACGCCAAGGCAGGTTGGAGACTCTGAGTGAAGTGCTCGCCAATGCGCCTCTGCGTCCAAAACGCCAAGCGCCGCGTCCGACGCAACCGCCTTCTGGCCGTGTTCTCGCAGGTGAGGAAAGAAGTGAGAACAAGGGCGGCCTGAAGCCGACTTGGACTCTCTGTGTGAAGTGCACGCCAAGTCCATTAGGCTTCCAAAAGGTAGCCTCGCTCTTCAGGTGAAGCCTCATAAGCGGCAGCGTGTTCGCAGCTCAGGCAAGAACTTAGAACCAAGGCGGACTCTACGCCAAGTTGCAAGCTCTACGTAAAGTGCAGGTTAAGGCCCTGCTGCTTCCAACACGTAGAAACGCTCCGAAGGCCAAGAGGCCTATGCGGCCGTGTGTTCCCATTGCAGGAAGGAAAGAACTTAGAACCAAGGCCGACTAGAAGGCAGTTGGAGCTTCTGAGTGAAGTTGCCCGTCCAGTCCCTTGGGCTGCAAAGCGTGTCATCGCGCTTCAGGTGAAGTCTCCTCAGTGGCAGTGTGTTCCCAAGCGAAGGGAAGACTTGAGAAGAAGGGCGTACTAGAAGCTTGTTGGATCCTCCGAGTTAAGGGCACGCAAAGACGCTGCGGCTTCCAAAACGTGAACGCGACCTTCAAAGGGAGGATTCCCAAGGGGCAGTTTGCTCCCGGCTGTGGAAAGAAGTTGGAACCTGGGGCGCACCCTAGGCAAGTTGCACACTGCGAGTTAAGTGCAGGCCCAGACCCTTAGGCTTCCACAACGTAAACTCGACCTGAAGTGAAGTTTCCTATGTGGCAGCGTGTTCCCTGCTGCGGAAAGAAGTTAGAGCAAGGCCGCACTGGAGGCAAGTTGGACACTCTCAGGGCAGGGCACCGCAGGTCCCCTTTTGCTTCCAAAACGTATCATCGCTCCTCAGGTGACGTCTCCTGGGGGAGGGTGGGCCCGTGAGATCCCAGGGGAGGAAAGACCTTAAGAACAGGGGCGGACTAGAAGCCTGTTGGCTACACCGAGTTGAGTTCCAGGGAAGGCCCTTAGGCTTCCCAAACCTACAAACGCAGCGAAGACGAACACTACTAGAGGGCAGTGTTCTCCCAGTTGCGGAAAGGTGTTAGAACAAAGGCGGACGCCAAGGCAGGTTGGAGACTCTGAGTGAAGTGCTCGCCAATGCGCCTCTGCGTCCAAAACGCCAAGCGCCGCGTACGACGCAACCGCCTTCTGGCCGTGTTCTCGCAGGTGAGGAAAGAAGTGAGAACAAGGGCGGCCTGAAGCCGACTTGGACTCTCTGTGTGAAGTGCACGCCAAGGCCATTAGGCTTCCAAAAGGTAGCCTCGCTCTTCAGGTGAAGCCTCATAAGCGGCAGCGTGTTCGCAGCTCAGGCAAGAACTTAGAACCAAGGCGGACTCTACGCCAAGTTGCAAGCTCTACGTAATGTGCAGTCTAAGGCCCTGCTGCTTCCAACACGTAGAAACGCTCCGAAGGCCAAGAGGCCTATGCGGCCGTGTGTTCCCATTGCAGGAAGGAAAGAACTTAGAACCAAGGCCGACTAGAAGGCAGTTGGAGCTTCTGAGTTAAGTTGCCCGTCCAGTCCCTTGGGCTGCAAAGCATGTCATCGCGCTTCAGGTGAAGTCTCCTCAGTGGCAGTGTCCCCAAGCGAAGGGAAGTCTTGAGAAGAAGGGCGTACTAGAAGCTTTTGGATACTCCGAGTTAAGGGCACGCAAAGACGCTGCGACTTCCAAAACGTGAACGCGACCTTCAAAGGGAGGATTTTCAAGGGGCAATTTGCTCCCGGCTGTGGAAAGAAGTTGGAACCTGGGGCGCACCCTAGGCAAGTTGCACACTGCGAGTTAAGTGCAGGCCCAGAGCCTTAGGCTTCCACAACGTAAACTCGACCTGAAGTGAAGTTTCCTATGTGGCAGCGTGTTCCCTGCTGCGGAAAGAAGTTAGAGCAAGGCCGCACTGGAGGCAAGTTGGACACTCTCAGGGCAGGGCACCCCAGGTCCCCTTTTGCTTCCAAAACGTATCATCGCTCCTCAGGTGACGTCTCCTGGGGGGGGGGGGCGTGAGATCCCAGGGGAGGTAAGACCTTAAGAACAGGGGCGGACTAGAAGCCTGTTGGCTACACCGAGTTGAGTTAAAGGGAAGGCCCTTAGGCTTCCCAAACCTACAAACGCAGCGAAGGCGAACACTACTAGAGGGCAGTGTTCTCCCAGTTGCGGAAAGGTGTTAGAACAAAGGCGGACGCCAAGGCAGGTTGGAGACTCTGAGTGAAGTGCTCGCCAATGCGCTCTGCGTCCAAAACGCCAAGCGCCGCGTTCGACGCAACCGCCTTCTGGCCGTGTTCTCGCAGGTGAGGAAAGAAGTGAGAACAAGGGCGGCCTGAAGCCGACTTGGACTCTCTGTGTGAAGTGCACGCCAAGTCCATTAGGCTTCCAAAAGGTAGCCTCGCTCTTCAGGTGAAGCCTCATAAGCGGCAGCGTGTTCGCAGCTCAGGCAAGAACTTAGAACCAAGGCGGACTCGACGCCAAGTTGCAAGCTCTACGTAAAGTGCAGGCTAAGGCCCTGCTGCTTCCAACACGTAGAAACGGTCCGAAGGCCAAGAGGCCTATGCGGCCGTGTGTTCCCATTGCAGGAAGGAAAGAACTTAGAACCAAGGCCGACTAGAAGGCAGTTGGAGCTTCTGAGTTAAGTTGCCCGTCCAGTCCCTTGGGCTGCAAAGCGTGTCATCGCGCTTCAGGTGAAGTCTCCTCAGTGGCAGTGTGTTCCCAAGCGAAGGGAAGACTTGAGAAGAAGGGCGTACTAGAAGCTTGTTGGATACTCCGAGTTAAGGGCACGCAAAGACGCTGCGGCTTCCAAAACGTGAACGCGACCTTCAAAGGGATGATTCCCAAGGGGCAGTTTGCTCCCGGCTGTGGAAAGATGTGGGAACCTGGGGCGCACCCTAGGCAAGTTGCACACTGCGAGTTAAGTGCAGGCCCAGACCCTTAGGCTTCCACAACGTAAACTCGACCTGAAGTGAAGTTTCCTATGTGGCAGCGTGTTCCCTGCTGCGGAAAGAAGTTAGAGCAAGGCCGCACTGGAGGCAAGTTGGACACTCTCAGGGCAGGGCACCCCAGGTCCTCTTTTGCTTCCAAAACGTATCATCGCTCCTCAGGTGACGTCTCCTGGGGGGGGGGGCGTGAGATCCCAGGGGAGGTAAGACCTTAAGAACAGGGGCGGACTAGAAGCCTGTTGGCTACACCGAGTTGAGTTCCAGGGAAGGCCCTTAGGCTTCCCAAACCTACAAATGCAGCGAACGCGAACACTACTAGAGGGCAGTGTTCTCCCAGTTGCGGAAAGGTGTTAGAACAAAGGCGGACGCCAAGGAAGGTTAGAGACTCTGAGTGAAGTGCTCGCCAATGCGCTTCTGCGTCCAAAACGCCAAGCGCCGAGTACGACGCAACCGCCTTCTGGCCGTGTTCTCGCAGGTGAGGAAAGAAGTGAGAACAAGGGCGGCCTGAAGCCGACTTGGACTCTCTGTGTGAAGTGCACGCCAAGTCCATTAGGCTTCCAAAAGGTAGCCTCGCTCTTCAGGTGAAGCCTCATAAGCGGCAGCGTGTTCGCAGCTCAGGCAAGAACTTAGAACCAAGGCGGACTCGACGCCAAGTTGCAAGCTCTACGTAAAGTGCAGGCTAAGGCCCTGCTGCTTCCAACACGTAGAAACGCTCCGAAGGCCAAGAGGCCTATGCGGCCGTGTGTTCCCATTGCAGGAAGGAAAGAACTTAGAACCAAGGCCGACTAGAAGGCAGTTGGAGCTTCTGAGTTAAGTTGCCCGTCCAGTCCCTTGGGCTGCAAAGCGTGTCATCGCGCTTCAGGTGAAGTCTCCTCAGTGGCAGTGTGTTCCCAAGCGAAGGGAAGACTTGAGAAGAAGGGCGTACTAGAAGCTTGTTGGATCCTCCGAGTTAAGGGCACGCAAAGACGCTGCGGCTTCCACAACGTGAACGCGACCTTCAAAGGGAGGATTCCCAAGGGGCAGTTTGCTCCCGGCTGTGGAAAGAAGTTGGAACCTGGGGCGCACCCTAGGCAAGTTGCACACTGCGAGTTAAGTGCAGGCCCAGACCCTTAGGCTTCCACAACGTAAACTCGACCTGAAGTGAAGTTTCCTATGTGGCAGCGTGTTCCCTGCTGCGGAAAGAAGTTAGAGCAAGGCCGCACTGGAGGCAAGTTGGACACTCTCAGGGCAGGGCACCCCAGGTCCCCTTTTGCTTCCAAAACGTATCATCGCTCCTCAGGTGACGTCTCCTGGGGGGGGGGGCGTGAGATCCCAGCGGAGGAAAGACCTTAAGGACAGGGGCAGACTAGAAGCCTATTTGCTACACCGAGTTGAGTTCCAGGGAAGGCCCTTAGGCTTCCCAAACCTACAAACGCAGCGAAGACGAACACTACTAGAGGGCAGTGTTCTCCCAGTTGCGGAAAGGTGTTAGAACAAAGGCGGACGCCAAGGCATGTTGGAGACTCTGAGTGAAGTGCTCGCCAATGCGCCTCTGCGTCCAAAACGCCAAGCGCCGCGTACGACGCAACCGCCTTCTGGCCGTGTTCTCGCAGGAGAGGAAAGAAGTGAGAACAAGGGCGGCCTGAAGCCGACTTGGACTCTCTGTGTGAAGTGCACGCCAAGTCCATTAGGCTTCCAAAAGGTAGCCTCGCTCTTCAGGTGAAGCCTCATAAGCGGCAGCGTGTTCGCAGCTCAGGCAAGAACTTAGAACCAAGGCGGACTCGACGCCAAGTTGCAAGCTCTACGTAAAGTGCAGGCCAAGGCCCTGCTGCTTCCAACACGTAGAAACGCTCCGAAGGCCAAGAGGCCTATGCGGCCGTGTGTTCCCATTGCAGGAAGGAAAGAACTTAGAACCAAGGCCGACTAGAAGGCATTTGGAGCTTCTGAGTTAAGTTGCCCGTCCAGTCCCTTGGGCTGGAAAGCGTGTCATCGCGCTTCAGGTGAAGTCTCCTCAGTGGCAGTATGTTCCCAAGCGAAGGGAAGACTTGAGAAGAAGGGCGTACTAGAAGCTTGTTGGATCCTCCGAGTTAAGGGCACGCAAAGACGCTGCTGCTTCCAAAACGTGAACGCGACCTTCAAAGGGAGGATTCCCAAGGGGCAGTTTGCTCCCGGCTGTGGAAAGAAGTTGGAACCTGGGGCGCACCCTAGGCAAGTTGCACACTGCGAGTTAAGTGCAGGCCCAGACCCTTAGGCTTCCACAACGTAAACTCGACCTGAAGTGAAGTTTCCTATATGGCAGCGTGTTCCCTGCTGCGGAAAGAAGTTAGAGCAAGGCCGCACTGGGGCAAGTTGGACACTCTCAGGGCAGGGCACCGCAGGTCCCCTTTTGCTTCCAAAACGTATCATCGCTCCTCAGGTGACGTCTCCTGTGGGA
This sequence comes from Meles meles, assembly GCF_922984935.1. Lineage (NCBI taxonomy): Eukaryota > Metazoa > Chordata > Mammalia > Carnivora > Mustelidae > Meles > Meles meles. Next base: position 701,814 of record NW_025721615.1, read on the forward strand.
GGGGGTGCCCGTGAGATCCCAGGGGAGGAAAGACCTTAAGAACAGGGGCGGACTAGAAGCCTGTTGGCTACACCGAGTTGAGTTCCAGGGAAGGCCCTTAGGCTTCCCAAACCTACAAATGCAGCGAACGCGAACACTACTATAGGGCAGTGTTCTCCCAGTTGCGGAAAGGTGTTAGAACAAAGGCGGACGCCAAGGCAGGTTGGAGACTCTGAGTGAAGTGCTCGCCAATGCGCCTCTGCGTCCAAAACGCCAAGCGCCGCGTACGACGCAACCGCCTTCTGGCCGTGTTCTCGCAGGTGAGGAAAGAAGTGAGAACAAGGGCGGCCTGAAGCCGACTTGGACTCTCTGTGTGAAGTGCACGCCAAGTCCATTAGGCTTCCAAAAGGTAGCCTCGCTCTTCAGGTGAAGCCTCATAAGCGGCAGCGTGTTCGCAGCTCAGGCAAGTACTTAGAACCAAGGCGGACTCTACGCCAAGTTGCAAGCTCTACGTAAAGTGCAGGCTAAGGCCCTGCTGCTTCCAACACGTAGAAACGCTCCGAAGGCCAAGAGGCCTATGCGGCCGTGTGTTCCCGTTGCAGGAAGGAAAGAACTTAGAACCAAGGCCGACTAGAAGGCAGTTGGAGCTTCTGAGTTAAGTTGCCCGTCCAGTCCCTTGGGCTGCAAAGCGTGTCATCGCGCTTCAGGTGAAGTCTCCTCAGTGGCAGTGTGTTCCCAAGCGAAGGGAAGACTTGAGAAGAAGGGCGTACTAGAAGCTTGTTGGATACTCCGAGTTAAGGGCACGCAAAGACGCTGCGGCTTCCAAAACGTGAACGCGACCTTCAAAGGGAGGATTCCCAAGGGGCAGTTTGCTCCCGGCTGTTGAAAGAAGTTGGAACCTGGGGCGCACCCTAGGCAAGTTGCACACTGCGAGTTAAGTGCAGGCCCAGACCCTTAGGCTTCCACAACGTAAACTCGACCTGAAGTGAAGTTTCCTATGTGGCAGCGTGTTCCCTGCTGCGGAAAGAAGTTAGAATAAGGCCGCACTGGAGGCAAGTTGGACACTCTCAGGTCAGGGCACCCCAGGTCCCCTTTTGCTTCCAAAACGTATCATCGCTCCTCAGGTGACGTCTCCTGGGGGGGAGGGGCGTGAGATCCCAGGGGAGGAAAGACCTTAGAACAGGGGCAGACTAGAAGCCTGTTTGCTACACCGAGTTGAGTTCCAGGGAAGGCCTTTAGGCTTCCCAAACCTACAAACGCAGCGAAGACGCACACTACTAGAGGGCAGTGTTCTCCCAGTTGCGGAAAGGTGTTAGAACAAAGGCGGACGCCAAGGCAGGTTGGAGACTCTGAGTGAAGTGCTCGCCAATGCGCCTCTGCGTCCAAAACGCCAAGCGCCGCGTAGGACGCAACCGCCTTCTGGCCGTGTTCTCGCAGGTGAGGAAAAAAGTGAGAACAAGGGCGGCCTGAAGCCGACTTGGACTCTCTGTGTGAAGTGCACGCCAAGTCCATTAGGCTTCCAAAAGGTAGCCTCGCTCTTCAGGTGAAGCCTCATAAGCGGCAGCGTGTTCGCAGCTCAGGCAAGAACTTAGAACCAAGGCGGACTCTACGCCAAGTTGCAAGCTCTACGTAAAGTGCAGGCTATGGCCCTGCTGCTTCCAACACGTAGAAACGCTCCGAAGGCCAAGAGGCCTATGCGGCCGTGTGTTCCCATTGCAGGAAGGAAAGAACTTAGAACCAAGACCGACTAAAAGGCAGTTGGAGCTTCTGAGTTAAGTTGCCCGTCCCGTCCCTTGGGCTGCAAAGCGTGTCATCGCGCTTCAGGTGAAGTCTCCTCAGTGGCAGTGTGTTCCCAAGCGAAGGGAAGACTTGAGAAGAAGGGCGTACTAGAAGCTTGTTGGATACTCCGAGTTAAGGGCACGCAAAGACGCTGCGGCTTCCAAAACGTGAACGCGACCTTCAAAGGGAGGATTCCCAAGGGGCAGTTTGCTCCCAGCTGTGGAAAGAAGTTGGAACCTGGGGCGCACCCTAGGCAAGTTGCACACTGCGAGTTAAGTGCAGGCCCAGACCCTTAGGCTTCCACAACGTAAACTCGACTTGAAGTGAAGTTTCCTATGTGGCAGCGTGTTCCCTGCTGCGGAAAGAAATTAGAACAAGGCCGCACTGGAGGCAAGTTGGACACTCTCAGGGCAGGGCACCGCAGGTCCCCTTTTGCTTCCAAAACGTATCATCGTTCCTAAGTGTTAGGGTCCGTGATCAAAGGAACGAGACTGACACAAAGCGAAAATCAAGCAAAGTTTTATTTCGCGCCATGCATCAGAAACCAAACTACATTAGAAGCCAAACTGCATTAGAAACCAAACTACATTAGACACCAAACTGCATTAGAAACCAAACCGACTGGTAGGTGCCCGAGTCTTGCTGGGGACCACCACCTCCCAGTCGCTGGGGTCCCCCCTGGAGGCTCCCTGCCTCACCCTCACTGTACCACAGACCCACTCCCGGCATGGCTGCACCGTTGGCTCTTGAGAGGCTGCTCCTGATGGCAGCGCTGCCTGAGGCGGCGTGGCTGCTTGCGGTGGTGCTGCTGCTGATACTCTGGCTCAGGGTGGCGTCGCTCGTGGCATCACAGTGGCGCCGCTGCCGCTGCTGCTCTGGTGCAGTGCTGCTTGCGGCGGTGCTGCTGCCGCTGCTGCTCTGGGCGGTGCACGGGGCGATGCCGCTCGCTGTGGCGCCGCTGCCGCTGCTGCTCTGGGCGGTGCTAGGGGCGATGCCGCTCGCTGTGGCGCCGCTGCCGCTGCTGCTCTGGGCGGTGCATGGGGCGATGCCGCTGGAGTTGGCGCCGCTGCTGCTGCTGCTCTGGGCGGTGCAGTGCAGGGGGCGATGCCGCTTGAGGTGGCGCCGCCACCGCTGCTGCTCTGGGCGGTGCACGGGGCGATGCCGCTGGCTGTGGCGCCGCTGCAGCTGCTGCTCGCAGTGGTGCACGGGGCGGCACCGCTCGTGTTACAGCTCAAGGCGGCGCCGCTGCCGCAGCTGCTCTGGGCGGTGCACAGGGAAAACCGCTCGCTGTGGCGTCGCTGCCGCTGCTGCTTTTGGCGGTGCATGGGGCGATGCCGCTGGAGTTGGCGCCGCTACTGCTGCTGTTCTGGGTGGTGCGGTGCAGGGGGCGACGCCGCTTGAAGTGGCGCCGCCACCGCTGCTGCTCTGGGCGGTGCACGGGGCGATGCCGCTGCCGCTGCTGCTCGCAATGGTGCACGGGGAGGCGCCGCTCGTGTTACAGTTCAAGGCGGCGCCGCTGGAACTGCTGCTCTGGTGCACGAGGCGGTGCCGTGTGCTGTGGCGCCACTGCCGCTGCTGCTTTTGGCGGTGCATGGGGTGATGCCGCTGGAGTTGGCGCCGCTGCTGCTGCTGCTCTGGGCGGTGCGGTGCAGGGGGCGACGCCGCTTGAAGTGGCGCCGCCACCGCTGCTGCTCTGGGCGGTGCACGGGGCGATGCCGCTGCCGCTGCTGCTCGCAATGGTGCACGGGGCGGCGCCGCTCGTGTTACAGTTCAAGGCGGCGCCGCTGGAACTGCTGCTCTGGTGCACGAGGTGGTGCCGCGTGCTGTGGCGCCGCTGCCGCGGCTGCTCTGGGCGGTGCATGGGACGATGCCGCTGGCTGTGGCGCCGCTGCCGCTGCTGCTCGCGGTGGTGCACGGGGCGGCGCCGCTCGTGTTACAGTTCAAGGCGGCGCCGCTGGAACTGCTGCTCTGGTGCACGAGGCGGTGCCGCGTGCTGTGGCGCCGCTGCCCCGGCTGCTCTGGGCGGTGCATGGGACGATGCTGCTCGCTGAGGCGCCGCTACCGCTTCTGCTCTTGTGCACGGGCGATGCCGCTCGCTATGGCGCCGCTACTGCTGCCCCTCGCGGTGGTGCACCGGGTGGTGCCGCTACCGCTTCTGCTCTGGGCGGTGCACGGGCGATGTCGCTCGCTATGGCGCCGCTACTGCTGCCGCTCGCGGTGGTGCACCGGGTGGTGCCGCTACCGCTTCTGCTCTGGTGCACGGGCGATGCCGCTCGCTATGGCGCCGCTACTGCTGCCGCTCGCGGTGGTGCACCGGGTGGTGCGGCTACCACTTCTGCTCTGGTGCACGGGCGATGCCGCTTGCTATGGCGCCGCTAATGCTGCCGCTCGCGGTGGTGCTCCGGGTGGTGCCGCTACCGCTTCTGCTCTGGGCGGTGCACGGGGCGGCGCCACTCATGTTACAGTTCAAGGCGGCGCCGCTGCCGCTTGCGGTGCTGCACGGGGCGGTGCCGCTACTGCTGCCGCTCGCGGTGGTGCACCGGGTGGTGCCGCTACCGCTTCTGCTCTGGTGCACGGGCGATGCCGCTCGCTATGGCGCCGCTACCGCTGCCGCTCGCGGTGGTGCAACGGGTGGTGCAGGGCTCTTGCTAAAAAGAAAAAAAAAAAAACCCCTATCAAGTCTCACAGACCATCTTTTATAGAGGTGGCTGAGCCCCGCCCACACACAGGTGGCCAATCGGATTTCAACCTACCACAGTTAATATATGCATACCCCTCTGACTGAATACGGCTATCTGGCCTGGCCCGCCCCTAAATCCGGGGTTTACAGTTCCTCTGCCTAATCAGGCCCCTACATTAAGGTGACGTCTCCTGGGGGGGGGGGGCGTGAGATCCCAGGGGAGGAAAGACCTTAGAACAGGGGCGGACTAGAAGCCTGTTGGCTACACCGAGTTGAGTTCCAGGGAAGGCCCTTAGGCTTCCCAAACCTACAAACGCAGCGAAGGCGAACACTACTAGAGGGCAGTGTTCTCCCAGTTGCGGAAAGGTGTTAGAACAAAGGCGGACGCCAAGGCAGGTTGGAGACTCTGAGTGAAGTGCTCGCCAATGCGCCTCTGCGTCCAAAACGCCAAGCGCCGCGTAGGACGCAACCGCCTTCTGGCCGTGTTCTCGCAGGTGAGGAAAGAAGTGAGAACAAGGGCGGCCTGAAGCCGACTTGGACTCTCTGTGTGAAGTGCACGCCAAGTCCATTAGGCTTCCAAAAGGTAGCCTCGCTCTTCAGGTGAAGCCTCAAAAGCGGCAGCGTGTTCGCAGCTCAGGCAAGAACTTAGAACCAAGGCGGATTCTACGCCAAGTTGCAAGCTCTACGTAAAGTGCAGGCTAAGGCCCTGCTGCTACCAACACGTAGAAACGCTCCGAAGGCCAAGAGGCCTATGCGGCCGTGTGTTCCCATTGCAGGAAGGAAAGAACTTAGAACCAAGGCCGACTAGAAGGCAGTTGGAGCTTCTGAGTGAAGTTGCCCGTCCAGTCCCTTGGGCTGCAAAGCGTGTCATCGCGCTTCAGGTGAAGTCTCCTCAGTGGCAGTGTGTTCCCAAGCGAAGGGAAGACTTGAGAAGAAGGGCGTACTAGAAGCTTGTTGGATACTCCGAGTTAAGGGCACGCAAAGACGCTGCGGCTTCCAAAACGTGAACGCGACCTTCAAAGGGAGGATTCCCAAGGGGCAGTTTGCTCCCGGCTGTGGAAAGAAGTTGGAACCTGGGGCGCACCCTAGGCAAGTTGCACACTGCGAGTTAAGTGCAGGCCCAGACCCTTAGGCTTCCACAACGTAAACTCGACCTGAAGTGAAGTTTCCTATGTGGCAGCGTGTTCCCTGCTGCGGAAAGAAGTTAGAGCAAGGCCGCACTGGAGGCAAGTTGGACACTCTCAGGGCAGGGCACCGCAGGTCCCCTTTTGCTTCCAAAACGTATCATCGCTCCTAAGGTGACGTCTCCTGGGGGGGGGGGCGTGAGATCCCAGGGGAGGAAAGACCTTAGAACAGGGGCGGACTAGAAGCCTGTTGGCTACACCGAGTTGAGTTCCAGGGAAGGCCCTTAGGCTTCCCAAACCTACAAACGCAGCGAAGACGCACACTACTAGAGGGCAGTGTTCTCCCAGTTGCGGAAAGGTGTTAGAACAAAGGCGGACGCCAAGGCAGGTTGGAGACTCTGAGTGAAGTGCTCACCAATGCGCCTCTGCGTCCAAAACGCCAAGCGCCGCGTATGACGCAACCGCCTTCGGGCCGTGTTCTCGCAGGTGAGGAAAGAAGTGAGAACAAGGGCGGCCTGAAGCCGACTTGGACTCTCTGTGTGAAGTGCACGCCAATTCCTTAGGCTTCCAAAAGGTAGCCTCGCTCTTCAGGTGAAGCCTCATAAGCGGCAGCGTGTTCGCAGCTCAGGCAAGAACTTAGAACCAAGGCGGACTCTACGCCAAGTTGCAAGCTCTACGTAAAGTGCAGGCTATGGCCCTGCTGCTTCCAACACGTAGAAACGCTCCGAAGGCCAAGAGGCCTATGCGGCCATGTGTTCCCATTGCAGGAAGGAAAGAACTTAGAACCAAGACCGACTAAAAGGCAGTTGGAGCTTCTGAGTTAAGTTGCCCGTCCCGTCCCTTGGGCTGCAAAGCGTGTCATCGCGCTTCAGGTGAAGTCTCCTCAGTGGCAGTGTGTTCCCAAGCGAAGGGAAGACTTGAGAAGAAGGGCGTACTAGAAGCTTGTTGGATACTCCGAGTTAAGGGCACGCAAAGACGCTGCGGCTTCCAAAACGTGAACGCGACCTTCAAAGGGAGGATTCCCAAGGGGCAGTTTGCTCCCGGCTGTGGAAAGAAGTTGGAACCTGGGGCGCACCCTAGGCAAGTTGCACACTGCGAGTTAAGTGCAGGCCCAGACCCTTAGGCTTCCACAACGTAAACTCGACTTGAAGTGAAGTTTCCTATGTGGCAGCGTGTTCCCTGCTGCGGAAAGAAGTTAGAACAAGGCCGCACTGGAGGCAAGTTGGACACTCTCAGGGCAGGGCACCCCAGGTCCCCTTTTGCTTCCAAAACGTATCATCGCTCCTAAGTGTTAGGGTCTGTGATTAAAGGAACGAGACTGACACAAAGCGAAAATCAAGCAAAGTTTTATTTCGCGCCATGCATCAGAAACCAAACTACATTAGAAACCAAACTGCATTAGAAACCAAACTACATTAGAAACCAAACTGTATTAGAAACCAAACCGACTGGTAGGTGCCCGAGTCTTGCTGGGGACCACCACCTCCCAGTCTCTGGGGTCCCCCCTGGAGGCTCCCTGCCTCACCCTCACTGTACCACAGACCCACTCCCGGCATGGCTGCACCGTTGGCTCTTGAGAGGCTGCTCCTGATGGCAGCGCTGCCTGAGGCGGCGTGGCTGCTTGCGGTGGTGCTGCTGCTGATACTCTGGCTCAGGGTGGCGTCGCTCGTGGCATCGCAGTGGCGCCGCTGCCGCTGCTGCTCTGGTGCAGTGCTGCTTGCGGTGGTGCTGCTCCGCTGCTGCTCTGGGTGGTGCACGGGGCGATGCCGCTCGCTGTGGCGCCGCTGCCGCTGCTGCTCTGGGCGGTGCTCGGGGCGATGCCGCTCGCTGTGGCGCTGCTGCCGCTCGCAGTGGTGCACGGGGCGATGCCGCTCGCTGTGGCGCCGCTGCCGCTGCTGCTCTGGGCGGTGCATGGGGCGATGCCGCTGGAGTTGGCGCCGCTGCTGCTGCTGCTCTGGGCGGTGCGGTGCAGGGGGCGATGCCGCTGGCTGTGGCGCCGCTGCAGCTGCTGCTCGCAGTGGTGCACGGGGCGGCACCGCTCGTGTTACAGCTCAAGGCGGCGCCGCTGCCGCAGCTGCTCTGGGCGGTGCACAGGGAAATGCCGCTCGCTGTGGCGTCGCTGCCGGTGCTGCTTTTGGCGGTGCATGGGGCGATGCCGCTTGAGTTGGCGCCGCTGCTGCTGCTGCTCTGGGCGGTGCGGTGCAGGGGGCGACGCCGCTTGAAGTGGCGCCGCCACCGCTGCTGCTCTGGGCGGTGCACAGGGCGATGCCGCTGCCGCTGCTGCTCGCAATGGTGCACGGGGAGGCGCCGCTCGTGTTACAGTTCAAGGCGGCGCCGCTGGAACTGCTGCTCTGGTGCACGAGGCGGTGCCGCGTGCTGTGGCGCCGCTGCCGCTGCTGCTTTTGGCGGTGCATGGGGCGATGCCGCTGGAGTTGGCGCCGCTGCTGCTGCTGCTCTGGGCGGTGCGATGCAGGGGGCGACGCCGCTTGAAGTGGCGCCGCCACCGCTGCTGCTCTAGGCGGTGCACAGGGCGATGCCGCTGCCGCTGCTGCTCGCAATGGTGCACGGGGAGGCGCCGCTCGTGTTACAGTTCAAGGCGGCGCCGCTGGAACTGCTGCTCTGGTGCACGAGGCGGTGCCGCGTGCTGTGGCGCCGCTGCCGCTGCTGCTTTTGGCGGTGCATGGGGCGATGCCGCTGGAGTTGGCGCCGCTGCTGCTGCTGCTCTGGGCGGTGCGATGCAGGGGGCGACGCCGCTTGAAGTGGCGCCGCCACCGCTGCTGCTCTGGGCGGTGCACGGGGCGATGCCGCTGCCGCTGCTGCTCGCAATGGTGCACGGGGCGGCGCCGCTCGTGTTACAGTTCAAGGCGGCGCCGCTGGAACTGCTGCTCTGGTGCACGAGGCGGGGCCGCGTGCTGTGGCGCCGCTGCCGCGGCTGCTCTGGGCGGTGCATGGGACGATGCCGCTGGCTGTGGCGCCGCTGCCGCTGCTGCTCGCGGTGGTGCACGGGGCGGCGCCGCTCGTGTTACAGTTCAAGGCGGCGCCGCTGGAACTGCTGCTCTGGTGCACGAGGCGGTGCCGCGTGCTGTGGCGCCGCTGCTGCGGCTGCTCTGGGCGGTGCATGGGACGATGCTGCTCGCTGAGGCGCCGCTACCGCTTCTGCTCTTGTGCACTGGCGATGCCGCTCGCTATGGCGCCGCTACTGCTGCCCCTCGCGGTGGTGCACCGGGTGGTGCCGCTACCGCTTCTGCTCTGGGCGGTGCACGGGCGATGTCGCTCGCTATGGCGCCGCTACTGCTGCCGCTCGCGGTGGTGCACCGGGTGGTGCCGCTACCGCTTCTGCTCTGGGCGGTGCACGGGCGATGTCGCTCGCTATGGCGCCGCTACTGCTGCCGCTCGCGGTGGTGCACCGGGTGGTGCCGCTACCGCTTCTGCTCTGGTGCACGGGCGATGCCGCTCGCTATGGCGCCGCTACTGCTGCCGCTCGCGGTGGTGCACCGGGTGGTGCCGCTACCGCTTCTGCTCTGGTGCACGGGCGATGCCGCTCGCTATGGCGCCGCTACTGCTGCCGCTCGCGGTGGTGCACCGGGTGGTGCCGCTACCGCTTCTGCTCTGGGCGGTGCACGGGGCCGCGCCACTCATGTTACAGTTCAAGGCGGCGCCGCTGCCGCTTGCGGTGCTGCACGGGGCGGTGCCGCTACTGCTGCCGCTCGCGGTGGTGCACCGGGTGGTGCCGCTACCGCTTCTGCTCTGGTGCACGGGCGATGCAGCTCGCTATGGCGCCGCTACGGCTGCCGCTCGCGGTGGTGCAACGGGTGGTGCAGGGCTCTTGCTAAAAAGAAAAAAAAAAAAACCCCTATCCAGTCTCACAGATCATCTTTTATAGAGGTGGCTGAGCCCCGCCCACACACAGGTGGCCAATCGGATTTCAACCTACCACAGTTAATATATGCACACCCCTCTGACTGAATACGGCTATCTGGCCTGGCCCGCCCCTAAATCCGGGGTTTACAGTTCCTCTGCCTAATCAGGCCCCTACATTAAGGTGACGTCTCCTGGGGGGGGGGCGTGAGATCCCAGGGGAGGGAAGACCTTAGAACATGGGCGGACTAGAAGCCTGTTGGCTACACCGAGTTGAGTTCCAGGGAAGGCCCTTAGGCTTCCCAAACCTACAAACGCAGCGAAGACGAACACTACTAGAGGGCAGTGTTCTCCCAGTTGCGGAAAGGTGTTAGAACAAAGGCGGACGCCAAGGCAGGTTGGAGACTCAGAGGGAAGTGCTCGCCAATGCGCCTCTGCGTTCAAAACGCCAAGCGCCGCGTATGACGCAACCGCCTTCTGGCCGTGTTCTCGCAGGTGAGAAAAGAAGTGAGAACAAGGGAGGCCTGAAGCCGACTTGGACTCTCAGTGTGAAGTGCACGCCAAGTCCCTTAGGCTTCCAAAAGGTAGCCTCGCTCTTCAGGTGAAGCCTCATAAGCGGCAGCGTGTTCGCAGCTCAGGCAAGAACTTAGAACCAAGGCGGACTCTACGCCAAGTTGCAAGCTCTACGTAAAGTGCAGGCTAAGGCCCTGCTGCTTCCAACACGTAGAAACGCTCCGAAGGCCAAGAGGCCTATGCGGCCGTGTGTTCCCATTGCAGGAAGGAAAGAACTTAGAACCAAGGCCGACTAGAAGGCAGTTGGAGCTTCTGAGTTAAGTTGCCCGTCCAGTCCCTTGGGCTGCAAAGCGTGTCATCGCGCTTCAGGTGAAGTCTCCTCAGTGGCAGTGTGTTCCCAAGCGAAGGGAAGACTTGAGAAGAAGGGCGTACTAGAAGCTTGTTGGATACTCCGAGTTAAGGGCACGCAAAGACGCTGCGGCTTCCAAAACGTGAACGAGACCTTCAAAGGGAGGATTCCCAAGGGGCAGTTTGCTCCCGGCTGTGGAAAGAAGTTGGAACCTGGGGCGCACCCTAGGCAAATTGCACACTGCGAGTTAAGTGCAGGCCCAGACCCTTAGGCTTCCACAACGTAAACTCGAGCTGAAGTGAAGTTTCCTATGTGGCAGCGTGTTCCCTGCTGCGGAAAGCAGTTAGAACAAGGCCGCACTGGAGGCAAGTTGGACACTCTCAGGGCAGGGCACCGCAGGTCCCCTTTTGCTTCCAAAACGTATCATCGCTCCTCAGGTGACGTCTCCTGGGAAGGGGGGCGTGAGATCCCAGGGGAGGAAAGACCTTAGAACAGGGGCGGACTAGAAGCCTGTTGGCTACACCGAGTTGAGTTCCAGGGAAGGCCCTTACGCTTCCCAAACCTACAAACGCAGCGAAGACGAACACTACTAGAGGGCAGTGTTCTCCCAGTTGCGGAAAGGTGTTAGAACAAAGGCGGACGCCAAGGCAGGTTGGAGACTCTGAGGGAAGTGCTCGCCAATGCGCCTCTGCGTCCAAAACGCCAAGCGCCGCGTATGACGCAACCGCCTTCGGGCCGTGTTCTCGCAGGTGAGGAAAGAAGTGAGAACAAGGGCGGCCTGAAGCCGACTTGGACTCTCTGTGTGAAGTGCACGCCAATTCCATTAGGCTTCCAAAAGGTAGCCACGCTCTTCAGGTGAAGCCTCATAAGCGGCAGCGTGTTTGCAGCTCAGGCAAGAACTTAGAACCAAGGCGGACTCTACGCCAAGTTGCAAGCTCTACGTAAAGTGCAGGCTAAGGCCCTGCTGCTTCCAACACGTAGAAACGCTCCGAAGGCGAAGAGGCCTATGCGGCCGTGGGTTCCCATTGCAGGAAGGAAAGAACTTAGAACCAAGGCCGACTAGAAGGCAGTTGGAGCTTCTGAGTTAAGTTGGCGTCCCGTCCCTTGGGCTGCAAAGCGTGTCATCGCGCTTCAGGTGAAGTCTCCTCAGTGGCAGTGTGTTCCCAAGCGAAGGGAAGACTTGAGAAGAAGGGCGTACTAGAAGCTTGTTGGATACTCCGAGTTAAGGGCACGCAAAGACGCTGCGGCTTCCAAAACGTGAACGCGACCTTCAAAGGGAGGATTCCCAAGGGGCAGTTTGCTCCCAGCTGTGGAAAGAAGATGGAACCTGGAGCGCACCCTAGGCAAGTTGCACACTGCGAGTTAAGTGCAGGCCCAGACCCTTAGGCTTCCACAACGTAAACTCGACTTGTAGTGAAGTTTCCTATGTGGCAGCGTGTTCCCTGCTGCGGAAAGAAGTTAGAACAAGGCCGCACTGGAGGCAAGTTGGACACTCTCAGGGCAGGGCACCCCAGGTCCCCTTTTGCTTCCAAAACGTATCATCGCTCCTAAGTGTTAGGGTCCGTGATCAAAGGAACGAGACTGACACAAAGCGAAAATCAAGCAAAGTTTTATTTCGCGCCATGCATCAGAAACCAAACTACATTAGAAACCAAACTGCATTAGAAACCAAACTACATTAGAAACCAAACTGCATTAGAACCCAAACCGAATGGTAGGTGCCCGAGTCTTGCTGGGGACCACCACCTCCCAGTCGCTGGGGTCCCCCCTGGAGGCTCCCTGCCTCACCCTCACTGTACCACAGACCCACTCCCGGCATGGCTGCACCGTTGGCTCTTGAGAGGCTGCTCCTGATGGCAGCGCTGCCTGAGGCGGCGTGGCTGCTTGCGGTGGTGCTGCTGCTGATACTCTGGCTCAGGGTGGCGTCGCTCGTGGCATCGCAGTGGCGCCGCTGCCGCTGCTGCTCTGGTGCAGTGCTGCTTGCGGTGGTGCTGCTGCCGCTGCTGCTCTGGGCGGTGAACGGGGCGATGCCGCTCGCTGTGGCGCCGCTGCCGCTGCTGCTCTGGGCGGTGCTCGGGGCGATGCCGCTCGCTGTGGCGCTGCTGCCGCTCGCAGTGGTGCACGGGGCGATGCCGCTCGCTGTGGCGCCGCTGCCGCTGCTGCTCTGGGCGGTGCATGGGGCGATGCCGCTGGAGTTGGCGCCGCTGCTGCTGCTGCTCTGGGCGGTGCGGTGCAGGGGGCGATGCCGCTTGAGGTGGCGCCGCCACCGCTGCTGCTCTGGGCGGTACACGGGGCGATGCCGCTGGCTGTGGCGCCGCTGCAGCTGCTGCTCGCAGTGGTGCACGGGGCGGCACCGCTCGTGTTACAGCTCAAGGCGGCGTCGCTGCCGCAGCTGCTCTGGGCGGTGCACAGGGAAATGCCGCTCGCTGTGGCGTCGCTGCCGCTGCTGCTTTTGGCGGTGCATGGGGCGATGCCGCTTCAGTTGGCGCCGCTGCTGCTGCTGCTCTGGGCGGTGCGGTGCAGGGGGCGACGCCGCTTGAAGTGGCGCCGCCACCGCTGCTGCTCTGGGCGGTGCACGGGGCGATGCCGCTGCCGCTGCTGCTCGCAATGGTGCACGGGGCGGCGCCGCTCGTGTTACAGTTCAAGGCGGCGCCGCTGGAACTGCTGCTCTGGTGCACGAGGCGGTGCCGCGTGCTGTGGCGCCGCTGCCGCGGCTGCTCTGGGCGGTGCATGGGACGATGCCGCTGGCTGTGGCGCCGCTGCCGCTGCTGCTCGCGGTGGTGCACGGGGCGGCGCCGCTCCTGTTACAGTTCAAGGCGGCGCCGCTGGAACTGCTGCTCTGGTGCACGAGGCGGTGCCGCGTGCTGTGGCGCCGCTGCCGCGGCTGCTCTGGGCGGTGCATGGGACGATGCTGCTCGCTGAGGCGCCGCTACCGCTTCTGCTCTTGTGCACGGGCGATGCCGCTCGCTATGGCGCCGCTACTGCTGCCCCTCGCGGTGGTGCACCGGGTGGTGCCGCTACCGCTTCTGCTCTGGGCGGTGCACGGGCGATGTCGCTCGCTATGGCGCCGCTACTGCTGCCGCTCGCGGTGGTGCACCGGGTGGTGCCGCTACCGCTTCTGCTCTGGTGCATGGGCGATGCCGCTCGCTATGGCGCCGCTACTGCTGCCGCTCGCGGTGGTGCACCGGGTGGTGCCGCTACCGCTTCTGCTCTGGTGCACGGGCGATGCCGCTCGCTATGGCGCCGCTACTGCTGCCCCTCGCGGTGGTGCACCGGGTGGTGCCGCTACCGCTTCTGCTCTGGGCGGTGCACGGGGCGGCGCCACTCATGTTACAGTTCAAGGCGGCGCCGCTGCCGCTTGCGGTGCTGCACGGGGCGGTGCCGCTACTGCTGCCGCTCGCGGTGGTGCACCGGGTGGTGCCGCTACCGCTTCTGCTCTGGTGCACGGGCGATGCCGCTCGCTATGGCGCCGCTACCGCTGCCGCTCGCGGTGGTGCAACGGGTGGTGCAGGGCTCTTGCTAAAAAAAAAAAAACAAAACCCTATCCAGTCTCACAGACCATCTTTTATAGAGGTGGCTGAGCCCCGCCCACACACAGGTGGCCAATCGGATTTCAACCTACCACAGTTAATATATGCACACCCCTCTGACTGAATACGGCTATCTGGCCTGGCCCGCCCCTAAATCCGGGGTTTACAGTTCCTCTGCCTAATCAGGCCCCTACATTAAGGTGACGTCTCCTGGGGGGGGGGCGTGAGATCCCAGGGGAGGAAAGACCTTAGAACACGGGCGGACTAGAAGCCTGTTGGCTACACCGAGTTGAGTTCCAGGGAAGGCCCTTAGGCTTCCCAAACCTACAAACGCAGCGAAGGCGAACACTACTAGAGGGCAGTGTTCTCCCAGTTGCGGAAAGGTGTTAGAACAAAGGCGGACGCCAAGGCAGGTTGGAGACTCTGAGTGAAGTGCTCGCCAATGCGCCTCTGCGTCCAAAACGCCAAGCGCCGCGTACGACGCAACCGCCTTCTGGCCGTGTTCTCGCAGGTGAGGAAAGAAGTGAGAACAAGGGCGGCCTGAAGCCGACTTGGACTCTCTGTGTGAAGTGCACGCCAAGTCCATTAGGCTTCCAAAAGGTAGCCTCGCTCTTCAGGTGAAGCCTCATAAGCGGCAGCGTGTTCGCAGCTCAGGCAAGAACTTAGAACCAAGGCGGACTCTACGCCAAGTTGCAAGCTCTACGTAAAGTGCAGGCTAAGGCCCTGCCGCTTCCAACACGTAGAAACGCTCCGAAGGCCAAGAGGCCTATGCGGCCGTGTGTTCCCATTGCAGGAAGGAAAGAACTTAGAACCAAGGCCGAGTAGAAGGCAGTTGGAGCTTCTGAGTTAAGTTGCCCGTCCAGTCCCTTGGGCTGCAAAGCGTGTCATCGCGCTTCAGGTGAAGTCTCCTCAGTGGCAGTGTGTTCCCAAGCGAAGGGAAGACTTGAGAAGAAGGGCGTACTAGAAGCTTGTTGGATACTCCGAGTTAAGGGCACGCAAAGACGCTGCGGCTTCCAAAATGTGAACGCGACATTCAATGGGAGGATTCCCAAGGGGCAGTTTGCTCCCGGCTGTGGAAAGAAGTTGGAACCTGGGGCGCACCCTAGGCAAGTTGCACGCTGCGAGTTAAGTGCAGGCCCAGACCCTTAGGCTTCCACAACGTAAACTCGACCTGAAGTGAAGTTTCCTATGTGGCAGCGTGTTCCCTGCTGCGGAAAGAAGTTAGAACAAGGCCGCACTGGAGGCAAGTTGGACACTCTCAGGGCAGGGCACCCCAGGTCCCCTTTTGCTTCCAAACGTATCATCGCTCCTCAGGTGACGTCTCCTGGGGGGCAGGGCCGTGAGATCCCAGGGGAGGAAAGACCTTAGAACAGGGGCGGACTAGAAGCCTGTTGGCTACACCGAGTTGAGTTCCAGGGAAGGCCCTTAGGCTTCCCAAACCTACAAACGCAGCGAAGACGAACACTACTAGAGGGCAGTGTTCTCCCAGTTGCGGAAAGGTGTTAGAACAAAGGCGGACGCCAAGGCAGGTTGGAGACTCTGAGGGAAGTGCTCGCCAATGCGCCTCTGCGTCCAAAACGCCAAGCGCCGCGTACGACGCAACCGCCTTCTGGCCGTGTTCTCGCAGGTGAGGAAAGAAGTGAGACAAGGGCGGCCTGAAGCCGACTTGGACTCTCTGTGTGAAGTGCACGCCAAGTCCCTTAGGCTTCCACAAGGTAGCCTCGCTCTTCAGGTGAAGCCTCATAAGCGGCAGCGTGTTCGCAGCTCAGGCAAGGACTTAGAACCAAGGCGGACTCTACGCCAGGTTACAAGCTCTACGTAAAGTGCAGGCTAAGGCCCTGCTGCTTCCAACACGTAGAAAAGCTCCGAAGGCCAAGAGGCCTATGCGGCCGTGGGTTCCCATTGCAGGAAGGAAAGAACTTAGAACCAAGGCCGACTAGAAGGCAGTTGGAGCTTCTGAGTTAAGTTGCCCGTCCAGTCCCTTGGGCTGCAAAGCGTGTCATCGCGCTTCAGGTGAAGTCTCCTCAGTGGCAGTGTGTTCCCAAGCGAAGGGAAGACTTGAGAAGAAGGGCGTACTAGAAGCTTGTTGGATATTCCGAGTTAAGGGCACGCAAAGACGCTGCGGCTTCCAAAACGTGAACGCGACCTTCAAAGGGAGGATTCCCAAGGGGCAGTTTGCTCCCGGCTGTGGAAAGAAGTTGGAACCTGGGGCGCACCCTAGGCAAGTTGCACACTGCGAGTTAAGTGCAGGCCCAGACCCTTAGGCTTCCACAACGTAAACTCGACCTGAAGTCAAGTTTCCTATGTGGCAGCGTGTTCCCTGCTGCGGAAAGAAGTTAGAGCAAGGCCGCCCTGGAGGCAAGTTGGACACTCTCAGGGCAGGGCACCCCAGGTCCCCTTTTGCTTCCAAAACCTATCATCGCTCCTCAGGTGACGTCTCCCTTGGGGGGGGGGCGTGAGATCCCAGGGGAGGAAAGACCTTAGAACAGGGGCGGACTAGAAGCCTGTTGGCTACACCGATTTGAGTTCCAGGGAAGGCCTTTAGGCTTCCCAAACCTACAAACACAGCGAAGACGCACACTACTAGAGGGCAGTGTTCTCCCAGTTGTGGAAAGGGGTTAGAACAAAGGCGGACGCCAAGGCAGGTTGGAGACTCTGAGTGAAGTGCTCGCCAATGCGCCTCTGCGTCCAAAACGCCAAGCGCCGCGTACGACGCAACCGCCTTCTGGCCGTGTTCTCGCAGGTGAGGAAAGAAGTGAGAACAAGGGCGGCCTGAAGCCGACTTGGACTCTCTGTGTGAAGTGCACGCCAAGTCCATTAGGCTTCCAAAAGGTAGCCTCGCTCTTCAGGTGAAGCCTCATAAGCGGCAGCGTGTTCGCAGCTCAGGCAAGAACTTAGAACCAAGGGGAACTCTACGCCAAGTTGCAAGCTCTACGTAAAGTGCAGGCTAAGGCCCTGCTGCTTCCAACACGTAGAAACGCTCCGAAGGCCAAGAGGCCTATGCGGCCGTGGGTTCCCATTGCAGGAAGGAAAGAACTTAGAACCAAGGCCGACTAGAAGGCAGTTGGAGCTTCTGAGTTAAGTTGCCCGTCCAGTCCCTTGGGCTGCAAAGCGTGTCATCGCGCTTCAGGTGAAGTCTCCTCAGTGGCAGTGTGTTCCCAAGCGAAGGGAAGACTTGAGAAGAAGGGCGTACTAGAAGCTTGTTGGATACTCCGAGTTAAGGGCACGCAAAGACGCTGCGGCTTCCAAAACGTGAACGCGACATTCAAAGGGAGGATTCCCAAGGGGCAGTTTGCTCCCGGCTGTGGAAAGAAGTTGGAACCTGGGGCGCACCCTAGGCAAGTTGCACACTGCGAGTTAAGTGCAGGCCCAAACCCTTAGGCTTCCACAACGTAAACTCGAGCTGAAGTGAAGTTTCCTATGTGGCAGCGTGTTCCCTGCTGCGGAAAGCAGTTAGAACAAGGCCGCACTGGAGGCAAGTTGGACACTCTCAGGGCAGGGCACCCCAGGTCCCCTTTTGCTTCCAATGCGTATCATCGCTCCTAAGGTGACGTCTCCTGGGGGGGGGGCGTGAGATCCCAGGGGAGGAAAGACCTTAGAACAGGGGCGGACTAGAAGCCTGTTGGCTACACCGAGTTGAGTTCCAGGGAAGGCCCTTAGGCTTCCCAAACCTACAAACGCAGCGAAGACGAACACTACTAGAGGGCAGTGTTCTCCCAGTTGCGGAAAGGTGTTAGAACAAAGGCGGACGCCAAGGCAGGTTGGAGACTCTGAGTGAAGTGCTCGCCAATGTGCCTCTGCGTCCAAAACGCCAAGCGCCGCGTACGACGCAACCGCCTTCTGGCCGTGTTCTCGCAGGTGAGGAAAGAAGTGAGAACAAGGGCGGCCTGAAGCCGACTTGGACTCTCTGTGTGAAGTGCACGCCAAGTCCATTAGGCTTCCAAAAGGTAGCCTCGCTCTTCAGGTGAAGCCTCATAAGCGGCAGCGTGTTCGCAGCTCAGGCAAGAACTTAGAACCAAGGCGGACTCTACGCCAAGTTGCAAGCTCTACGTAAAGTGCAGGCTAAGGCCCTGCTGCTTCCAACACGTAGAAACGCTCCGAAGGCCAAGAGGCCTATGCGGCCATGGGTTCCCATTGCAGGAAGGAAAGAACTTAGAACCAAGGCCGACTAGAAGGCAGTTGGAGCTTCTGAGTTAAGTTGCCCGTCCAGTCCCTTGGGCTGCAAAGCGTGTCATCGCGCTTCAGGTGAAGTCTCCTCAGTGGCAGTGTGTTCCCAAGCGAAGGGAAGACTTGAGAAGAAGGGCGTACTAGAAGCTTGTTGGATACTCCGAGTTAAGGGCACGCAAAGACGCTGCGGCTTCCAAAACGTGAACGCGACCTTCAAAGGGAGGATTCCCAAGGGGCAGTTTGCTCCCGGCTGTGGAAAGAAGTTGGAACCTGGGGCGCACCCTAGGCAACTTGCACACTGCGAGTTAAGTGCAGGCCCAGACCCTTAGGCTTCCACAACGTAAACTCGACCTGAAGTCAAGTTTCCTATGTGGCAGCGTGTTCCCTGCTGCGGAAAGAAGTTAGAGCAAGGCCGCCCTGGAGGCAAGTTGGACACTCTCAGGGCAGGGCACCCCAGGTCCCCTTTTGCTTCCAAAACCTATCATCGCTCCTCAGGTGACGTCTCCCTTGGGGGGGGGGCGTGAGATCCCAGGGGAGGAAAGACCTTAGAACAGGGGCGGACTAGAAGCCTGTTGGCTACACCGATTTGAGTTCCAGGGAAGGCCTTTAGGCTTCCCAAACCTACAAACACAGCGAAGACGCACACTACTAGAGGGCAGTGTTCTCCCAGTTGTGGAAAGGGGTTAGAACAAAGGCGGACGCCAAGGCAGGTTGGAGACTCTGAGTGAAGTGCTCGCCAATGCGCCTCTGCGTCCAAAACGCCAAGCGCCGCGTACGACGCAACCGCCTTCTGGCCGTGTTCTCGCAGGTGAGGAAAGAAGTGAGAACAAGGGCGGCCTGAAGCCGACTTGGACTCTCTGTGTGAAGTGCACGCCAAGTCCATTAGGCTTCCAAAAGGTAGCCTCGCTCTTCAGGTGAAGCCTCATAAGCGGCAGCGTGTTCGCAGCTCAGGCAAGAACTTAGAACCAAGGGGAACTCTACGCCAAGTTGCAAGCTCTACGTAAAGTGCAGGCTAAGGCCCTGCTGCTTCCAACACGTAGAAACGCTCCGAAGGCCAAGAGGCCTATGCGGCCGTGGGTTCCCATTGCAGGAAGGAAAGAACTTAGAACCAAGGCCGACTAGAAGGCAGTTGGAGCTTCTGAGTTAAGTTGCCCGTCCAGTCCCTTGGGCTGCAAAGCGTGTCATCGCGCTTCAGGTGAAGTCTCCTCAGTGGCAGTGTGTTCCCAAGCGAAGGGAAGACTTGAGAAGAAGGGCGTACTAGAAGCTTGTTGGATACTCCGAGTTAAGGGCACGCAAAGACGCTGCGGCTTCCAAAACGTGAACGCGACATTCAAAGGGAGGATTCCCAAGGGGCAGTTTGCTCCCGGCTGTGGAAAGAAGTTGGAACCTGGGGCGCACCCTAGGCAAGTTGCACACTGCGAGTTAAGTGCAGGCCCAAACCCTTAGGCTTCCACAACGTAAACTCGAGCTGAAGTGAAGTTTCCTATGTGGCAGCGTGTTCCCTGCTGCGGAAAGCAGTTAGAACAAGGCCGCACTGGAGGCAAGTTGGACACTCTCAGGGCAGGGCACCCCAGGTCTCCTTTTGCTTCCAAAACGTATCATCGCTCCTAAGGTGACGTCTCCTGGGGGGGGGGGCGTGAGATCCCAGGGGAGGAAAGACCTTAGAACAGGGGCGGACTAGAAGCCTGTTGGCTACACCGAGTTGAGTTCCAGGGAAGGCCCTTAGGCTTCCCAAACCTACAAACGCAGCGAAGACGAACACTACTAGAGGGCAGTGTTCTCCCAGTTGCGGAAAGGTGTTAGAACAAAGGCGGACGCCAAGGCAGGTTGGAGACTCTGAGTGAAGTGCTCGCCAATGTGCCTCTGCGTCCAAAACGCCAAGCGCCGCGTACGACGCAACCGCCTTCTGGCCGTGTTCTCGCAGGTGAGGAAAGAAGTGAGAACAAGGGCGGCCTGAAGCCGACTTGGACTCTCTGTGTGAAGTGCACGCCAAGTCCATTAGGCTTCCAAAAGGTAGCCTCGCTCTTCAGGTGAAGCCTCATAAGCGGCAGCGTGTTCGCAGCTCAGGCAAGAACTTAGAACCAAGGCGGACTCTACGCCAAGTTGCAAGCTCTACGTAAAGTGCAGGCTAAGGCCCTGCTGCTTCCAACACGTAGAAACGCTCCGAAGGCCAAGAGGCCTATGCGGCCATGGGTTCCCATTGCAGGAAGGAAAGAACTTAGAACCAAGGCCGACTAGAAGGCAGTTGGAGCTTCTGAGTTAAGTTGCCCGTCCAGTCCCTTGGGCTGCAAAGCGTGTCATCGCGCTTCAGGTGAAGTCTCCTCAGTGGCAGTGTGTTCCCAAGCGAAGGGAAGACTTGAGAAGAAGGGCGTACTAGAAGCTTGTTGGATACTCCGAGTTAAGGGCACGCAAAGACGCTGCGGCTTCCAAAACGTGAACGCGACCTTCAAAGGGAGGATTCCCAAGGGGCAGTTTGCTCCCGGCTGTGGAAAGAAGTTGGAACCTGGGGCACACCCTAGGCAAGTTGCACACTGCGAGTTAAGTGCAGGCCCAAACCCTTAGGCTTCCACAACGTAAACTCGAGCTGAAGTGAAGTTTCCTATGTGGCAGCGTGTTCCCTGCTGCGGAAAGCAGTTAGAACAAGGCCGCACTGGAGGCAAGTTGGACACTCTCAGGGCAGGGCACCCCAGGTCCCCTTTTGCTTCCAAAACGTATCATCGCTCCTAAGGTGAAGTCTCCTGGGGGGGGGGCGTGAGATCCCAGGGGAGGAAAGACCTTAGAACAGGGGCGGACTAGAAGCCTGTTGGCTACACCGAGTTGAGTTCCAGGGAAGGCCCTTAGGCTTCCCAAACCTACAAACGCAGCGAAGACGAACACTACTAGAGGGCAGTGTTCTCCCAGTTGCGGAAAGGTGTTAGAACAAAGGCGGACGCCAAGGCAGGTTGGAGACTCTGAGTGAAGTGCTCGCCAATGTGCCTCTGCGTCCAAAACGCCAAGCGCCGCGTACGACGCAACCGCCTTCTGGCCGTGTTCTCGCAGGTGAGGAAAGAAGTGAGAACAAGGGCGGCCTGAAGCCGACTTGGACTCTCTGTGTGAAGTGCACGCCAAGTCCATTAGGCTTCCAAAAGGTAGCCTCGCTCTTCAGGTGAAGCCTCATAAGCGGCAGCGTGTTCGCAGCTCAGGCAAGAACTTAGAACCAAGGCGGACTCTACGCCAAGTTGCAAGCTCTAGGTAAAGTGCAGGCTAAGGCCCTGCTGCTTCCAACACGTAGAAACGCTCCGAAGGCCAAGAGGCCTATGCGGCCATGGGTTCCCATTGCAGGAAGGAAAGAACTTAGAACCAAGGCCGACTAGAAGGCAGTTGGAGCTTCTGAGTTAAGTTGCCCGTCCAGTCCCTTGGGCTGCAAAGCGTGTCATCGCGCTTCAGGTGAAGTCTCCTCAGTGGCAGTGTGTTCCCAAGCGAAGGGAAGACTTGAGAAGAAGGGCGTACTAGAAGCTTGTTGGATACTCCGAGTTAAGGGCACGGAAAGACGCTGCGGCTTCCAAAACGTGAACGCGACCTTCAAAGGGAGGATTCCCAAGGGGCAGTTTGCTCCCGGCTGTGGAAAGAAGTTGGAACCTGGGGCGCACCCTAGGCAAGTTGCACACTGCGAGTTAAGTGCAGGCCCAGACCCTTAGGCTTCCACAACGTAAACTCGACCTGAAGTGAAGTTTCCTATGTGGCAGCGTGTTCCCTGCTGCGGAAAGAAGTTAGAGCAAGGCCGCACTGGAGGCAAGTTGGACACTCTCAGGGCAGGGCACCCCAGGTCCCCTTTTGCTTCCAAAACGTATCATCGCTCCTAAGGTGACGTCTCCTGGGGGGGGGGCGTGAGATCCCAGGGGAGGAAAGACCTTAGAACAGGGGCGGACTAGAAGCCTGTTGGCTACACCGAGTTGAGTTCCAGGGAAGGCCCTTAGGCTTCCCAAATATACAAACGCAGCGAAGACGAACACTACTAGAGGGCAGTGTTCTCCCAGTTGCGGAAAGGTGTTAGAACAAAGGCGGACGCCAAGGCAGGTTGGAGACTCTGAGTGAAGTGCTCGCCAATGCGCCTCTGCGTCCAAAACGCCAAGCGCCGTGTACGACGCAACCGCCTTCTGGCCGTGTTCTCGCAGGTGAGGAAAGTGAGAACAAGGGCGGCCTGAAGCCGACTTGGACTCTCTGTGTGAAGTGCACGCCAAGTCCATTAGGCTTCCAAAAGGTAGCCTCGCTCTTCAGGTGAAGCCTCATAAGCGGCAGCGTGTTCGCAGCTCAGGCAAGAACTTAGAACCAAGGCGGACTCTAAGCCAAGTTCCAAGCTCTACGTAAAGTGCAGGCTAAGGCCCTGCTGCTTCCAACACGTAGAAACGCTCCGAAGGCCAAGAGGCCTATGCGGCCGTGGGTTCCCATTGCAGGAAGGAAAGAACTTAGAACCAAGGCCGACTAGAAGGCAGTTGGAGCTTCTGAGTTAAGTTGCCCGTCCAGTCCCTTGGGCTGCAAAGCGTGTCATCGCGCTTCAGGTGAAGTCTCCTCAGTGGCAGTGTGTTCCCAAGCGAAGGGAAGACTTGAGAAGAAGGGCGTACTAGAAGCTTGTTGGATACTCCGAGTTAAGGGCACGGAAAGACGCTGCGGCTTCCAAAACGTGAACGCGACCTTCAAAGGGAGGATTCCCAAGGGGCAGTTTGCTCCCGGCTGTGGAAAGAAGTTGGAACCTGGGGCGCACCCTAGGCAAGTTGCACACTGCGAGTTAAGTGCAGGCCCAGACCCTTAGGCTTCCACAACGTAAACTCGACCTGAAGTGAAGTTTCCTATGTGGCAGCGTGTTCCCTGCTGCGGAAAGAAGTTAGAGCAAGGCCGCACTGGAGGCAAGTTGGACACTCTCAGGGCAGGGCACCCCAGGTCCCCTTTTGCTTCCAAAACGTATCATCGCTCCTAAGGTGACGTCTCCTGGGGGGTGGGCGTGAGATCCCAGGGGAGGAAAGACCTTAGAACAGGGGCGGACTAGAAGCCTGTTGGCTACACCGAGTTGAGTTCCAGGGAAGGCCCTTAGGCTTCCCAAATATACAAACGCAGCGAAGACGAACACTACTAGAGGGCAGTGTTCTCCCAGTTGCGGAAAGGTGTTAGAACAAAGGCGGACGCCAAGGCAGGTTGGAGACTCTGAGTGAAGTGCTCGCCAATGCGCCTCTGCGTCCAAAACGCCAAGCGCCGTGTACGACGCAACCGCCTTCTGGCCGTGTTCTCGCAGGTGAGGAAAGTGAGAACAAGGGCGGCCTGAAGCCGACTTGGACTCTCTGTGTGAAGTGCACGCCAAGTCCATTAGGCTTCCAAAAGCTAGCCACGCTCTTCAGGTGAAGCCTCATAAGCGGCAGCGTGTTCGCAGCTCAGGTAAGAACTTAGCACCAAGGCGGACTCTACGCCAAGTTGCAAGCTCTACATAAAGTGCAGGCTAAGGCCCTGCTGCTTCCAACACGTAGAAATGCTCCGAAGGCCAAGAGGCCTATGCGGCCGTGTGTTCCCATTGCAGGAAGGAAAGAACTTAGAACCAAGGCCGACTAGAAGGCAGTTGGAGCTTCTGAGTTAAGTTGCCCGTCCAGTCCCTTGGGCTGCAAAGCGTGTCATCGCGCTTCAGGTGAAGTCTCCTCAGTGGCAGTGTGTTCCCAAGCGAAGGGAAGACTTGAGAAGAAGGGCGTACTAGAAGCTTGTTGGATACTCCGAGTTAAGGACACGCAAAGACGCTGCGGCTTCCAAAACGTGAACGCGACCTTCAAAGGGAGGATTCCCAAGGGGCAGTTTGCTCCCGGCTGTGGAAAGAAGTTGGAACCTGGGGCGCACCCTAGGCAAGTTGCACACTGCGAGTTAAGTGCAGGCCCAGACCTTTAGGCTTCCACAACGTAACCTCGACCTGAAGTGAAGTTTCCTATGTGGCAGCGTGTTCCCTGCTACGGAAAGAAGTTAGAGCAAGGCCGCACTGGAAGCAAGTTGGACACTCTCAGGGCAGGGCACCCCAGGTCCCCTTTTGCTTCCAAAACGTATCATCGCTCCTAAGGTGACGTCTCCTGGGGGGGGGGGCGGCGTGAGATCCCAGGGGAGGAAAGACCTTAGAACAGGGGCGGACTAGAAGCCTGTTGGCTACACAGAGTTGAGTTCCAGGGAAGGCCCTTAGACTTCCCAAACCTACAAACGCAGCGAGGACGAACACTACTAGAGGGCAGTGTTCTCCCAGTTGCGGAAAGGGGTTAGAACAAAGGCGGACGCCAAGGCAGGTTGGAGACTCTGAGTGAAGTGCTCGCCAATGCGCCTCTGCGTCCAAAACGCCAAGCGCCGCGTACGACGCAACCGCCTTCTGGCCGTGTTCTCGCAGGTGAGGAAAGAAGTGAGAACAAGGGCGGCCTGAAGCCGACTTGGACTCTCTGTGTGAAGTGCACGCCAAGTCCATTAGGCTTCCAAAAGGTAGCCTCGCTCTTCAGGTGAAGCCTCATAAGCGGCAGCGTGTTCGCAGCTCAGGCAAGAACTTAGAACCAAGGGGAACTCTACGCCAAGTTGCAAGCTCTACGTAAAGTGCAGGCTAAGGCCCTGCTGCCCCAACACGTAGAAACGCTCCGAAGGCCAAGAGGCCTATGCGGCCGTGGGTTCCCATTGCAGGAAGGAAAGAACTTAGAACCAAGGCCGACTAGAAGGCAGTTGGAGCTTCTGAGTTAAGTTGCCCGTCCAGTCCCTTGGGCTGCAAAGCGTGTCATCGCGCTTCAGGTGAAGTCTCCTCAGTGGCAGTGTGTTCCCAAGCGAAGGGAAGACTTGAGAAGAAGGGCGTACTAGAAGCTTGTTGGATACTCCGAGTTAAGGGCACGCAAAGACGCTGCGGCTTCCAAAACGTGAACGCGACCTTCAAAGGGACGATTCCCAAGGGGCAGTTTGCTCCCGGCTGTGGAAAGAAGTTGGAACCTGGGGCGCACCCTAGGCAAGTTGCACACTGCGAGTTAAGTGCAGGCCCAGACCCTTAGGCTTCCACAACGTAAACCCGACCTGAAGTGAAGTTTCCTATGTGGCAGCGTGTTCCCTGCTGCGGAAAGAAGTTAGAGCAAGGCCGCACTGGAGGCAAGTTGGACACTCTCAGGGCAGGGCACCCCAGGTCCCCTTTTGCTTCCAAAACGTATCATCGCTCCTCAGGTGACGTCTCCTGGGGGGGGGCGTGAGATCCCAGGGGAGGAAAGACCTTAGAACAGGGGCGGACTAGAAGCCTGTTGGCTACACCGAGTTGAGTTCCAGGGAAGGCCCTTAGGCTTCCCAAACCTACAAACGCAGCGAAGACGAACACTACTAGAGGGCAGTGTTCTCCCAGTTGCGGAAAGGTGTTAGAACAAAGGCGGACGCCAAGGCAGGTTGGAGACTCTGAGTGAAGTGCTCGCCAATGCGCCTCTGCGTCCAAAACGCCAAGCGCCGCGTACGACGCAACCGCCTTCTGGCCGTGTTCTCGCAGGTGAGGAAAGAAGTGAGAACAAGGGCGGCCTGAAGCCGACTTGGACTCTCTGTGTGAAGTGCACGCCAAGTCCATTAGGCTTCCAAAAGGTAGCCTCGCTCTTCAGGTGAAGCCTCATAAGCGGCAGCGTGTTCGCAGCTCAGGCAAGAACTTAGAACCAAGGCGGACTCTACGCCAAGTTGCAAGCTCTACGTAAAGTGCAGGCTAAGGCCCTGCTGCTTCCAACACGTAGAAACGCTCCGAAGGCCAAGAGGCCTATGCGGCCGTGTGTTCCCATTGCAGGAAGGAAAGAACTTAGAACCAAGGCCGACTAGAAGGCAGTTGGAGCTTCTGAGTTAAGTTGCCCGTCCAGTCCCTTGGGCTGCAAAGCGTGTCATCGCGCTTCAGGTGAACTCTCCTCAGTGGCAGTGTGTTCCCAAGCGAAGGGAAGACTTGAGAAGAAGGGCGTACTAGAAGCTTGTTGGATATTCCGAGTTAAGGGCACGCAAAGACGCTGCGGCTTCCAAAACGTGAACGCGACCTTCAAAGGGAGGATTCCCAAGGGGCAGTTTGCTCCCGGCTGTGGAAAGAAGTTGGAACCTGGGGCGCACCCTAGGCAGGTTGCACACTGCGAGTTAAGTGCAGGCCCAGACCCTTAGGCTTCCACAACGTAAACTCGACCTGAAGTGAAGTTTCCTATGTGGCAGCGTGTTCCCTGCTGCGGAAAGCAGTTAGAACAAGGCCGCACTGGAGGCAAGTTGGACACTCTCAGGGCAGGGCACCCCAGGTCCCCTTTTGCTTCCAAAACGTATCATCGCTCCTCAGGTGACGTCTCCTGGGAAGGGGGGCGTGAGATCCCAGGGGAGGAAAGACCTTAGAACAGGGGCGGACTAGAAGCCTGTTGGCTACACCGAGTTGAGTTCCAGGGAAGGCCCTTACGCTTCCCAAACCTACAAACGCAGCGAAGACAAACACTACTAGAGGGCAGTGTTCTCCCAGTTGCGGAAAGGTGTTAGAACAAAGGCGGACGCCAAGGCAGGTTGGAGACTCTGAGTGAAGTGCTCGCCAATGCGCCTCTGCGTCCAAAACGCCAAGCGCCGCGTATGACGCAACCGCCTTCGGGCCGTGTTCTCGCAGGTGAGGAAAGAAGTGAGAACAAGGGCGGCCTGAAGCCGACTTGGACTCTCTGTGTGAAGTGCACGCCAATTCCATTAGGCTTCCAAAAGGTAGCCACGCTCTTCAGGTGAAGCCTCATAAGCGGCAGCGTGTTCGCAGCTCAGGCAAGAACTTAGAACCAAGGCGGACTCTACGCCAAGTTGCAAGCTCTACGTAAAGTGCAGGCTAAGGCCCTGCTGCTTCCAACACGTAGAAACGCTCCGAAGGCCAAGAGGCCTATGCGGCCGTGGGTTCTCATTGCAGGAAGGAAAGAACTTAGAACCAAGGCCGACTAGAAGGCAGTTGGAGCTTCTGAGTTAAGATGGCGTCCCGTCCCTTGGGCTGCAAAGCGTGTCATCGCGCTTCAGGTGAAGTCTCCTCAGTGGCAGTGTGTTCCCAAGCGAAGGGAAGACTTGAGAAGAAGGGCGTACTAGAAGCTTGTTGGATACTCCGAGTTAAGGGCACGCAAAGACGCTGCGGCTTCCAAAACGTGAACGCGACCTTCAAAGGGAGGATTCCCAAGGGGCAGTTTGCTCCCAGCTGTGGAAAGAAGATGGAACCTGGAGCGCACCCTAGGCAAGTTGCACACTGCGAGTTAAGTGCAGGCCCAGACCCTTAGGCTTCCACAACGTAAACTCGACTTGTAGTGAAGTTTCCTATGTGGCAGCGTGTTCCCTGCTGCGGAAAGAAGTTAGAACAAGGCCGCACTGGAGGCAAGTTGGACACTCTCAGGGCAGGGCACCCCAGGTCCCCTTTTGCTTCCAAAACGTATCATCGCTCCTAAGTGTTAGGGTCCGTGATCAAAGGAACGAGACTGACACAAAGCGAAAATCAAGCAAAGTTTTATTTCGCGCCATGCATCAGAAACCAAACTACATTAGAAACCAAACTGCATTAGAAACCAAACTACATTAGAAACCAAACTGCATTAGAACCCAAACCGAATGGTAGGTGCCCGAGTCTTGCTGGGGACCACCACCTCCCAGTCGCTGGGGTCCCCCCTGGAGGCTCCCTGCCTCACCCTCACTGTACCACAGACCCACTCCCGGCATGGCTGCACCGTTGGCTCTTGAGAGGCTGCTCCTGATGGCAGCGCTGCCTGAGGCGGCGTGGCTGCTTGCGGTGGTGCTGCTGCTGATACTCTGGCTCAGGGTGGCGTCGCTCGTGGCATCGCAGTGGCGCCGCTGCCGCTGCTGCTCTGGTGCAGTGCTGCTTGCGGTGGTGCTGCTGCCGCTGCTGCTCTGGGCGGTGAACGGGGCGATGCCGCTCGCTGTGGCGCCGCTGCCGCTGCTGCTCTGGGCGGTGCTCGGGGCGATGCCGCTCGCTGTGGCGCTGCTGCCGCTCGCAGTGGTGCACGGGGCGATGCCGCTCGCTGTGGCGCCGCTGCCGCTGCTGCTCTGGGCGGTGCATGGGGCGATGCCGCTGGAGTTGGCGCCGCTGCTGCTGCTGCTCTGGGCGGTGCGGTGCAGGGGGCGATGCCGCTTGAGGTGGCGCCGCTGCTGCTGCTGCTCTGGGCGGTGCGGTGCAGGGGGCGATGCCGCTTGAGGTGGCGCCGCCACCGCTGCTGCTCTGGGCGGTACACGGGGCGATGCCGCTGGCTGTGGCGCCGCTGCAGCTGCTGCTCGCAGTGGTGCACGGGGCGGCACCGCTCGTGTTACAGCTCAAGGCGGCGTCGCTGCCGCAGCTGCTCTGGGCGGTGCACAGGGAAATGCCGCTCGCTGTGGCGTCGCTGCCGCTGCTGCTTTTGGCGGTGCATGGGGCGATGCCGCTTGAGTTGGCGCCGCTGCTGCTGCTGCTCTGGGCGGTGCGGTGCAGGGGGCGACGCCGCTTGAAGTGGCGCCGCCACCGCTGCTGCTCTGGGCGGTGCACGGGGCGATGCCGCTGCCGCTGCTGCTCGCAATGGTGCACGGGGCGGCGCCGCTCGTGTTACAGTTCAAGGCGGCGCCGCTGGAACTGCTGCTCTGGTGCACGAGGCGGTGCCGCGTGCTGTGGCGCCGCTGCCGCGGCTGCTCTGGGCGGTGCATGGGACGATGCCGCTGGCTGTGGCGCCGCTGCCGCTGCTGCTCGCGGTGGTGCACGGGGCGGCGCCGCTCCTGTTACAGTTCAAGGCGGCGCCGCTGGAACTGCTGCTCTGGTGCACGAGGCGGTGCCGCGTGCTGTGGCGCCGCTGCCGCGGCTGCTCTGGGCGGTGCATGGGACGATGCTGCTCGCTGAGGCGCCGCGACCGCTTCTGCTCTTGTGCACGGGCGATGCCGCTCGCTATGGCGCCGCTACTGCTGCCCCTCGCGGTGGTGCACCGGGTGGTGCCGCTACCGCTTCTGCTCTGGGCGGTGCACGGGCGATGTCGCTCGCTATGGCGCCGCTACTGCTGCCGCTCGCGGTGGTGCACCGGGTGGTGCCGCTACCGCTTCTGCTCTGGTGCACGGGCGATGCCGCTCGCTATGGCGCCGCTACTGCTGCCGCTCGCGGTGGTGCACCGGGTGGTGCCGCTACCGCTTCTGCTCTGGTGCACGGGCGATGCCGCTCGCTATGGCGCCGCTACTGCTGCCCCTCGCGGTGGTGCACCGGGTGGTGCCGCTACCGCTTCTGCTCTGGGCGGTGCACGGGGCGGCGCCACTCATGTTACAGTTCAAGGCGGCGCCGCTGCCGCTTGCGGTGCTGCACGGGGCGGTGCCGCTACTGCTGCCGCTCGCGGTGGTGCACCGGGTGGTGCCGCTACCGCTTCTGCTCTGGTGCACGGGCGATGCCGCTCGCTATGGCGCCGCTACCGCTGCCGCTCGCGGTGGTGCAACGGGTGGTGCAGGGCTCTTGCTAAAAAGAAAAAAAAAAAAACCCTATCCAGTCTCACAGACCATCTTTTATAGAGGTGGCTGAGCCCCGCCCACACACAGGTGGCCAATCGGATTTCAACCTACCACAGTTAATATATGCACACCCCTCTGACTGAATACGGCTATCTGGCCTGGCCCGCCCCTAAATCCGGGGTTTACAGTTCCTCTGCCTAATCAGGCCCTACATTAACGTGACGTCTCCTGGGGGGGGGGCGTGAGATCCCAGGGGAGGAAAGACCTTAGAACAGGGGCGGACTAGAAGCCTGTTGGCTACACCGAGTTGAGTTCCAGGGAAGGCCCTTAGGCTTCCCAAACCTACAAACGCAGCGAAGGCGAACACTACTAGAGGGCAGTGTTCTCCCAGTTGCGGAAAGGTGTTAGAACAAAGGCGGACGCCAAGGCAGGTTGGAGACTCTGAGTGAAGTGCTCGCCAATGCGCCTCTGCGTCCAAAACGCCAAGCGCCGCGTACGACGCAACCGCCTTCTGGCCGTGTTCTCGCAGGTGAGGAAAGAAGTGAGAACAAGGGCGGCCTGAAGCCGACTTGGACTCTCTGTGTGAAGTGCACGCCAAGTCCATTAGGCTTCCAAAAGGTAGCCTCGCTCTTCAGGTGAAGCCTCATAAGCGGCAGCGTGTTCGCAGCTCAGGCAAGAACTTAGAACCAAGGCGGACTCTACGCCAAGTTGCAAGCCCTACGTAAAGTGCAGGCTAAGGCCCTGCTGCTTCCAACACGTAGAAACGCTCCGAAGGCCAAGAGGCCTCTGCGGCCGTGTGTTCCCATTGCAGGAAGGAAAGAACTTAGAACCAAGGCCGACTAGAAGGCAGTTGGAGCTTCTGAGTGAAGTTGCCCGTCCAGTCCCTTGGGCTGCAAAGCGTGTCATCGCGCTTCAGGTGAAGTCTCCTCAGTGGCAGTGTGTTCCCAAGCGAAGGGAAGACTTGAGAAGAAGGGCGTACTAGAAGCTTGTTGGATACTCCGAGTTAAGGGCACGCAAAGACGCTGCGGCTTCCAAAACGTGAACGCGACCTTCAAAGGGAGGATTCCCAAGGGGCAGTTTGCTCCCGGCTGTGGAAAGAAGTTGGAACCTGGGGCGCACCCTAGGCAAGTTGCACACTGCGAGTTAAGTGCAGGCCCAGACCCTTAGGCATCCACAACGTAAACTCGACCTGAAGTGAAGTTTCCTATGTGGCAGCGTGTTCCCTGCTGCGGAAAGAAGTTAGAACAAGGCCGCACTGGAGGCAAGTTGGACACTCTCAGGGCAGGGCACCCCAGGTCCCCTTTTGCTTCCAAACGTATCATCGCTCCTCAGGTGACGTCTCCTGGGGGGCAGGGCCGTGAGATCCCAGGGGAGGAAAGACCTTAGAACAGGGGCGGACTAGAAGCCTGTTGGCTACACCGAGTTGAGTTCCAGGGAAGGCCCTTAGGCTTCCCAAACCTACAAACGCAGCGAAGACGAACACTACTAGAGGGCAGTGTTCTCCCAGTTGCGGAAAGGTGTTAGAACAAAGGCGGACGCCAAGGCAGGTTGGAGACTCTGAGGGAAGTGCTCGCCAATGCGCCTCTGCGTCCAAAACGCCAAGCGCCGCGTACGACGCAACCGCCTTCTGGCCGTGTTCTCGCAGGTGAGGAAAGAAGTGAGAACAAGGGCGGCCTGAAGCCGACTTGGACTCTCTGTGTGAAGTGCACGCCAAGTCCCTTAGGCTTCCACAAGGTAGCCTCGCTCTTCAGGTGAAGCCTCATAAGCGGCAGCGTGTTCGCAGCTCAGGCAAGGACTTAGAACCAAGGCGGACTCTACGCCAGGTTACAAGCCCTACGTAAAGTGCAGGCTAAGGCCCTGCTGCTTCCAACACGTAGAAAAGCTCCGAAGGCCAAGAGGCCTATGCGGCCGTGGGTTCCCATTGCAGGAAGGAAAGAACTTAGAACCAAGGCCGACTAGAAGGCAGTTGGAGCTTCTGAGTTAAGTTGCCCTTCCGGTCCCTTGGGCTGCAAAGCGTGTCATCGCGCTTCAGGTGAAGTCTCCTCAGTGGCAGTGTGTTCCCAAGCGAAGGGAAGACTTGAGAAGAAGGGCGTACTAGAAGCTTGTTGGATACTCCGAGTTAAGGGCACGCAAAGACGCTGCGGCTTCCAAAACGTGAACGCGACCTTCAAAGGGAGGATTCCCAAGGGGCAGTTTGCTCCCGGCTGTGGAAAGAAGTTGGAACCTGGGGCGCACCCTAGGCAAGTTGCACACTGCGAGTTAAGTGCAGGCCCAGACCCTTAGGCTTCCACAACGTAAACTCGACCTGAAGTGCAGTTTCCTATGTGGCAGCGTGTTCCCTGCTGCGGAAAGAAGTTAGAGCAAGGCCGCACTGGAGGCAAGTTGGACACTCTCAGGGCAGGGCACCCCAGGTCCCCTTTTGCTTCCAAAACGTATCATCGCTCCTCAGGTGACGTCTCCTGGGGGGGGGGCGTGAGATCCCAGGGGAGGAAAGACCTTAGAACAGGGGCGGACTAGAAGCCTCTTGGCTACACCGAGTTGAGTTCCAGGGAAGGCCCTTAGGCTTCCCAAAACTACAAACGCAGCGAAGACGAACACTACTAGAGGGCAGTGTTCTCCCAGTTGCGGAAAGGTGTTAGAACAAAGGCGGACGCCAAGGCAGGTTGGAGACTCTGAGTGAAGTGCTCGCCAATGCGCCTCTGCGTCCAAAACGCCAAGCGCCGCGTACGACGCAACCGCCTTCTGGCCGTGTTCTCGCAGGTGAGGAAAGAAGTGAGAACAAGGGCGGCCTGAAGCCGACTTGGACTCTTTGTGTGAAGTGCACGCCAAGTCCATTAGGCTTCCAAAAGGTAGCCACGCTCTTCAGGTGAGCCTCATAAGCGGCAGCGTGTTCGCAGCTCAGGCAAGAACTTAGAACCAAGGCGGACTCTACGCCAAGTTGCAAGCTCTACGTAAAGTGCAGGCTAAGGCCCTGCTGCTTCCAACACGTAGAAACGCTCCGAAGGCCAAGAGGCCTATGCGGCCGTGTGTTCCCATTGCAGGAAGGAAAGAACTTAGAACCAAGGCCGACTAGAAGGCAGTTGGAGCTTCTGAGTGAAGTTGCCCGTCCAGTCCCTTGGGCTGCAAAGCGTGTCATCGCGCTTCAGGTGAAGTCTCCTCAGTGGCAGTGTGTTCCCAAGCGAAGGGAAGACTTGAGAAGAAGGGCGTACTAGAAGCTTGTTGGATACTCCGAGTTAAGGGCACGCAAAGACGCTGCGGCTTCCAAAACGTGAACGCGACCTTCAAAGGGAGGATTCCCAAGGGGCAGTTTGCTCCCGGCTGTGGAAAGAAGTTGGAACCTGGGGCGCACCCTAGGCAAGTTGCACACTGCGAGTTAAGTGCAGGCCCAGACCCTTAGGCATCCACAACGTAAACTCGACCTGAAGTGAAGTTTCCTATGTGGCAGCGTGTTCCCTGCTGCGGAAAGAAGTTAGAGCAAGGCCGCACTGGAGGCAAGTTGGACACTCTCAGGGCAGGGCACCCCAGGTCCCCTTTTGCTTCCAAAACGTATCATCGCTCCTCAGGTGACGTCTCCTGGGGGGGGGAGTGAGATCCCAGGGGAGGAAAGACCTTAGAAAAGGGGCGGACTAGAAGCCTGTTGGCTACACCGAGTTGAGTTCCAGGGAAGGCCCTTAGGCTTCCCAAAACTACAAACGCAGCGAAGACGAACACTACTAGAGGGCAGTGTTCTCCCAGTTGCGGAAAGGGGTTAGAACAAAGGCGGACGCCAAGGCAGGTTGGAGACTCTGAGTGAAGTGCTCGCCAATGCGCCTCTGCGTCCAAAACGCCAAGCGCCGCGTACGACGCAACCGCCTTCTGGCCGTGTTCTCGCAGGTGAGGAAAGAAGTGAGAACAAGGGCGGCCTGAAGCCGACTTGGACTCTCTGTGTGAAGTGCACGCCAAGTCCATTAGGCTTCCAAAAGGTAGCCTCGCTCTTCAGGTGAAGCCTCATAAGCGGCAGCGTGTTCGCAGCTCAGGCAAGAACTTAGAACCAAGGCGGACTCTACGCCAAGTTGCAAGCTCTACGTAAAGTGCAGGCTAAGGCCCTGCTGCTTCCAACACGTAGAAACGCTCCGAAGGCCAAGAGGCCTATGCGGCCGTGGGTTCCCATTGCAGGAAGGAAAGAACTTAGAACCAAGGCCGACTAGAAGGCAGTTGGAGCTTCTGAGTTAAGTTGCCCGTCCAGTCCCTTGGGCTGCAAAGCGTGTCATCGCGCTTCAGGTGAAGTCTCCTCAGTGGCAGTGTGTTCCCAAGCGAAGGGAAGACTTGAGAAGAAGGGCGTACTAGAAGCTTGTTGGATACTCCGAGTTAAGGGCACGCAAAGACGCTGCGGCTTCCAAAACGTGAACGCGACCTTCAAAGGGAGGATTCCCAAGGGGCAGTTTGCTCCCGGCAGTGGAAAGAAGTTGGAACCTGGGGCGCACCCTAGGCAAGTTGCACACTGCGAGTTAAGTGCAGGCCCAGACCCTTAGGCATCCACAACGTAAACTCGACCTGAAGTGAAGTTTCCTATGTGGCAGCGTGTTCCCTGCTGCGGAAAGAAGTTAGAGCAAGGCCGCACTGGAGGCAAGTTGGACACTCTCAGGGCAGGGCACCCCAGGTCCCCTTTTGCTTCCAAAACGTATCATCGCTCCTCAGGTGACGTCTCCTGGGGGGGGGGCCGTGAGATCCCAGGGGAGGAAAGACCTTAGAACAGGGGCGGACTAGAAGCCTGTTGGCTACACCGAGTTGAGTTCCAGGGAAGGCCCTTAGGCTTCCCAAAACTACAAACGCAGCGAAGACGAACACTACTAGAGGGCAGTGTTCTCCCAGTTGCGGAAAGGTGTTAGAACAAAGGCGGACGCCAAGGCAGGTTGGAGACTCTGAGTGAAGTGCTCGCCAATGCGCCTCTGCGTCCAAAACGCCAAGCGCCGCGTACGACGCAACCGCCTTCTGGCCGTGTTCTCGCAGGTGAGGAAAGAAGTGAGAACAAGGGCGGCCTGAAGCCGACTTGGACTCTCTGTGTGAAGTGCACGCCAAGTCCATTAGGCTTCCAAAAGGTAGCCTCGCTCTTCAGGTGAAGCCTCATAAGCGGCAGCGTGTTCGCAGCTCAGGCAAGAACTTAGAACCAAGGCGGACTCTACGCCAAGTTGCAAGCTCTACGTAAAGTGCAGGCTAAGGCCCTGCTGCTTCCAACACGTAGAAACGCTCCGAAGGCCAAGAGGCCTATGCGGCCGTGGGTTCCCATTGCAGGAAGGAAAGAACTTAGAACCAAGGCCGACTAGAAGGCAGTTGGCGCTTCTGAGTTAAGTTCCCCGTCCAGTCCCTTGGGCTGCAAAGCGTGTCATCGCGCCTCAGGTGAAGTCTCCTCAGTGGCAGTGTGTTCCCAAGCGAAGGGAAGACTTGAGAAGAAGGGCGTACTAGAAGCTTGTTGGATACTCCGAGTTAAGGGCACGCAAAGACGCTGCGGCTTCCAAAACGTGAACGCGACCTTCAAAGGGAGGATTCCCAAGGGGCAGTTTGCTCCCGGCTGTGGAAAGAAGTTGGAACCTGGGGCGCACCCTAGGCAAGTTGCACACTGCGAGTTAAGTGCAGGCCCAGACCCTTAGGCTTCCACAACGTAAACTCGACCTGAAGTGAAGTTTCCTATGTGGCAGCGTGTTCCCTGCTGCGGAAAGAAGTTAGAACAAGGCCGCACTGGAGGCAAGTTGGACACTCTCAGGGCAGGGCACCCCAGGTCCCCTTTTGCTTCCAAACGTATCATCGCTCCTCAGGTGACGTCTCCTGGGGGGCAGGGCCGTGAGATCCCAGGGGAGGAAAGACCTTAGAACAGGGGCGGACTAGAAGCCTGTTGGCTACACCGAGTTGAGTTCCAGGGAAGGCCCTTAGGCTTCCCAAACCTACAAACGCAGCGAAGACGAACACTACTAGAGGGCAGTGTTCTCCCAGTTGCGGAAAGGTGTTAGAACAAAGGCGGACGCCAAGGCAGGTTGGAGACTCTGAGGGAAGTGCTCGCCAATGCGCCTCTGCGTCCAAAACGCCAAGCGCCGCGTACGACGCAACCGCCTTCTGGCCGTGTTCTCGCAGGTGAGGAAAGAAGTGAGACAAGGGCGGCCTGAAGCCGACTTGGACTCTCTGTGTGAAGTGCACGCCAAGTCCCTTAGGCTTCCACAAGGTAGCCTCGCTCTTCAGGTGAAGCCTCATAAGCGGCAGCGTGTTCGCAGCTCAGGCAAGGACTTAGAACCAAGGCGGACTCTACGCCAGGTTACAAGCTCTACGTAAAGTGCAGGCTAAGGCCCTGCTGCTTCCAACACGTAGAAAAGCTCCGAAGGCCAAGAGGCCTATGCGGCCGTGGGTTCCCATTGCAGGAAGGAAAGAACTTAGAACCAAGGCCGACTAGAAGGCAGTTGGAGCTTCTGAGTTAAGTTGCCCGTCCAGTCCCTTGGGCTGCAAAGCGTGTCATCGCGCTTCAGGTGAAGTCTCCTCAGTGGCAGTGTGTTCCCAAGCGAAGGGAAGACTTGAGAAGAAGGGCGTACTAGAAGCTTGTTGGATATTCCGAGTTAAGGGCACGCAAAGACGCTGCGGCTTCCAAAACGTGAACGCGACCTTCAAAGGGAGGATTCCCAAGGGGCAGTTTGCTCCCGGCTGTGGAAAGAAGTTGGAACCTGGGGCGCACCCTAGGCAACTTGCACACTGCGAGTTAAGTGCAGGCCCAGACCCTTAGGCTTCCACAACGTAAACTCGACCTGAAGTCAAGTTTCCTATGTGGCAGCGTGTTCCCTGCTGCGGAAAGAAGTTAGAGCAAGGCCGCCCTGGAGGCAAGTTGGACACTCTCAGGGCAGGGCACCCCAGGTCCCCTTTTGCTTCCAAAACCTATCATCGCTCCTCAGGTGACGTCTCCCTTGGGGGGGGGGCGTGAGATCCCAGGGGAGGAAAGACCTTAGAACAGGGGCGGACTAGAAGCCTGTTGGCTACACAGAGTTGAGTTCCAGGGAAGGCCCTTAGGCTTCCCAAACCTACAAACGCAGCGAGGACGAACACTACTAGAGGGCAGTGTTCTCCCAGTTGCGGAAAGGGGTTAGAACAAAGGCGGACGCCAAGGCAGGTTGGAGACTCTGAGTGAAGTGCTCGCCAATGCGCCTCTGCGTCCAAAACGCCAAGCGCCGCGTACGACGCAACCGCCTTCTGGCCGTGTTCTCGCAGGTGAGGAAAGAAGTGAGAACAAGGGCGGCCTGAAGCCGACTTGGACTCTCTGTGTGAAGTGCACGCCAAGTCCATTAGGCTTCCAAAAGGTAGCCTCGCTCTTCAGGTGAAGCCTCATAAGCGGCAGCGTGTTCGCAGCTCAGGCAAGAACTTAGAACCAAGGGGAACTCTACGCCAAGTTGCAAGCTCTACGTAAAGTGCAGGCTAAGGCCCTGCTGCCCCAACACGTAGAAACGCTCCGAAGGCCAAGAGGCCTATGCGGCCGTGGGTTCCCATTGCAGGAAGGAAAGAACTTAGAACCAAGGCCGACTAGAAGGCAGTTGGAGCTTCTGAGTTAAGTTGCCCGTCCAGTCCCTTGGGCTGCAAAGCGTGTCATCGCGCTTCAGGTGAAGTCTCCTCAGTGGCAGTGTGTTCCCAAGCGAAGGGAAGACTTGAGAAGAAGGGCGTACTAGAAGCTTGTTGGATACTCCGAGTTAAGGGCACGCAAAGACGCTGCGGCTTCCAAAACGTGAACGCGACCTTCAAAGGGACGATTCCCAAGGGGCAGTTTGCTCCCGGCTGTGGAAAGAAGTTGGAACCTGGGGCGCACCCTAGGCAAGTTGCACACTGCGAGTTAAGTGCAGGCCCAGACCCTTAGGCTTCCACAACGTAAACCCGACCTGAAGTGAAGTTTCCTATGTGGCAGCGTGTTCCCTGCTGCGGAAAGAAGTTAGAGCAAGGCCGCACTGGAGGCAAGTTGGACACTCTCAGGGCAGGGCACCCCAGGTCC
Organism: Meles meles; assembly: GCF_922984935.1. NCBI lineage: Eukaryota > Metazoa > Chordata > Mammalia > Carnivora > Mustelidae > Meles > Meles meles. Next base: position 739,216 of record NW_025721615.1, read on the forward strand.
CCTTTTGCTTCCAAAACGTATCATCGCTCCTCAGGTGACGTCTCCTGGGGGGGGGCGTGAGATCCCAGGGGAGGAAAGACCTTAGAACAGGGGCGGACTAGAAGCCTGTTGGCTACACCGAGTTGAGTTCCAGGGAAGGCCCTTAGGCTTCCCAAAACTACAAACGCAGCGAAGACGAACACTACTAGAGGGCAGTGTTCTCCCAGTTGCGGAAAGGGGTTAGAACAAAGGCGGACGCCAAGGCAGGTTGGAGACTCTGAGTGAAGTGCTCGCCAATGCGCCTCTGCGTCCAAAACGCCAAGCGCCGCGTACGACGCAGCCGCCTTCTGGCCGTGTTCTCGCAGGTGAGGAAAGAAGTGAGAACAAGGGCGGCCTGAAGCCGACTTGGACTCTCTGTGTGAAGTGCACGCCAAGTCCATTAGGCTTCCAAAAGGTAGCCACGCTCTTCAGGTGAGCCTCATAAGCGGCAGCGTGTTCGCAGCTCAGGCAAGAACTTAGAACCAAGGCGGACTCTACGCCAAGTTGCAAGCTCTACGTAAAGTGCAGGCTAAGGCCCTGCTGCTTCCAACACGTAGAAACGCTCCGAAGGCCAAGAGGCCTATGAGGCCGTGGGTTCCCATTGCAGGAAGGAAAGAACTTAGAACCAAGGCCGACTAGAAGGCAGTTGGAGCTTCTGAGTTAAGTTGCCCGTCCAGTCCCTTGGGCTGCAAAGCGTGTCATCGCGCTTCAGGTGAAGTCTCCTCAGTGGCAGTGTGTTCACAAGCGAAGGGAAGACTTGAGAAGAAGTGCGTACTAGAAGCTTGTTGGATACTCCGAGTTAAGGGCACGCAAAGACGCTGCGGCTTCCAAAACGTGAACGCGACCTTCAAAGGGAGGATTCCCAAGGGGCAGTTTGCTCCCGGCTGTGGAAAGAAGTTGGAACCTGGGGCGCACCCTAGGCAAGTTGCACACTGCGAGTTAAGTGCAGGCCCAGACCCTTAGGCTTCCACAACGTAAACTCGACCTGAAGTGAAGTTTCATATGTGGCAGCGTGTTCCCTGCTGCGGAAAGAAGTTAGAGCAAGGCCGCACTGGAGGCAAGTTGGACACTCTCAGGGCAGGGCACCCCAGGTCCCCTTTTGCTTCCAAAACGTATCATCGCTCCTCAGGTGACGTCTCCTGGGGGGGGGGCGTGAGATCCCAGGGGAGGAAAGACCTTAGAACAGGGGCGGACTAGAAGCCTGTTGGCTACACCGAGTTGAGTTCCAGGGAAGGCCCTTAGGCTTCCCAAACCTACAAACGCAGCGAAGACGAACACTACTAGAGGGCAGTGTTCTCCCAGTTGCGGAAAGGTGTTAGAACAAAGGCGGACGCCAAGGCAGGTTGGAGACTCTGAGTGAAGTGCTCGCCAATGCGCCTCTGCGTCCAAAACGCCAAGCGCCGCGTACGACGCAACCGCCTTCGGGCCGTGTTCTCGCAGGTGAGGAAAGAAGTGAGAACAAGGGCGGCCTGAAGCCGACTTGGACTCTCTGTGTGAAGTGCACGCCAAGTCCATTAGGCTTCCAAAAGGTAGCCTCGCTCTTCAGGTGAAGCCTCATAAGCGGCAGCGTGTTCGCAGCTCAGGCAAGAACTTAGAACCAAGGCGGACTCTACGCCAAGTTGCAAGCTCTACGTAAAGTGCAGGCTAAGGCCCTGCTGCTTCCAACACGTAGAAACGCTCCGAAGGCCAAGAGGCCTATGCGGCCGTGTGTTCCCATTGCAGGAAGGAAAGAACTTAGAACCAAGGCCGACTAGAAGGCAGTTGGAGCTTCTGAGTTAAGTTGCCCGTCCAGTCCCTTGGGCTGCAAAGCGTGTCATCGCGCTTCAGGTGAACTCTCCTCAGTGGCAGTGTGTTCCCAAGCGAAGGGAAGACTTGAGAAGAAGGGCGTACTAGAAGCTTGTTGGATATTCCGAGTTAAGGGCACGCAAAGACGCTGCGGCTTCCAAAACGTGAACGCGACCTTCAAAGGGAGGATTCCCAAGGGGCAGTTTGCTCCCGGCTGTGGAAAGAAGTTGGAACCTGGGGCGCACCCTAGGCAGGTTGCACACTGCGAGTTAAGTGCAGGCCCAGACCCTTAGGCTTCCACAACGTAAACTCGACCTGAAGTGAAGTTTCCTATGTGGCAGCGTGTTCCCTGCTGCGGAAAGCAGTTAGAACAAGGCCGCACTGGAGGCAAGTTGGACACTCTCAGGGCAGGGCACCCCAGGTCCCCTTTTGCTTCCAAAACGTATCATCGCTCCTCAGGTGACGTCTCCTGGGAAGGGGGGCGTGAGATCCCAGGGGAGGAAAGACCTTAGAACAGGGGCGGACTAGAAGCCTGTTGGCTACACCGAGTTGAGTTCCAGGGAAGGCCCTTACGCTTCCCAAACCTACAAACGCAGCGAAGACGAACACTACTAGAGGGCAGTGTTCTCCCAGTTGCGGAAAGGTGTTAGAACAAAGGCGGACGCCAAGGCAGGTTGGAGACTCTGAGTGAAGTGCTCGCCAATGCGCCTCTGCGTCCAAAACGCCAAGCGCCGCGTATGACGCAACCGCCTTCGGGCCGTGTTCTCGCAGGTGAGGAAAGAAGTGAGAACAAGGGCGGCCTGAAGCCGACTTGGACTCTCTGTGTGAAGTGCACGCCAATTCCATTAGGCTTCCAAAAGGTAGCCACGCTCTTCAGGTGAAGCCTCATAAGCGGCAGCGTGTTCGCAGCTCAGGCAAGAACTTAGAACCAAGGCGGACTCTACGCCAAGTTGCAAGCTCTACGTAAAGTGCAGGCTAAGGCCCTGCTGCTTCCAACACGTAGAAACGCTCCGAAGGCCAAGAGGCCTATGCGGCCGTGGGTTCTCATTGCAGGAAGGAAAGAACTTAGAACCAAGGCCGACTAGAAGGCAGTTGGAGCTTCTGAGTTAAGATGGCGTCCCGTCCCTTGGGCTGCAAAGCGTGTCATCGCGCTTCAGGTGAAGTCTCCTCAGTGGCAGTGTGTTCCCAAGCGAAGGGAAGACTTGAGAAGAAGGGCGTACTAGAAGCTTGTTGGATACTCCGAGTTAAGGGCACGCAAAGACGCTGCGGCTTCCAAAACGTGAACGCGACCTTCAAAGGGAGGATTCCCAAGGGGCAGTTTGCTCCCAGCTGTGGAAAGAAGATGGAACCTGGAGCGCACCCTAGGCAAGTTGCACACTGCGAGTTAAGTGCAGGCCCAGACCCTTAGGCTTCCACAACGTAAACTCGACTTGTAGTGAAGTTTCCTATGTGGCAGCGTGTTCCCTGCTGCGGAAAGAAGTTAGAACAAGGCCGCACTGGAGGCAAGTTGGACACTCTCAGGGCAGGGCACCCCAGGTCCCCTTTTGCTTCCAAAACGTATCATCGCTCCTAAGTGTTAGGGTCCGTGATCAAAGGAACGAGACTGACACAAAGCGAAAATCAAGCAAAGTTTTATTTCGCGCCATGCATCAGAAACCAAACTACATTAGAAACCAAACTGCATTAGAAACCAAACTACATTAGAAACCAAACTGCATTAGAACCCAAACCGAATGGTAGGTGCCCGAGTCTTGCTGGGGACCACCACCTCCCAGTCGCTGGGGTCCCCCCTGGAGGCTCCCTGCCTCACCCTCACTGTACCACAGACCCACTCCCGGCATGGCTGCACCGTTGGCTCTTGAGAGGCTGCTCCTGATGGCAGCGCTGCCTGAGGCGGCGTGGCTGCTTGCGGTGGTGCTGCTGCTGATACTCTGGCTCAGGGTGGCGTCGCTCGTGGCATCGCAGCGGCGCCGCTGCCGCTGCTGCTCTGGTGCAGTGCTGCTTGCGGTGGTGCTGCTGCCGCTGCTGCTCTGGGCGGTGAACGGGGCGATGCCGCTCGCTGTGGCGCCGCTGCCGCTGCTGCTCTGGGCGGTGCTCGGGGCGATGCCGCTCGCTGTGGCGCTGCTGCCGCTCGCAGTGGTGCACGGGGCGATGCCGCTCGCTGTGGCGCCGCTGCCGCTGCTGCTCTGGGCGGTGCATGGGGCGATGCCGCTGGAGTTGGTGCCGCTGCTGCTGCTGCTCTGGGCGGTGCAGTGCAGGGGGCGATGCCGCTTGAGGTGGCGCCGCTGCTGCTGCTGCTCTGGGCGGTGCGGTGCAGGGGGCGATGCCGCTTGAGGTGGCGCCGCCACCGCTGCTGCTCTGGGCGGTACACGGGGCGATGCCGCTGGCTGTGGCGCCGCTGCAGCTGCTGCTCGCAGTGGTGCACGGGGCGGCACCGCTCGTGTTACAGCTCAAGGCGGCGTCGCTGCCGCAGCTGCTCTGGGCGGTGCACAGGGAAATGCCGCTCGCTGTGGCGTCGCTGCCGCTGCTGCTTTTGGCGGTGCATGGGGCGATGCCGCTTGAGTTGGCGCCGCTGCTGCTGCTGCTCTGGGCGGTGCGGTGCAGGGGGCGACGCCGCTTGAAGTGGCGCCGCCACCGCTGCTGCTCTGGGCGGTGCACGGGGCGATGCCGCTGCCGCTGCTGCTCGCAATGGTGCACGGGGCGGCGCCGCTCGTGTTACAGTTCAAGGCGGCGCCGCTGGAACTGCTGCTCTGGTGCACGAGGCGGTGCCGCGTGCTGTGGCGCCGCTGCCGCGGCTGCTCTGGGCGGTGCATGGGACGATGCCGCTGGCTGTGGCGCCGCTGCCGCTGCTGCTCGCGGTGGTGCACGGGGCGGCGCCGCTCCTGTTACAGTTCAAGGCGGCGCCGCTGGAACTGCTGCTCTGGTGCACGAGGCGGTGCCGCGTGCTGTGGCGCCGCTGCCGCGGCTGCTCTGGGCGGTGCATGGGACGATGCTGCTCGCTGAGGCGCCGCGACCGCTTCTGCTCTTGTGCACGGGCGATGCCGCTCGCTATGGCGCCGCTACTGCTGCCCCTCGCGGTGGTGCACCGGGTGGTGCCGCTACCGCTTCTGCTCTGGGCGGTGCACGGGCGATGTCGCTCGCTATGGCGCCGCTACTGCTGCCGCTCGCGGTGGTGCACCGGGTGGTGCCGCTACCGCTTCTGCTCTGGTGCACGGGTGATGCCGCTCGCTATGGCGCCGCTACTGCTGCCGCTCGCGGTGGTGCACCGGGTGGTGCCGCTACCGCTTCTGCTCTGGTGCACGGGCGATGCCGCTCGCTATGGCGCCGCTACTGCTGCCCCTCGCGGTGGTGCACCGGGTGGTGCCGCTACCGCTTCTGCTCTGGGCGGTGCACGGGGCGGCGCCACTCATGTTACAGTTCAAGGCGGCGCCGCTGCCGCTTGCGGTGCTGCACGGGGCGGTGCCGCTACTGCTGCCGCTCGCGGTGGTGCACCGGGTGGTGCCGCTACCGCTTCTGCTCTGGTGCACGGGCGATGCCGCTCGCTATGGCGCCGCTACCGCTGCCGCTCGCGGTGGTGCAACGGGTGGTGCAGGGCTCTTGCTAAAAAGAAAAAAAAAAAAACCCTATCCAGTCTCACAGACCATCTTTTATAGAGGTGGCTGAGCCCCGCCCACACACAGGTGGCCAATCGGATTTCAACCTACCACAGTTAATATATGCACACCCCTCTGACTGAATACGGCTATCTGGCCTGGCCCGCCCCTAAATCCGGGGTTTACAGTTCCTCTGCCTAATCAGGCCCTACATTAACGTGACGTCTCCTGGGGGGGGGCGTGAGATCCCAGGGGAGGAAAGACCTTAGAACAGGGGCGGACTAGAAGCCTGTTGGCTACACCGAGTTGAGTTCCAGGGAAGGCCCTTAGGCTTCCCAAACCTACAAACGCAGCGAAGGCGAACACTACTAGAGGGCAGTGTTCTCCCAGTTGCGGAAAGGTGTTAGAACAAAGGCGGACGCCAAGGCAGGTTGGAGACTCTGAGTGAAGTGCTCGCCAATGCGCCTCTGCGTCCAAAACGCCAAGCGCCGCGTACGACGCAACCGCCTTCTGGCCGTGTTCTCGCAGGTGAGGAAAGAAGTGAGAACAAGGGCGGCCTGAAGCCGACTTGGACTCTCTGTGTGAAGTGCACGCCAAGTCCATTAGGCTTCCAAAAGGTAGCCTCGCTCTTCAGGTGAAGCCTCATAAGCGGCAGCGTGTTCGCAGCTCAGGCAAGAACTTAGAACCAAGGCGGACTCTACGCCAAGTTGCAAGCCCTACGTAAAGTGCAGGCTAAGGCCCTGCTGCTTCCAACACGTAGAAACGCTCCGAAGGCCAAGAGGCCTCTGCGGCCGTGTGTTCCCATTGCAGGAAGGAAAGAACTTAGAACCAAGGCCGACTAGAAGGCAGTTGGAGCTTCTGAGTTAAGTTGCCCGTCCAGTCCCTTGGGCTGCAAAGCGTGTCATCGCGCTTCAGGTGAAGTCTCCTCAGTGGCAGTGTGTTCCCAAGCGAAGGGAAGACTTGAGAAGAAGGGCGTACTAGAAGCTTGTTGGATACTCCGAGTTAAGGGCACGCAAAGACGCTGCGGCTTCCAAAACGTGAACGTGACCTTCAATGGGAGGATTCCCAAGGGGCAGTTTGCTCCCGGCTGTGGAAAGAAGTTGGAACCTGGGGCGCACCCTAGGCAAGTTGCACGCTGCGAGTTAAGTGCAGGCCCAGACCCTTAGGCTTCCACAACGTAAACTCGACCTGAAGTGAAGTTTCCTATGTGGCAGCGTGTTCCCTGCTGCGGAAAGAAGTTAGAGCAAGGCCGCACTGGAGGCAAGTTGGACACTCTCAGGGCAGGGCACCCCAGGTCCCCTTTTGCTTCCAAACGTATCATCGCTCCTCAGGTGACGTCTCCTGGGGGGCAGGGCCGTGAGATCCCAGGGGAGGAAAGACCTTAGAACAGGGGCGGACTAGAAGCCTGTTGGCTACACCGAGTTGAGTTCCAGGGAAGGCCCTTAGGCTTCCCAAACCTACAAACGCAGCGAAGACGAACACTACTAGAGGGCAGTGTTCTCCCAGTTGCGGAAAGGTGTTAGAACAAAGGCGGACGCCAAGGCAGGTTGGAGACTCTGAGGGAAGTGCTCGCCAATGCGCCTCTGCGTCCAAAACGCCAAGCGCCGCGTACGACGCAACCGCCTTCTGGCCGTGTTCTCGCAGGTGAGGAAAGAAGTGAGAACAAGGGCGGCCTGAAGCCGACTTGGACTCTCTGTGTGAAGTGCACGCCAAGTCCCTTAGGCTTCCACAAGGTAGCCTCGCTCTTCAGGTGAAGCCTCATAAGCGGCAGCGTGTTCGCAGCTCAGGCAAGGACTTAGAACCAAGGCGGACTCTACGCCAGGTTACAAGCCCTACGTAAAGTGCAGGCTAAGGCCCTGCTGCTTCCAACACGTAGAAAAGCTCCGAAGGCCAAGAGGCCTATGCGGCCGTGGGTTCCCATTGCAGGAAGGAAAGAACTTAGAACCAAGGCCGACTAGAAGGCAGTTGGAGCTTCTGAGTTAAGTTGCCCTTCCGGTCCCTTGGGCTGCAAAGCGTGTCATCGCGCTTCAGGTGAAGTCTCCTCAGTGGCAGTGTGTTCCCAAGCGAAGGGAAGACTTGAGAAGAAGGGCGTACTAGAAGCTTGTTGGATACTCCGAGTTAAGGGCACGCAAAGACGCTGCGGCTTCCAAAACGTGAACGCGACCTTCAAAGGGAGGATTCCCAAGGGGCAGTTTGCTCCCGGCTGTGGAAAGAAGTTGGAACCTGGGGCGCACCCTAGGCAAGTTGCACACTGCGAGTTAAGTGCAGGCCCAGACCCTTAGGCTTCCACAACGTAAACTCGACCTGAAGTGCAGTTTCCTATGTGGCAGCGTGTTCCCTGCTGCGGAAAGAAGTTAGAGCAAGGCCGCACTGGAGGCAAGTTGGACACTCTCAGGGCAGGGCACCCCAGGTCCCCTTTTGCTTCCAAAACGTATCATCGCTCCTCAGGTGACGTCTCCTGGGGGGGGGGCGTGAGATCCCAGGGGAGGAAAGACCTTAGAACAGGGGCGGACTAGAAGCCTCTTGGCTACACCGAGTTGAGTTCCAGGGAAGGCCCTTAGGCTTCCCAAAACTACAAACGCAGCGAAGACGAACACTACTAGAGGGCAGTGTTCTCCCAGTTGCGGAAAGGTGTTAGAACAAAGGCGGACGCCAAGGCAGGTTGGAGACTCTGAGTGAAGTGCTCGCCAATGCGCCTCTGCGTCCAAAACGCCAAGCGCCGCGTACGACGCAACCGCCTTCTGGCCGTGTTCTCGCAGGTGAGGAAAGAAGTGAGAACAAGGGCGGCCTGAAGCCGACTTGGACTCTTTGTGTGAAGTGCACGCCAAGTCCATTAGGCTTCCAAAAGGTAGCCACGCTCTTCAGGTGAGCCTCATAAGCGGCAGCGTGTTCGCAGCTCAGGCAAGAACTTAGAACCAAGGCGGACTCTACGCCAAGTTGCAAGCTCTACGTAAAGTGCAGGCTAAGGCCCTGCTGCTTCCAACACGTAGAAACGCTCCGAAGGCCAAGAGGCCTATGCGGCCGTGGGTTCCCATTGCAGGAAGGAAAGAACTTAGAACCAAGGCCGACTAGAAGGCAGTTGGAGCTTCTGAGTTAAGTTGCCCGTCCAGTCCCTTGGGCTGCAAAGCCTGTCATCGCGCTTCAGGTGAAGTCTCCTCAGTGGCAGTGTGTTCCCAAGCGAAGGGAAGACTTGAGAAGAAGGGCGTACTAGAAGCTTGTTGGATACTCCGAGTTAAGGGCACGCAAAGACGCTGCGGCTTCCAAAACGTGAACGCGACCTTCAAAGGGAGGATTCCCAAGGGGCAGTTTGCTCCCGGCTGTGGAAAGAAGTTGGAACCTGGGGCGCACCCTAGGCAAGTTGCACACTGCGAGTTAAGTGCAGGCCCAGACCCTTAGGCTTCCACAACGTAAACTCGACCTGAAGTGAAGTTTGCTATGTGGCAGCGTGGTCCCTGCTGCGGAAAGAAGTTAGAGCAAGGCCGCACTGGAGGCAAGTTGGACACTCTCAGGGCAGGGCACCCCAGGTCCCCTTTTGCTTCCAAAACGTATCATCGCTCCTCAGGTGACGTCTCCTGGGGGGGGGGGTGGCGTGAGATCCCAGGGGAGGAAAGACCTTAGAACAGGGGCGGACTAGAAGCCTGTTGGCTACACCGAGTTGAGTTCCAGGGAAGGCCCTTAGGCTTCCCAAACCTACAAACGCAGCGAAGACGAACACTACTAGAGGGCAGTGTTCTCCCAGTTGCAGAAAGGTGTTAGAACAAAGGCGGACGCCAAGGCAGGTTGGAGACTCTGAGTGAAGTGCTCGCCAATGCGCCTCTGCGTCCAAAACGCCAAGCGCCGCGTACGACGCAACCGCCTTCTGGCCGTGTTCTCGCAGGTGAGGAAAGAAGTGAGAACAAGGGCGGCCTGAAGCCGACTTGGACTCTCTGTGTGAAGTGCACGCCAAGTCCATTAGGCTTCCAAAAGGTAGCCTCGCTCTTCAGGTGAAGCCTCATAAGCGGCAGCGTGTTCGCAGCTCAGGCAAGAACTTAGAACCAAGGCGGACTCTACGCCAAGTTGCAAGCTCTACGTAAAGTGCAGGCTAAGGCCCTGCTGCTTCCAACACGTAGAAACGCTCCGAAGGCCAAGAGGCCTCTGCGGCCGTGGGTTCCCATTGCAGGAAGGAAAGAACTTAGAACCAAGGCCGACTAGAAGGCAGTTGGAGCTTTTGAGTTAAGTTGCCCGTCCAGTCCCTTGGGCTGCAAAGCGTGTCATCGCGCTTCAGGTGAAGTCTCCTCAGTGGCAGTGTGTTCCCAAGCGAAGGGAAGACTTGAGAAGAAGGGCGTACTAGAAGCTTGTTGGATACTCCGAGTTAAGGGCACGCAAAGAGGCTGCGGCTTCCAAAACGTGAACGCGACCTTCAAAGGGAGGATTCCCAAGGGGCAGTTTGCTCCCGGCTGTGGAAAGAAGTTGGAACCTGGGGCGCACCCTAGGCAAGTTGCACACTGCGAGTTAAGTGCAGGCCCAGACCCTTAGGCTTCCACAACGTAAACTCGACCTGAAGTGAAGTTTCCTATGTGGCAGCGTGTTCCCTGCTGCGGAAAGAAGTTAGAGCAAGGCCGCACTGGAGGCAAGTTGGACACTCTCAGGGCATGGCACCCCAGGTCCCCTTTTGCTTCCAAAACGTATCATCGCTCCTAAGGTGACGTCTCCTGGGGGGGGGGCGTGAGATCACAGGGGAGGAAAGACCTTAGAACAGGGCAGACTAGAAGCCTGTTGGCTACACCGAGTTGAGTTCCAGGGAAGGCCCTTAGGCTTCCCAAAACTACAAACGCAGCGAAGACGAACACTACTAGAGGGCAGTGTTCTCCCAGTTGCGGAAAGGTGTTAGAACAAAGGCGGACGCCAAGGCAGGTTGGAGACTCTGAGTGAAGTGCTCGCCAATGCGCCTCTGCGTCCAAAACGCCAAGCGCCGCGTACGACGCAACCGCCTTCTGGCCGTGTTCTCGCAGGTGAGGAAAGAAGTGAGAACAAGGGCGGCCTGAGGACGACTTGGACTCTCTGTGTGAAGTGCACGCCAAGTCCATTAGGCTTCCAAAAGGTAGCCACGCTCTTCAGGTGAGCCTCATAAGCGGCAGCGTGTTCGCAGCTCAGGCAAGAACTTAGAACCAAGGCGGACTCTACGCCAAGTTGCAAGCTCTACGTAAAGTGCAGGCTAAGGCCCTGCTGCTTCCAACATGTAGAAACGCTCCGAAGGCCAAGAGGCCTATGCGGCCGTGGGTGCCCATTGCAGGAAGGAAAGAACTTAGAACCAAGGCCGACTAGAAGGCAGTTGGAGCTTCTGAGTTAAGTTGCCCGTCCAGTCCCTTGGGCTGCAAAACGTGTCATCGCGCTTCAGGTGAAGTCTCCTCAGTGGCAGTGTGTTCCCAAGCGAAGGGAAGACTTGAGAAGAAGGGCGTACTAGAAGCTTGTTGGATCCTCCGAGTTAAGGGCACGCAAAGACGCTGCGGCTTCCAAAACGTGAACGCGACCTTCAAAGGGAGGATTCCCAAGGGGCAGTTTGCTCCCGGCTGTGGAAAGAAGTTGGAACCTGGGGCGCACCCTAGGCAAGTTGCACACTGCGAGTTAAGTGCAGGCCCAGACCCTTAGGCTTCCACAAGGTAAACTCGACCTGAAGTGAAGTTTCCTAAGTGGCAGCGTGTTCCCTGCTGCGGAAAGAAGTTAGAGCAAGGCCGCACTGGAGGCAAGTTGGACACTCTCAGGGCAGGGCACCCCAGGTCCCCTTTTGCTTCTAAAACGTATCATCGCTCCTCAGGTGACGTCTCCTGGGGTGGGGGGTGGCGTGAGATCCCAGGGGAGGAAAGACCTTAGAACAGGGGCAGACTAGAAGCCTGTTGGCTACACCGAGTTGAGTTCCAGGGAAGGCCCTTAGGCTTCCCAAACCTAAAAACGTAGCGAAGACGAACACTACTAGAGGGCAGTGTTCTCCCAGTTGCGGAAAGGTGTTAGAACAAAGGCGGACGCCAAGGCAGGTTGGAGACTCTGAGTGAAGTGCTCGCCAATGCGCCTCTGCGTCCAAAACGCCAAGCGCCGCGTACGACGCAACCGCCTTCTGGCCGTGTTCTCGCAGGTGAGGAAAGAAGTGAGAACAAGGGCGGCCTGAAGCCGACTTGGACTCTCTGTGTGAAGTGCACGCCAAGTCCATTAGGCTTCCAAAAGGTAGCCTCGCTCTTCAGGTGAAGCCTCATAAGCGGCAGCGTGTTCGCAGCTCAGGCAAGAACTTAGAACCAAGGCGGACTCTACGCCAAGTTGCAAGCTCTACGTAAAGTGCAGGCTAAGGCCCTGCTGCTTCCAACACGTAGAAACGCTCCAAAGGCCAAGAGGACTATGCGGCCGTGTGTTCCCATTGCAGGAAGGAAAGAACTTAGAACCAAGGCCGACTAGAAGGCAGTTGGAGCTTCTGAGTTAAGTTGCCCGTCCAGTCCCTTGGGCTGCAAAGCGTGTCATCGCGCTTCAGGTGAAGTCTCCTCAGTGGCAGTGTGTTCCCAAGCGAAGGGAAGACTTGAGAAGAAGGGCGTACTAGAAGCTTGTTGGATACTCCGAGTTAAGAGCACGCAAAGACGCTGCGGCTTCCAAAACGTGAACGCGACCTTCAAAGGGAGGATTCCCAAGGGGCAGTTTGCTCCCGGCTGTGGAAAGAAGTTGGAACCTGGGGCGCACCCTAGGCAAGTTGCACACTGCGAGTTAAGTGCAGGCCCAGACCCTTAGGCTTCCACAACGTAAACTCGACCTGATGTGAAGTTTCCTATGTGGCAGCGTGTTCCCTGCTGCGGAAAGAAGTTAGAGCAAGGCCGCACTGGAGGCAAGTTGGACACTCTCAGGGCAGGGCACCCCAGGTCCCCTTTTGCTTCCAAAACGTATCATCGCTCCTCAGGTGACGTCTCCTGGGGGGGGGGGGCGTGAGATCCCAGGGGAGGAAAGACCTTAGAACAGGGGCGGACTAGAAGCCTGTTGGCTACACCGAGTTGAGTTCCAGGGAAAGCCCTTAGGCTTCCCAAACCTACAAACGCAGCGAAGACGAACACTACTAGAGGGCAGTGTTCTCCCAGTTGCGGAAAGGGGTTAGAACAAAGGCGGACGCCAAGGCAGGTTGGAGACTCTGAGTGAAGTGCTCGCCAATGCGCCTCTGCGTCCAAAACGCCAAGCGCCGCGTACGACGCAACCGCCTTCTGGCCGTGTTCTCGCAGGTGAGGAAAGAAGTGAGAACAAGGGCGGCCTGAAGCCGACTTGGACTCTCTGTGTGAAGTGCACGCCAAGTCCATTAGGCTTCCAAAAGGTAGCCTCGCTCTTCAGGTGAAGCCTCATAAGCGGCAGCGTGTTCGCAGCTCAGGCAAGAACTTAGAACCAAGGCGGACTCTACGCCAAGTTGCAAGCTCTACGTAAAGTGCAGGCTAAGGCCCTGCTGCTTCCAACACGTAGAAACGCTCCGAAGGCCAAGAGGCCTATGCGGCCGTGTGTTCCCATTGCAGGAAGGAAAGAACTTAGAACCAAGGCCGACTAGAAGGCAGTTGGAGCTTCTGAGTTAAGTTGCCCGTCCAGTCCCTTGGGCTGCAAAGCGTGTCATCGCGCTTCAGGTGAAGTCTCCTCAGTGGCAGTGTGTTCCCAAGAGAAGGGAAGACTTGAGAAGAAGGGCGTACTAGAAGCTTTTTGGATACTCCGAGTTAAGGGCACGCAAAGACGCTGCGGCTTCCAAAACGTGAACGCGACCTTCAAAGGGAGGATTCCCAAGGGGCAGTTTGCTCCCGGCTGTGGAAAGAAGTTGGAACCTGGGGCGCACCCTAGGCAAGTTGCACACTGCGAGTTAAGTGCAGGCCCAGACCCTTAGGCTTCCACAACGTAAACTCGACCTGAAGTCAAGTTTCCTATGTGGCAGCGTGTTCCCTGCTGCGGAAAGAAGTTAGAGCAAGGCCGCACTGGAGGCAAGTTGGACACTCTAAGGGCAGGGCACCCCAGGTCCCCTTTTGCTTCCAAAACGTATCATCGCTCCTAAGGTGACGTCTCCTGGGGGGGGGGCGTGAGATCCCAGGGGAGGAAAGACCTTAGAACCGGGGCGGACTAGAAGCCTGTTGGCTACACCGAGTTGAGTTCCAGGGAAGGCCCTTAGGCTTCCCAAACCTACAAACGCAGCGAAGACGAACACTACTAGAGGGCAGTGTTCTCCCAGTTGCGGAAAGGTGTTAGAACAAAGGCGGACGCCAAGGCAGGTTGGAGACTCTGAGTGAAGTGCTCGCCAATGCGCCTCTGCGTCCAAAACGCCAAGCGCCGCGTACGACGCAACCGCCTTCTGGCCGTGTTCTCGCAGGTGAGGAAAGAAGTGAGAACAAGGGCGGCCTGAAGCCGACTTGGACTCTCTGTGTGAAGTGCACGCCAAGTCCATTAGGCTTCCAAAAGGTAGCCTCGCTCTTCAGGTGAAGCCTCATAAGCGGCAGCGTGTTCGCAGCTCAGGCAAGAACTTAGAACCAAGGCGGACTCTACGCCAAGTTGCAAGCTCTACGTAAAGTGCAGGCTAAGGCCCTGCTGCTTCCAACACGTAGAAATGCTCCGAAGGCCAAGAGGCCTATACGGCCGTGTGTTCCCATTGCAGGAAGGAAAGAACTTAGAACCAAGGCCGACTAGAAGGCAGTTGGAGCTTCTGAGTTAAGTTGCCCGTCCAGTCCCTTGGGCTGCAAAGCGTGTCATCGCGCTTCAGGTGAAGTCTCCTCAGTGGCAGTGTGTTCCCAAGCGAAGGGAAGACTTGAGAAGAAGGGCGTACTAGAAGCTTGTTGGATACTCCGAGTTAAGGGCACGCAAAGACGCTGCGGCTTCCAAAACGTGAACGCGACCTTCAAAGGGAGGATTCCCAAGGGGCAGTTTGCTCCCGGCTGTGGAAAGAAGTTGGAACCTGGGGCGCACCCTAGGCAAGTTGCACACTGCGAGTTAAGTGCAGGCCCAGACCCTTAGGCTTCCACAACGTAAACTCGACTTGAAGTGAAGTTTCCTATGTGGCAGCGTGTTCCCTGCTGCGGAAAGAAGTTAGAGCAAGGCCGCACTGGAGGCAAGTTGGACACTCTCAGGGCAGGGCACCCCAGGTCCCCTTTTGCTTCCAAAACGTATCATCGCTCCTCAGGTGACGTCTCCTGGGGGGGGGGGCGTGAGATCCCAGGGGAGGAAAGACCTTAGAACAGGGGCGGACTAGAAGCCTGTTGGCTACACCGAGTTGAGTTCCAGGGAAGGCCCTTAGGCTTCCCAAACCTACAAACGCAGCGAAGACGAACACTACTAGAGGGCAGTGTTCTCCCAGTTGCGGAAAGGTGTTAGAACAAAGGCGGACGCCAAGGCAGGTTGGAGACTCTGAGTGAAGTGCTCGCCAAAGCGCCTCTGCGTCCAAAACGCCAAGCGCCGCGTACGACGCAACCGCCTTCTGGCCGTGTTCTCGCAGGTCAGGAAAGAAGTGAGAACAAGGGCGGCCTGAAGCCGACATGGACTCTCTGTGTGAAGTGCACGCCAAGTCCATTAGGCTTCCAAAAGGTAGCCTCGCTCTTCAGGTGAAGCCTCATAAGCGGCAGAGTGTTCGCAGCTCAGGCAAGAACTTAGAACCAAGGCGGACTCTACGCCAAGTTGCAAGCTCTACGTAAAGTGCAGGCTAAGGCCCTGCTGCTTCCAACACGTAGAAACGCTCCGAAGGCCAAGAGGCCTATGCGGCCGTGTGTTCCCATTGCAGGAAGGAAAGAACTTAGAACCAAGGCCGACTAGTAGGCAGTTGGAGCTTCTGAGTTAAGTTGCCCGTCCAGTCCCTTGGGCTGAAAAGCGTGTCATCGCGCTTCAGGTGAAGTCTCCTCAGTGGCAGTGTGTTCCCAAGCGAAGGGAAGACTTGAGAAGAAGGGCGTACTAGAAGCTTGTTGGATACTCCGAGTTAAGAGCACGTAAAGACGCTGCGGCTTCCAAAACGTGAACGCGACCTTCAAAGGGAGGATTCCCAAGGGGCAGTTTGCTCCCGGCTGTGGAAAGAAGTTGGAACCTGGGGCGCACCCTAGGCAAGTTGCACACTGCGAGTTAAGTGCAGGCCCAGACCCTTAGGCTTCCACAACGTAAACTCGACCTGAAGTGAAGTTTCCTATGTGGCAGCGTGTTCCCTGCTGCGGAAAGAAGTTAGAGCAAGGCCGCACTGGAGGCAAGTTGGACACTCTCAGGGCAGGGCACCCCAGGTCCCCTTTTGCTTCCAAAACGTATCATCGCTCCTCAGGTGACGTCTCCTGGGGGAGGGGGCCGTGAGATCCCAGGGGAGGAAAGACCTTAGAACAGGGGCGGACTAGAAGCCTGTTGGCTACACCGAGTTGAGTTCCAGGGAAGGCCCATAGGCTTCCCAAACCTACAAACGCAGCGAAGACAAACACTACTAGAGGGCAGTGTTCTCCCAGTTGCGGAAAGGTGTTAGAACAAAGGCGGACGCCAAGGCAGGTTGGAGACTCTGAGTGAAGTGCTCGCCAATGCGCCTCTGCGTCCAAAACGCCAAGCGCCGCGTACGACGCAACCGCCTTCGGGCCGTGTTCTCGCAGGTGAGGAAAGAAGTGAGAACAAGGGCGGCCTGAAGCCGACTTGGACTCTCTGTGTGAAGTGCACGCCAAGTCCATTAGGCTTCCAATAGGTAGCCTCGCTCTTTAGGTGCAGCCTCATAAGCGCAGCGTGTTCGCAGCTCAGGCAAGAACTTAGAACCAAGGCGGACTCTACGCCAAGTTGCAAGCTCTACGTAAAGTGCAGGCTAAGGCCCTGCTGCTTCCAACACGTAGAAACGCTCCGAAGGCCAAGAGGCCTATGCGGCCGTGGGTTCCCATTGCAGGAAGGAAAGAACTTAGAACCAAGGCCGACTAGAAGGCAGTTGGAGCTTCTGAGTTAAATTGCCCGTCCATTCCCTTGGGCTGCAAAGCGTGTCATCGCGCTTCAGGTGAAGTCTCCTCAGTGGCAGTGTGTTCCCAAGCGAAGGGAAGACTTGAGAAGAAGGGCGTACTAGAAGCTTGTTGGATACTCCGAGTTAAGGGCACGCAAAGACGCTGCGGCTTCCAAAACGTGAACGCGACCTTCAAAGGGAGGATTCCCAAGGGGCAGTTTGCTCCCGGCTGTGGAAAGAAGTTGGAACCTGGGGCGCACCCTAGGCAAGTTGCACACTGCGAGTTAAGTGCAGGCCCAGACCCTTAGGCTTCCACAACGTAAACTCGACTTGAAGTGAAGTTTCCTATGTGGCAGCGTGTTCCCTGCTGCGGAAAGAAGTTAGAGCAAGGCCGCACTGGAGGCAAGTTGGACACTCTCAGGGCAGGGCACCCCAGGTCCCCTTTTGCTTCCAAAACGTATCATCGCTCCTCAGGTGACGTCTCCTGGGGGGGGGGGGGGCGTGAGATCCCAGGGGAGGAAAGACCTTAGAACAGGGGCGGACTAGAAGCCTGTTGGCTACACCGAGTTGAGTTCCAGGGAAGGCCCTTAGGCTTCCCAAACCTACAAACGCAGCGAAGACGAACACTACTAGAGGGCAGTGTTCTCCCAGTTGCGGAAAGGTGTTAGAACAAAGGCGGACGCCAAGGCAGGTTGGAGACTCTGAGTGAAGTGCTCGCCAAAGCGCCTCTGCGTCCAAAACGCCAAGCGCCGCGTACGACGCAACCGCCTTCTGGCCGTGTTCTCGCAGGTGAGGAAAGAAGTGAGAACAAGGGCGGCCTGAAGCCGACATGGACTCTCTGTGTGAAGTGCACGCCAAGTCCATTAGGCTTCCAAAAGGTAGCCTCGCTCTTCAGGTGAAGCCTCATAAGCGGCAGAGTGTTCGCAGCTCAGGCAAGAACTTAGAACCAAGGCGGACTCTACGCCAAGTTGCAAGCTCTACGTAAAGTGCAGGCTAAGGCCCTGCTGCTTCCAACACGTAGAAACGCTCCGAAGGCCAAGAGGCCTATGCGGCCGTGTGTTCCCATTGCAGGAAGGAAAGAACTTAGAACCAAGGCCGACTAGTAGGCAGTTGGAGCTTCTGAGTTAAGTTGCCCGTCCAGTCCCTTGGGCTGAAAAGCGTGTCATCGCGCTTCAGGTGAAGTCTCCTCAGTGGCAGTGTGTTCCCAAGCGAAGGGAAGACTTGAGAAGAAGGGCGTACTAGAAGCTTGTTGGATACTCCGAGTTAAGAGCACGCAAAGACGCTGCGGCTTCCAAAACGTGAACGCGACCTTCAAAGGGAGGATTCCCAAGGGGCAGTTTGCTCCCGGCTGTGGAAAGAAGTTGGAACCTGGGGCGCACCCTAGGCAAGTTGCACACTGCGAGTTAAGTGCAGGCCCAGACCCTTAGGCTTCCACAACGTAAACTCGACCTGAAGTGAAGTTTCCTATGTGGCAGCGTGTTCCCTGCTGCGGAAAGAAGTTAGAGCAAGGCCGCACTGGAGGCAAGTTGGACACTCTCAGGGCAGGGCACCCCAGGTCCCCTTTTGCTTCCAAAACGTATCATCGCTCCTCAGGTGACGTCTCCTGGGGGAGGGGGCCGTGAGATCCCAGGGGAGGAAAGACCTTAGAACAGGGGCGGACTAGAAGCCTGTTGGCTACACCGAGTTGAGTTCCAGGGAAGGCCCATAGGCTTCCCAAACCTACAAACGCAGCGAAGACAAACACTACTAGAGGGCAGTGTTCTCCCAGTTGCGGAAAGGTGTTAGAACAAAGGCGGACGCCAAGGCAGGTTGGAGACTCTGAGTGAAGTGCTCGCCAATGCGCCTCTGCGTCCAAAACGCCAAGCGCCGCGTACGACGCAACCGCCTTCGGGCCGTGTTCTCGCAGGTGAGGAAAGAAGTGAGAACAAGGGCGGCCTGAAGCCGACTTGGACTCTCTGTGTGAAGTGCACGCCAAGTCCATTAGGCTTCCAATAGGTAGCCTCGCTCTTTAGGTGCAGCCTCATAAGCGCAGCGTGTTCGCAGCTCAGGCAAGAACTTAGAACCAAGGCGGACTCTACGCCAAGTTGCAAGCTCTACGTAAAGTGCAGGCTAAGGCCCTGCTGCTTCCAACACGTAGAAACGCTCCGAAGGCCAAGAGGCCTATGCGGCCGTGGGTTCCCATTGCAGGAAGGAAAGAACTTAGAACCAAGGCCGACTAGAAGGCAGTTGGAGCTTCTGAGTTAAATTGCCCGTCCATTCCCTTGGGCTGCAAAGCGTGTCATCGCGCTTCAGGTGAAGTCTCCTCAGTGGCAGTGTGTTCCCAAGCGAAGGGAAGACTTGAGAAGAAGGGCGTACTAGAAGCTTGTTGGATACTCCGAGTTAAGGGCACGCAAAGACGCTGCGGCTTCCAAAACGTGAACGCGACCTTCAAAGGGAGGATTCCCAAGGGGCAGTTTGCTCCCGGCTGTGGAAAGAAGTTGGAACCTGGGGCGCACCCTAGGCAAGTTGCACACTGCGAGTTAAGTGCAGGCCCAGACCCTTAGGCTTCCACAACGTAACCTCGACCTGAAGTGAAGTTTCCTATGTGGCAGCGTGTTCCCTGCTGCGGAAAGAAGTTAGAGCAAGGCCGCACTGGAAGCAAGTTGGACACTCTCAGGGCAGGGCACACCAGGTCCCCTTTTGCTTCCAAAACGTATCATCTCTCCTAAGGTGACGTCTCCTGGGGGGGGGGGCGGCGTGAGATCCCAGGGGAGGAAGACCTTAGAACCGGGGCGGACTAGAAGCCTGTTGGCTACACCGAGTTGAGTTCCAGGGAAGGCCCTTAGGCTTCCCAAACCTACAAACGCAGCGAAGACGAACACTACTAGAGGGCAGTGTTCTCCCAGTTGCGGAAAGGTGTTAGAACAAAGGCGGACGCCAAGGCAGGTTGGAGACTCTGAGTGAAGTGCTCGCCAATGCGCCTCTGCGTCCAAAACGCCAAGCGCCGCGTACGACGCAACCGCCTTCTGGCCGTGTTCTCGGAGGTGAGGAAAGAAGTGAGAACAAGGGCGGCCTGAAGCCGACTTGGACTCTCTGTGTGAAGTGCACGCCAAGTCCATTAGGCTTCCAAAAGGTAGCCTCGCTCTTCAGGTGCAGCCTCATAAGCGCAGCGTGTTCGCAGCTCAGGCAAGAACTTAGAACCAAGGCGGACTCTACGCCAAGTTGCAAGCTCTACGTAAAGTGCAGGCTAAGGCCCTGCTGCTTCCAACACGTAGAAACGCTCCGAAGGCCAAGAGGCCTATGCGGCCGTGGGTTCCCATTGCAGGAAGGAAAGAACTTAGAACCAAGGCCGACTAGAAGGCAGTTGGAGCTTCTGAGTTAAATTGCCCGTCCATTCCCTTGGGCTGCAAAGCGTGTCATCGCGCTTCAGGTGAAGTCTCCTCAGTGGCAGTGTGTTCCCAAGCGAAGGGAAGACTTGAGAAGAAGGGCGTACTAGAAGCTTGTTGGATACTCCGAGTTAAGGGCACGCAAAGACGCTGCGGCTTCCAAAACGTGAACGCGACCTTCAAAGGGAGGATTCCCAAGGGGCAGTTTGCTCCCGGCTGTGGAAAGAAGTTGGAACCTGGGGCGCACCCTAGGCAAGTTGCACACTGCGAGTTAAGTGCAGGCCCAGACCCTTAGGCTTCCACAACGTAACCTCGACCTGAAGTGAAGTTTCCTATGTGGCAGCGTGTTCCCTGCTGCGGAAAGAAGTTAGAGCAAGGCCGCACTGGAAGCAAGTTGGACACTCTCAGGGCAGGGCACACCAGGTCCCCTTTTGCTTCCAAAACGTATCATCGCTCCTAAGGTGACGTCTCCTGGGGGGGGGGGGCGGCGTGAGATCCCAGGGGAGGAAGACCTTAGAACCGGGGCGGACTAGAAGCCTGTTGGCTACACCGAGTTGAGTTCCAGGGAAGGCCCTTAGGCTTCCCAAACCTACAAACGCAGCGAAGACGAACACTACTAGAGGGCAGTGTTCTCCCAGTTGCGGAAAGGTGTTAGAACAAAGGCGGACGCCAAGGCAGGTTGGAGACTCTGAGTGAAGTGCTCGCCAATGCGCCTCTGCGTCCAAAACGCCAAGCGCCGCGTACGACGCAACCGCCTTCTGGCCGTGTTCTCGCAGGTGAGGAAAGAAGTGAGAACAAGGGCGGCCTGAAGCCGACTTGGACTCTCTGTGTGAAGTGCACGCCAAGTCCATTAGGCTTCCAAAAGGTAGCCTCGCTCTTCAGGTGCAGCCTCATAAGCGCAGCGTGTTCGCAGCTCAGGCAAGAACTTAGAACCAAGGCGGACTCTACGCCAAGTTGCAAGCTCTACGTAAAGTGCAGGCTAAGGCCCTGCTGCTTCCAACACGTAGAAACGCTCCGAAGGCCAAGAGGCCTATGCGGCCGTGTGTTCCCATTACAGGAAGGAAAGAACTTAGAACCAAGGCCGACTAGAAGGCAGTTGGAGCTTCTGAGTTAAGTTGCCCGTCCATTCCCTTGGGCTGCAAAGCGTGTCATCGCGCTTCAGGTGAAGTCTCCTCAGTGGCAGTGTGTTCCCAAGCGAAGGGAAGACTTGAGAAGAAGGGCGTACTAGAAGCTTGTTGGATACTCCGAGTTAAGGGCACGCAAAGACGCTGCGGCTTCCAAAACGTGAATGCGACCTTCAAAGGGAGGATTCCCAAGGGGCAGTTTGCTCCCGGCTGTGGAAAGAAGTTGGATCCTGGGGCGCACCCTAGGCAAGTTGCACACTGCGAGTTAAGTGCAGGCCCAGACCCTTAGGCTTCCACAACGTAAACTCGACCTGAAGTGAAGTTTCCTAGGTGGCAGCGTGTTCCCTGCTGCGGAAAGAAGTTAGAGCAAGGCCGCACTGGAGGCAAGTTGGACACTCTCAGGGCAGGGCACCCCAGGTCCCCTTTTGCTTCCAAAACGTATCATCGCTCCTCAGGTGACGTCTCCTGGGGGGGGGGCGTGAGATCCCAGGGGACGAAAGACCTTAGAACCGGGGCGGACTAGAAGCCTGTTGGCTACACCGAGTTGAGTTCCAGGGAAGGCCCTTAGGCTTCCCAAACCTACAAACGCAGCGAAGACGAACACTACTAGAGGGCAGTGTTCTCCCAGTTGCGGAAAGGTGTTAGAACAAAGGCGGACGCCAAGGCAGGTTGGAGACTCTGAGTGAAGTGCTCGCCAATGCGCCTCTGCGTCCAAAACGCCAAGCGCCGCGTACGACGCAACCGCCTTCTGGCCGTGTTCTCGCAGGTGAGGAAAGAAGTGAGAACAAGGGCGGCCTGAAGCCGACTTGGACTCTCTGTGTGAAGTGCACGCCAAGTCCATTAGGCTTCCAAAAGGTAGCCTCGCTCTTCAGGTGAAGCCTCATAAGCGGCAGCGTGTTCGCAGCTCAGGCAAGAACTTAGAACCAAGGCGGACTCTACGCCAAGTTCCAAGCTCTACGTAAAGTGCAGGCTAAGGCCCTGCTGCTTCCAACACGTAGAAACGCTCCGAAGGCCAAGAGGCCTATGCGGCCGTGGGTTCCCATTGCAGGAAGGAAAGAACTTAGAACCAAGGCCGACTAGAAGGCAGTTGGAGCTTCTGAGTTAAGTTGCCCGTCCAGTCCCTTGGGCTGCAAAGCGTGTCATCGCGCTTCAGGTGAAGTCTCCTCAGTGGCAGTGTGTTCCCAAGCGAAGGGAAGACTTGAGAAGAAGGGCGTACTAGAAGCTTGTTGGATACTCCGAGTTAAGGGCACGCAAAGACGCTGCGGCTTCCAAAACGTGAACGCGACCTTCAAAGGGAGGATTCCCAAGGGGCAGTTTGCTCCCGGCTGTGGAAAGAAGTTGGAACCTGGGGCGCACCCTAGGCAAGTTGCACACTGCGAGTTAAGTGCAGGCCCAGACCCTTAGGCTTCCACAACGTAAACTCGACCTGAAGTGAAGTTTCTTATGTGGCAGCGTGTTCCCTGCTGCGGAAAGAAGTTAGAGCAAGGCCGCACTGGAGGCAAGTTGGACACTCTCAGGGCAGGCCACACCAGGTCCCCTTTTGCTTCCAAAACGTATCATCGCTCCTCAGGTGTCGTCTCCTGGGGGGGGGGCCGTGAGATCCCAGGGGAGGAAAGACCTTAGAACAGGGGCGGACTAGAAGCCTGTTGGCTACACCGAGTTGAGTTCCAGGGAAGGCCCTTAGGCTTCCCAAACCTACAAACGCAGCGAAGACGAACACTACTAGAGGGCAGTGTTATCCCAGTTGCGGAAAGGTGTTAGAACAAAGGCGGACGCCAAGGCAGGTTGGAGACTCTGAGTGAAGTGCTCGCCAATGCGCCTCTGCGTCCAAAACGCCAAGCGCCGCGTACGACGCAACCGCCTTCTGGCCGTGTTCTCGCAGGTGAGGAAAGAAGTGAGAACAAGGGCGGCCTGAAGCCGACTTGGACTCTCTGTGTGAAGTGCACGCCAAGTCCATTAGGCTTCCAAAAGGTAGCCTCGCTCTTCAGGTGAAGCCTCATAAGCGGCAGCGTGTTCGCAGCTCAGGCAAGAACTTAGAACCAAGGCGGACTCTACGCCAAGTTGCAAGCTCTACATAAAGTGCAGGCTAAGGCCCTGATGCTTCCAACACGTAGAAACGCTCCGAAGGCCAAGAGGCCTATGCGGCCGTGTGTTCCCATTGCAGGAAGGAAAGAACTTAGAACCAAGGCCGACTAGAAGGCAGTTGGAGCTTCTGAGTTAAGTTGCCCGTCCAGTCCCTTGGGCTGCAATGCGTGTCATCGCGCTTCAGGTGAAGTCTCCTCAGTGGCAGTGTGTTCCCAAGCGAAGGGAAGACTTGAGAAGAAGGGCGTACTAGAAGCTTGTTGGATACTCCGAGTTAAGGGCACGCAAAGACGCTGCGGCTTCCAAAACGTGAACGCGACCTTCAAAGGGAGGATTCCCAAGGGGCAGTTTGCTCCCGGCTGTGGAAAGAAGTTGGAACCTGGGGCGCACCCTAGGCAAGTTGCACACTGCGAGTTAAGTGCAGGCCCAGACCCTTAGGCTTCCACAACGTAAACTCGACCTGAAGTGAAGTTTCCTATGTGGCAGCGTGTTCCCTGCTGCGGAAAGAAGTTAGAGCAAGGCCGCACTGGAGGCAAGTTGGACACTCTCAGGGCAGGGCACCCCAGGTCCCCTTTTGCTTCCAAAACGTATCATCGCTCCTAAGGTGACGTCTCCTGGGGGGGGGCGTGAGATCCCAGGGGAGGAAAGACCTTAGAACCGGGGCGGACTAGAAGCCTGTTGGCTACACCGAGTTGAGTTCCAGGGAAGGCCCTTAGGCTTCCCAAACCTACAAACGCAGCGAAGACGAATACTACTAGAGGGCAGTGTTCTCCCAGTTGCGGAAAGGTGTTAGAACAAAGGCGGACGCCAAGGCAGGTTGGAGACTCTGAGTGAAGTGCTCGCCAATGCGCCTCTGCGTCCAAAACGCCAAGCGCATCGTGCGACGCAACCGCCTTCTGGCCGTGTTCTCGGAGGTGAGGAAAGAAGTGAGAACAAGGGCGGCCTGAAGCCGACTTGGACTCTCTGTGTGAAGTGCACGCCAAGTCCATTAGGCTTCCAAAAGGTAGCCTCGCTCTTCAGGTGAAGCCTCATAAGCGGCAGCGTGTTCGCAGCTCAGGCAAGAACTTAGAACCAAGGCGAACTCTACGCCAAGTTGCAAGCTCTACGTAAAGTGCAGGCTAAGGCCCTGCTGCTTCCAACACGTAGAAACGCTCCGAAGGCCAAGAGGCCTATGCGGCCGTGCGTTCCCATTGCAGGAAGGAAAGAACTTAGAACCAAGGCCGACTAGAAGGCAGTTGGAGCTTCTGAGTGAAGTTGCCCGTCCAGTCCCTTGGGCTGCAAAGCGTGTCATCGCACTTCAGGTGAAGTCTCCTCAGTGGCAGTGTGTTCCCAAGCGAAGGGAAGACTTGAGAAGAAGGGCGTACTAGAAGCTTCTTGGATACTCCGAGTTAAGGGCACGCAAAGACGCTGCGGCTTCCAAAACGTGAACGCGACCTTCAAAGGGAGGATTCCCAAGGGGCAGTTTGCTCCCGGCTGTGGAAAGAAGTTGGAACCTGGGGCGCACCCTAGGCAAGTTGCACACTGCGAGTTAAGTGCAGGCCCAGACCCTTAGGCTTCCACAACGTAAACTCGACCTGAAGTGAAGTTTCCTATGTGGCAGCGTGTTCCCTGCTGCGGAAAGAAGTTAGAGCAAGGCCGCACTGGAGGCAAGTTGGACACTCTCAGGGCAGGGCACCCCAGGTCCCCTTTTGCTTCCAAAACGTATCATCGCTCCTAAGGTGACGTCTCCTGGGGGGGGGCGGCGTGAGATCCCAGGGGAGGAAAGACCTTAGAACCGGGGCGGACTAGAAGCCTGTTGGCTACACCGAGTTGAGTTCCAGGGAAGGCCCTTAGGCTTCCCAAACCTACAAACGCAGCGAAGACGAACACTACTAGAGGGCAGTGTTCTCCCAGTTGCGGAAAGGTGTTAGAACAAAGGCGGACGCCAAGGCAGGTTGGAGACTCTGAGTGAAGTGCTCGCCAATGCGCCTCTGCGTCCAAAACGCCAAGCGCCGCGTACGACGCAACCGCCTCTGGCCGTGTTCTCGCAGTTGAGGAAAGAAGTGAGAACAAGGGCGGCCTGAAGCCGACTTGGACTCTCTGTGTGAAGTGCACGCCAAGTCCATTAGGCTTCCAAAAGGTCGCCACGCTCTTCAGGTGAAGCCTCATAAGCGGCAGCGTGTTCGCAGCTCAGGCAAGAACTTAGAACCAAGGCGGACTCTACGCCAAGTTGCAAGCTCTACGTAAAGTGCAGGCTAAGGCCCTGCTGCTTCCAACACGTAGAAACGCTCCAAAGGCCAAGAGGCCTATGCGGCCGTGTGTTCCCATTGCAGGAAGGGAAGAACTTAGAACCAAGGCTGACTAGAAGGCAGTTGGAGCTTCTGAGTTAAGTTGCCCGTCCAGTCCCTTGGGCTGCAAAGCGTGTCATCGCGCTTCAGGTGAAGTCTCCTCAGTGGCAGTGTGTTCCCAAGCGAAGGGAAGACTTGAGAAGAAGGGCGTACTAGAAGCTTGTTGGATACTCCGAGTTAAGGGCACGCAAAGACGCTGCGGCTTCCAAAACGTAAACGCGATCCTCAAAGGGTGGATTCCCAAGGGGCAGTTTGCTCCCGCCTGTGGAAAGAAGTTGGAACCTGGGGCGCACCCTAGGCAAGTTGCACACTGCCAGTTAAGTGCAGGCCCAGACCCTTAGGCTTCCACAACGTAAACTCGACCTGAAGTGAAGTTTCCTATGTGGCAGCGTGTTCCCTGCTGCGGAAAGAAGTTAGAGCAAGGCCTCACTGGAGGCAAGTTGGACACTCTCAGGGCAGGGCACCCCAGGTCCCCTTTTGCTTCAAAACGTATCATCGCTCCTCAGGTGACGTCTCCTGGGGGGGGGGAGGCCGTGAGATCCCAGGGGAGGAAAGACCTTAGAACAGGGGCGGACTAGAAGCCTGTTGGCTACACCGAGTTGAGTTCCAGGGAAGGCCCTTAGGCTTCCCAAACCTACAAACGCAGCGAAGACGAACACTACTAGAGGGCAGTGTTCTCCCAGTTGCGGAAAGATGTTAGAACAAAGGCGGACGCCAAGGCAGGTTGGAGACTCTGAGTGAAGTGCTCGCCAATGCGCCTCTGCGTCCAAAACGCCAAGCGCCGCGTACGACGCAACCGCCTTCTGGCCGTGTTCTCGCAGGTGAGGAAAGAAGTGAGAACAAGGGCGGCCTGAAGCCGACTTGGACTCTCTGTGTGAAGTGCACGCCAAGTCCATTAGGCTTCCAAAAGGTAGCCTCGCTCTTCAGGTGAAGCCTCATAAGCGGCAGCGTGTTCGCAGCTCAGGCAAGAACTTAGAACCAAGGCGGACTCTACGCCAAGTTCCAAGCTCTACGTAAAGTGCAGGCTAAGGCCCTGCTGCTTCCAACACGTAGAAACGCTCCGAAGGCCAAGAGGCCTATGCGGCCGTGGGTTCCCATTGCAGGAAGGAAAGAACTTAGAACCAAGGCCGACTAGAAGGCAGTTGGAGCTTCTGAGTTAAGTTGCCCGTCCAGTCCCTTGGGCTGCAAAGCGTGTCATCGCGCTTCAGGTGAAGTCTCCTCAGTGGCAGTGTGTTCCCAAGCGAAGAGAAGACTTGAGAAGAAGGGCGTACTAGAAGCTTGTTGGATACTCCGAGTTAAGGGCACGCAAAGACGCTGCGGCTTCCAAAACGTGAACGCGACCTTCAAAGGGAGGATTCCCAAGGGGCAGTTTGCTCCCAGCTGTGGAAAGAATTTGGAACCTGGGGCGCACCCTAGGGAAGTTGCACACAGCGAGTTAAGTGCAGGCCCAGACCCTTAGGCTTCCACAACGTAAACTCGACGTGAAGTGAAGTTTCCTATGTGGCAGCGTGTTCCCTGCTGCGGAAAGAAGTTAGAGCAAGGCCGCACTGGAGGCAAGTTGGACACTCTCAGGGCAGGGCAGCCCAGGTCCCCTTTTGCTTCCAAAACGTATCATCGCTCCTAAGGTGACGTCTCCTTGGGGGGGGGGGGCGTCAGATCCCAGGGGAGGAAAGACATTCGAACCGGGGCGGACTAGAAGCCTGTTGGCTACACCGAGTTGAGTTCCAGGGAAGGCCCTTAGGCTTCCCAAACCTACAAACGCAGCGAAGACGAACACTACTAGAGGGCAGTGTTCTCCCAGTTGCGGAAAGTGTTAGAACAAAGGCGGACGCCAAGGCAGGTTGGAGACTCTGAGTGAAGTGCTCGCCAATGCGCCTCTGCGTCCAAAACGCCAAGCGCCGCGTACGACGCAACCGCCTTCTGGCCGTGTTCTCGCAGGTGAGGAAAGAAGTGAGAACAAGGGCGGCCTGAAGCCGACTTGGACTCTCTGTGTGAAGTGCACGCCAAGTCCATTAGGCTTCCAAAAGGTAGCCTCGCTCTTCAGGTGAAGCCTCATAAGCGGCAGCGTGTTCGGAGCTCAGGCAAGAACTTAGAACCAAGGCGGACTCTATGAAAAGTTGCAAGCTCTACGTAAAGTGCAGGCTAAGGCCCTGCTGCTTCCAACACGTATAAACGCTCCGAAGGCCAAGAGGCCTTTGCGGCCGTGGGTTCCCATTGCAGGAAGGAAAGAACTTAGAACCAAGGCCAACTAGAAGGCAGTTGGAGCTTCTGAGTTAAGTTGCCCGTCCAGTCCCTTGGGCTGCAAAGCGTGTCATCGCGCTTCAGGTGAAGTCTCCTCAGTGGCAGTGTGTTCCCAAGCGAAGGGAAGACTTGAGAAGAAGGGCGTACTAGAAGCTTGTTGGATACTCCGAGTGAAGGGCACGCAAAGACGCTGCGGCTTCCAAAACGTGAACGCGACCTTCAAAGGGAGGATTCCCAAGGGGCAGTTTGCTCCCGGCTGTGGAAAGAAGTTGGAACCTGGGGCGCACCCTAGGCAAGTTGCACACTGCGAGTTAAGTGCAGGCCCAGACCCTTAGGCTTCCACAACGTAAACTCGACTTGAAGTGAAGTTTCCTATGTGGCAGCGTGTTCCCTGCTGCGGAAAGTAGTTAGAACAAGGCCGCACTGGAGGCAAGTTGGACACTCTCAGGGCAGGGCACCCCAGGTCCCCTTTTGCTTCCAAAACGTATCATCGCTCCTAAGGTGACGTCTCCTGGGGGGGGGGGGTCTTGAGATCCCAGGGGAGGAAAGACCTGAGAACAGGGGCGGACTAGAAGCCTGTTGGCTACACCGAGTTGAGTTCCAGGGAAGGCCCTTAGGCTTCCCAAACCTACAAACGCAGCGAAGACGAACACTACTAGAGGGCAGTGTTCTCCCAGTTGCGGAAAGGTGTTAGAACAAAGGCGGACGCCAAGGCAGGTTGGAGACTCTGAGTGAAGTGCTCGCCAATGCGCCTCTGCGTCCAAAACGCCAAGCGCCGCGTACGACCCAACCGCATTCGGGCCGTGTTCTCGCAGGTGAGGAAAGAAGTGAGAACAAGGGCGGCCTGAAGCCGACTTGGACTCTCTGTGTGAAGTGCACGCCAAGTCCATTAGGCTTCCAAAAGGTAGCCTCGCTCTTCAGGTGAAGCCTCATATGCGGCAGCGTGTTCGCAGCTCAGGCAAGAACTTAGAACCAAGGCGGACTCTACGCCAAGTTGCAAGCTCTACGTAAAGTGCAGGCTAAGGCCCTGCAGCTTCCAACACGTAGAAACGCTCCGAAGGCCAAGAGGCCTATGCGGCCGTGTGTTCCCATTGCAGGAAGGAAAGAACTTAGAACCAAGGCCGACTAGAAGGCAGTTGGAGCTTCTGAGTTAAGTTGCCCGTCCAGTCGCTTGGGCTGCAAAGCGTGTCATCGCGCTTCAGGTGAAGTCTCCTCAGTGGCAGTGTGTTCCCAAGCGAAGGGAAGACTTGAGAAGAAGGGCGTACTAGAAGCTTGTTGGATACTCCGAGTTAAGGGCACGCAAAGACGCTGCGGCTTCCAAAACGTGAACGCGACCCTCAAAGGGAGGATTCCCAAGGGGCAGTTTGCTCCCGGCTGTGGAAAGAAGTTGGAACCTGGGGCGCACCCTAGGCAAGTTGCACACTGCGAGTTAAGTGCAGGCCCAGACCCTTAGGCTTCCACAACGTAAACTCGACCTGAAGTGAAGTTTCCTATGTGGCAGCGTGTTCCCTGCTGCAGAAAGAAGTTAGAACAAGGCCGCCCTGGAGGCAAGTTGGACACTCTCAGGGCAGGGCACCCCAGGTCCCCTTTTGCTTCCAAAACGTATCATCGCTCCTAAGGTGACGTCTCCTGGGGGGGGGCCGTGAGATCCCAGGGGAGGAAAGACCTTAGAACAGGGGCGGACTAGAAGCCTGATGGCTACACCGAGTTGAGTTCCAGGGAAGGCCCTTAGGCTTCCCAAACCTACAAACGCAGCGAAGACGAACACTACTAGAGGGCAGTGTTCTCCCAGTTGCGGAAAGGTGTTAGAACAAAGGCGGACGCCAAGGCAGGTTGGAGACTCTGAGTGAAGTGCTCGCCAATGCGCCTCTGCGTACAAAACGCCAAGCGCCGCGTACGATGCAACCGCCTTCTGGCCGTGTTCTCGCAGGTGAGGAAAGAAGTGAGAACAAGGGCGGCCTGAAGCCGACTTGGACTCTCTGTGTGAAGTGCACGCCAAGTCCATTAGGCTTCCAAAAGGTAGCCTCGCTCTTCAGGTGAAGCCTCATATGCGGCAGCGTGTTCACAGCTCAGGCAAGAACTTAGAACCAAGGCGGACTCTACGCCAAGTTGCAAGCTCTACGTAAAGTGCAGGCTAAGGCCCTGCTGCTTCCAACACGTAGAAACGCTCCGAAGGCCAAGAGGCCTATGCGGCCGTGTGTTCC
Source organism: Meles meles (assembly GCF_922984935.1). NCBI lineage: Eukaryota > Metazoa > Chordata > Mammalia > Carnivora > Mustelidae > Meles > Meles meles. The sequence goes on from NW_025721615.1 coordinate 768,858, forward strand.
CATTGCAGGAAGGAAAGAACTTAGAACCAAGGCCGACTAGAAGGCAGTTGGAGCTTCTGAGTTAAGTTGCCCGTCCAGTCCCTTGGGCTGCAAAGCGTGTCATCGCGCTTCAGGTGAAGTCTCCTCAGTGGCAGTGTGTTCCCAAGCGAAGGGAAGACTTGAGAAGAAGGGCGTACTAGAAGCTTGTTGGATACTCCGAGTTAAGGGCATGCAAAGACGCTGCGGCTTCCAAAACGTGAACGCGACCTTCAAAGGGAAGATTCCCAAGGGGCAGTTTGCTCCCGGATGTGGAAAGAAGTTGGAACCTGGGGCGCACCCTAGGCAAGTTGCACACTGCGAGTTAAGTGCAGGCCCAGACCCTTAGTCTTCCACAACGTAAACTCGACCTGAAGTGAAGTTTCCTATGTGGCAGCGTGTTCCCTGCTGCGGATAGAATTTAGAGCAAGGCCGCACTGGAGGCAAGTTGGACACTCTCAGGGCAGGGCACCCCAGGTCCCCTTTTGCTTCCAAAACGTATCATCGCTCCTCAGGTGACGTCTCCTGGGGGGGGGGTGGCGTGAGATCCCAGGGGAGGAAAGACCTTAAGAACAGGGGCGGAATAGAAGCCTGTTGGCTACACCGAGTTGAGTTCCACGGAAGGCCCTTAGGCTTCCCAAACCTACAAACTCAGCGAAGGCGAACACTACTAGAGGGCAGTGTTCTCCCAGTTGCGGAAAGGTGTTAGAACAAAGGCGGACGCCAAGGCAGGTTGGAGACTCTGAGTGAAGTGCTCGCCAAGGCGCCTCTGCGTCCAAAACGCCAAGCGCCGCGTAAGACGCAACCGCCTTCTGGCCGTGTTCTCGCAGGTGAGGAAAGAAGTGAGAACAAGGGCGGCCTGAAGCCGACTTGGACTCTCTGTGTGAAGTGCACGCCAAGTCCATTAGGCTTCCAAAAGGTAGCCTCGCTCTTCAGGTGAAGCCTCATAAGCGGCAGCGTGTTCGCAGCTCAGGCAAGAACTTAGAACCAAGGCGGACTCTACGCCAAGTTGCAAGCTCTACGTAAAGTGCAGGCTAAGGCCCTGCTGCTTCCAACACGTAGAAACGCTCCGAAGGCCAAGAGGCCTATGCGGCCGTGTGTTCCCATTGCAGGAAGGAAAGAACTTAGAACCAAGGCCGACTAGAAGGCAGTTGGAGCTTCTGAGTTAAGTTGCCCGTCCAGTCCCTTGGGCTGCAAAGCGTGTCATCGCGCTTCAGGTGAAGTCTCCTCAGTGGCAGTATGTTCCCAAGCGAAGGGAAGACTTGAGAAGAAGGGCGTACTAGAAGCTTGTTGGATACTCCGAGTTAAGGGCATGCAAAGACGCTGCGGCTTCCAAAACGTGAACGCGACCTTCAAAGGGAGGATTCCCAAGGGGCAGTTTGCTCCCGGCTGTGGAAAGAAGTTGGAACCTGGGGCGCACCCTAGGCAAGTTGCACACTGCGAGTTAAGTGCAGGCCCAGACCCTTAGGCTTCCACAACGTAAACTCGACCTGAAGTGAAGTTTCCTATGTGGCAGCGTGTTCCCTGCTGCGGAAAGAAGTTAGAGCAAGGCCGCACTGGAGGCAAGTTGGACACTCTCAGGCAGGGCACCCCAGGTCCCCTTTTGCTTCCAAAACGTATCATCGCTCCTCAGGTGACGTCTTGTGGTGGGGGGGCGTGAGATCCCAGCGGAGGAAAGACCTTAAGAACAGGGGCGGACTAGAAGCCTGTTGGCTACACCGAGTTGAGTTCCAGGGAAGGCCCTTAGGCTTCCCAAACCTACAAACGCAGCGAAGACGAACACTACTAGAGTGCAGTGTTCTCCCAGTTGCGGAAAGGTGTTAGAACAAAGGCGCACGCCAAGGCAGGTTGGAGCCTCTGAGTGAAGTGCTCGCCAATGCGCCTCTGCGTCCAAAACGCCAAGCGCCGCGTACGACGCAACCGCCTTCTGGCCGTGTTCTCGCAGGTGAGGAAAGAAGTGAGAACAAGGGCGGCCTGAAGCCGACTTGGACTCTCTGTGTGAAGTGCACGCCAAGTCCATTAGGCTTCCAAAAGGTAGCCTCGCTCTTCAGGTGAAGCCTCATAAGCGGCAGCGTGTTCGCAGCTCAGGCAAGAACTTAGAACCAAGGCGGACTCTACGCCAAGTTGCAAGCTCTACGTAAAGTGCAGGCTAAGGCCCTGCTGCTTCCAACACGTAGAAACGCTCCGAAGGCCAAGAGGCCTATGCGGCCGTGGGTTCCCATTGCAGGAAGGAAAGAACTTAGAACCAAGGCCGACTAGAAGGCAGTTGGAGCTTCTGAGTTAAGTTGCCCGTCCAGTCCCTTGGGCTGCAAAGCGTGTCATCGCGCTCCAGGTGAAGTCTCCTCAGTGGCAGTGTGTTCCCAAGCGAAGGGAAGACTTGAGAAGAAGGGCGTACTAGAAGCTTGTTGGACACTCCGAGTTAAGGGCACGCAAAGACGCTGCGGCTTCCAAAACGTGAACGCGACCTTCAAAGGGAGGATTCCCAAGGGGCAGTTTGCTCCCGGCTGTGGAAAGAAGTTGGAACCTGGGGCGCACCCTAGGCAAGTTGCACACTGCGAGTTAAGTGCAGGCCCAGACCCTTAGGCTTCCACAACGTAAACTCGACCTGAAGTGAAGTTTCCTATGTGGCAGCGTGTTCCCTGCTGCGGAAAGAAGTTAGAGCAAGGCCGCACTGGAGGCAAGTTGGGCACTCTCAGGGCAGGGCACCCCAGGTCCGCTTTTGCTTCCAAAACGTATCATCGCTCCTCAGGTGACGTCTCCTGGGGGGGGGGGGCGTGAGATCCCAGGGGAGGTAAGACCTTAAGAACAGGGGCGGACTAGAAGCCTGTTGGCTACACCGAGTTGAGTTCCAGGGAAGGCCCTTAGGCTTCCCAAACCTACAAACGCAGCGAAGACGAACACTACTAGAGGGCAGTGTTCTCCCAGTTGCGGAAAGGTGTTAGAACAAAGGCGGACGCCAAGGCAGGTTGGAGACTCTGAGTGAAGTGCTCGCCAATGCGCCTCTGCGTCCAAAACGCCAAGCGCCGCGTACGACGCAACCGCCTTCTGGCCGTGTTCTCGCAGGTGAGGAAAGAAGTGAGAACAAGGGCGGCCTGAAGCCGACTTGGACTCTCTGTGTGAAGTGCACGCCAAGTCCATTAGGCTTCCAAAAGGTAGCCTCGCTCTTCAGGTGAAGCCTCATAAGCGGCAGCGTGTTTGCAGCTCAGGCAAGAACTTAGAACCAAGGCGGACTCTACGCCAAGTTGCAAGCTCTACGTAAAGTGCAGGCTAAGGCCCTGCTGCTTCCAACACGTAGAAACGCTCCGAAGGCCAAGAGGCCTATGCGGCCGTGTGTTCCCATTGCAGGAATGAAAGAACTTAGAACCAAGGCCGACTAGAAGGCAGTTGGAGCTTCTGAGTTAAGTTGCCCGTCCAGTCCCTTGGGCTGCAAAGCGTGTCATCGCGCTTCAGGTGAAGTCTCCTCAGTGGCAATGTGTTCCCAAGCGAAGGGAAGACTTGAGAAGAAGGGCGTACTAGAAGCTTGTTGGATACTCCGAGTTAAGGGCACGCAAAGACGCTGCGGCTTCCAAAACGTGAACGCGACCTTCAAAGGGAGGATTCCCAAGGGGCAGTTTGCTCCCGGCTGTGGAAAGAAGTTGGAACCTGGGGCGCACCCTAGCCAAGTTGCACACTGCGAGTTAAGTGCAGGCCCAGACCCTTTGGCTTCCACAACGTAAACTCGACCTGAAGTGAAGTTTCCTTTGTGGCAGCGTGTTTCCTGCTGCGGAAAGAAGTTAGAGCAAGGCCGCACTGGAGGCAAGTTGGACACTCTCAGGGCAGGGCACCCCAGGTCCCCTTTTGCTTCCAAAACGTATCATCGCTCCTCAGGTGACGTCTCCTGGGGGGGGGGCGTGAGATCCCAGGGGAGGAAAGACCTTAAGATCAGGGGCGGACAAGAAGCCTGTTGGCTACACCGAGTTGAGTTCCAGGGAAGGCCCTTAGGCTTCCCAAACCTACAAACGCAGCGAAGGCGAACACTACTAGAGGGCAGTGTTCTCCCAGTTGCGGAAATGTGTTAGAACAAAGGCGGACGCCAAGGCAGGTTGGAGACTCTGAGTGAAGTGCTCGCCAATGCGCCTCTGCGTCCAAAACGCCAAGCGCCGCGTACGACGCAACCGCCTTCTGGCCGTGTTCTCGCAGGTGAGGAAAGAAGTGAGAACAAGGGCGGCCTGAAGCCGACTTGGACTCTCTGTGTGAAGTGCCCGCCAAGTCCATTAGGCTTCCAAAAGATAGCCTCGCTCTTCAGGTGAAGCCTCATAAGAGGCAGCGTGTTCGCAGCTCAGGCAAGAACTTAGAACCAAGGCGGACTCTACGCCAAGTTGCAAGCTCTACGTAAAGTGCAGGCTAAGGCCCTGCTGCTTCCAACACGTAGAAACGCTCCGAAGGCCAAGAGGCCTATGCGGCCGTGTGTTCCCATTGCAGGAAGGAAAGAACTTAGAAACAAGGCCGACTAGAAGGCAGTTGGAGCTTCTGAGTTAAGTTGCCCGTCCAGTCCCTTGGGCTGCAAAGCGTGTCATCGCGCTACAGGTGAAGTCTCCTCAGTGGCAGTGTGTTCCCAAGCGAAGGGAAGACTTGAGAAGAAGGGCGTACTAGAAGCTTGTTGGATCCTCCGAGTTAAGGGCACGCAAAAACGCTGCGGCTTCCAAAACATGAACGCGACCTTCAAAGGGAGGATTCCTAAGGGGCAGTTTGCTCCCGGCTGTGGAAAGAAGTTGGAACCTGGGGCGCACCCTAGGCAAGTTGTACACTGCGAGTTAAGTGCAGGCCCAGACCCTTAGGCTTCCACAACGTAAACTCGACCTGAAGTGAAGTTTCCTATGTGGCAGCGTGTTCCCTGCTGCGGAAAGAAGTTAGAGCAAGGCAGCACTGGAGGCAACTTGGACACTCTCAGGGCAGGGCACCGCAGGTCCCCTTTTGCTTCCAAAACGTATCATCGCTCCTCAGGTGATGTCTCCTGGGGCGGGGGGGGCGTGAGATCCCAGGGGAGGAAAGACCTTAGAACCGGGGCGGACTAGAAGCCTGTTGGCTACACCGAGTTGAGTTCCAGGGAAGGCCCTTAGGCTTCCCAAACCTACAAACGCAGCGAAGACGAACACTACTAGAGGGCAGTGTTCTCCCAGTTGCGGAAAGGTGTTAGAACAAAGGCGGACGCCAAGGCAGGTTGGAGACTCTGAGTGAAGTGCTCGCCAATGCGCCTCTGCGTCCAAAACGCCAAGCGCCGCGTACGACGCAACCGCCTTCTGGCCGTGTTCTCGCAGGTGAGGAAAGAAGTGAGAACAAGGGCGGCCTGAAGCCGACTTGGACTCTCTGTGTGAAGTGCACGCCAAGTCCATTAGGCTTCCAAAAGGTAGCCTCGCTCTTCAGGTGAAGCCTCATAAGCGGCAGCGTGTTCGCAGCTCAGGCAAGAACTTAGAACCAAGGCGGACTCTACGCCAAGTTGCAAGCTCTACGTAAAGTGCAGGCTAAGGCCCTGCTGCTTCCAACACGTAGAAACGCTCTGAAGGCCAAGAGGCCTATGCGGCCGTGTGTTCCCATTGCAGGAAGGAAAGAACTTAGAACCAAGGCCGACTAGAAGGCAGTTGGAGCTTCTGAGTTAAGTTGCCCGTCCAGTCCCTTGGGCTGCAAAGCGTGTCATCGCGCTTCAGGTGAAGTCTCCTCAGTGGCAGTGTGTTCCCAAGCGAAGGGAAGACTTGAGAAGAAGGGCGTACTAGAAGCTTGTTGGATACTCCGTGTTAAGGGCACGCAAAGACGCTGCGGCTTCCAAAACGTGAACGCGACCTTCAAAGGGAGGATTCCCAAGGGGCAGTTTGCTCCCGGCTGTGGAAAGATGTTGGAACCTGGGGCGCACCCTAGGCAAGTTGCACACTGCGAGTTAAGTGCAGGCCCAGACCCTTAGGCTTCCACAACGTAAACTCGACCTGAAGTGAAGTTTCCTATGTGGCAGCGTGTTCCCTGCTGCGGAAAGAAGTTAGAACAAGGCCGCACTGGAGGCAAGTTGGACACTCTCAGGGCAGGGCACCGCAGGTCCCCTTTTGCTTCCAAAACGTATCATCGCTCCTCAGGTGACGTCTCCTGGGGGAGGGGGGTCCCGTGAGATCCCAGGGGAGGAAAGACCTTAAGAACAGGGGCGGACTAGAAGCCTGTTGGCTACACCGAGTTGAGTTCCAGGGAAGGCCCTTAGGCTTCCCAAACCTACAGACGCAGCGAACGCGAACACTACTAGAGGGCAGTGTTCTCCCAGTTGCGGATAGGTGTTAGAACAAAGTCGGACGCCAAGGCAGGTTGGAGACTCTGAGTCAAGTGCTCGCCAATGCGCCTCTGCATCCAAAACGCGAAGCGCCACGTACGACGCAACAACCTTCTGGCCGTGTTCTCGCAGGTGAGGAAAGAAGTGAGAACAAGGGCGGCCTGAAGCCGACTTGGACTCTCTGTGTGAAGTGCACGCCAAGTCCATTAGGCTTCCAAAAGGTAGCCTCGCTCTTCAGGTGAAGCCTCATAAGCGGCAGCGTGTTCGCAGCTCAGGCAAGAACTTAGAACCAAGGCGGACTCTACGCCAAGATGCAAGCTCTACGTAAAGTGCAGGCTAAGGACCTGCTGCTTCCAACACGTAGAAACGCTCCGAAGGCCAAGAGGCCTATGCGGCCGTGTGTTCCCATTGCAGGAAGGAAAGAACTTAGAACCAAGGCCGACTAGAAGGCAGTTGGAGCTTCTGAGTTAAGTTGCCCGTCCAGTCCCTTGGGCTGCAAAGCGTGTCATCGCGCTTCAGGTGAAGTCTCCTCAGTGGCAGTGTGTTCCCAAGCGAAGGGAAGACTTGAGAAGTAGGGCGTACTAGAAGCTTGTTGGATACTCCGAGTTAAGGGCACGCAAAGACGCTGCGGCTTCCAAAACGTGAACGCGACCTTCAAAGGGAGGATTCCCAAGGGGCAGTTTGCTCCCGGCTGTGGAAAGAAGTTGGAACCTGGGGCGCACCCTAGGCAAGTTGCACACTGCGAGTTAAGTGCAGGCCCAGACCCTTAGGCTTCCACAACGTAAACTCGACCTGAAGTGAAGTTTCCTATGTGGCAGCGTGTTCCCTGCTGCGGAAAGAAGTTAGAGCAAGGCCGCACTGGAGGCAAGTTGGACACTCGCAGGGCAGGGCACCCCAGGTCCCCTTTTGCTTCCAAAACGCATCATCGCTCCTCAGGTGACGTCTCCTGGGGGGGGGGGGGCGTGAGATCCCGGGGGAGGAAAGACCTTAAGAACAGGGGCAGACTAGAAGCCTGTTGGCTACACCGAGTTGAGTTCCAGGGAAGGCCCTTAGGCTTCCCAAACCTACAAACGCAGCGAAGACGAACACTACTAGAGGGCAGTGTTCTCCCAGTTGCGGAAAGGTGTTAGAACAAAGGCGGACGCCAAGGCAGGTTGGAGACTCTGTGTGAAGTGCTCGCCAATGCGCCTCTGCGTCTAAAACGCCAAGCGCCGCGTACGACGCAACCGCCTTCTGGCCGTGTTCTCGCAGGTGAGGAAAGAAGTGAGAACAAGGGCGGCCTGAAGCCGACTTGGACTCTCTGTGTGAAGTGCACGCCAAGTCCATTAGGCTTCCAAAAGGTAGCCTCGCTCTTCAGGTGAAGCCTCATAAGCGGCAGCGTGTTCGCAGCTCAGGCAAGAACTTAGAACCAAGGCGGACTCTACGCCAAGTTGCAAGCTCTACGTAAAGTGCAGGCTACGGCCCTGCTGCTTCCAACACGTAGAAACGCTCCGAAGGCCAAGAGGCCTATGCGGCCGTGTGTTCCCATTGCAGGAAGGAAGGAACTTAGAACCAAGGCCGACTAGAAGGCAGTTGGAGCTTCTGAGTTAAGTTGCCCGTCCATTCCCTTGGGCTGCAAAGCGTGTCATCGCGCTTCAGGTGAAGTCTCCTCAGTGGCAGTGTGTTCCCAAGCGAAGGGAAGACTTGAGAAGAAGGGCGTACTAGAAGCTTGTTGGATACTCCGAGTTAAGGGCACGCAAAGACGCTGCGGCTTCCAAAACGTGAACGCGACCTTCAAAGGGAGGATTCCCAAGGGGCAGTTTGCTCCCGGCTGTGGAAAGAAGTTGGAACCTGGGGCGCACCCTAGGCAAGTTGCACACTGCGAGTTAAGTGCAGGCCCAGACCCTTAGGCTTCCACAACGTAAACTCGACCTGAAGTGAAGTTTCCTATGTGGCAGCGTGCTCCCTGCTGCTGAAGGAAGTTAGAACAAGGCCGCACTGGAGGCAAGTTGTACACTCTCAGGGCAGGGCACCCCAGGTCCCCTTTTGCTTCCAAAACGTATCATCGCTCCTCAGGTGACGTCTCCTGGGGGAGGGCGGGCCCGTGAGACCCCAGGGGAGGAAAGACCTTAAGAACAGGGGCGGACTAGAAGCCTGTTGGCTACACCGAGTTGAGTTCCAGGGAAGGCCCTTAGGCTTCCCAAACCTACAAACGCAGTGAACGCGAACACTACTAGAGGGCAGTGTTCTCCCAGTTGTGGAAAGGTGTTAGAACAAAGGCGGACGCCAAGGCAGGTTGGAGACTCTGAGTGAAGTGGTCGCCAATGCGCCTCTGCGTCCAAAACGCCAAGCGCCGCGTACGACGCAACCGCCTTCTGGCCGTGTTCTCGCAGGTGAGGAAAGAAGTGAGAACAAGGGCGGCCTGAAGCCGACTTGGACTCTCTGTGTGAAGTGCACGCCAAGTCCATTAGGCTTCCAAAAGGTAGCCTCGCTCTTCAGGTGAAGCCTCATAAGCGGCAGCGTGTTCGCAGCTCAGGCAAGAGCTTAGAACCAAGGCGGACTCTACGCCAAGTTGCAAGCTCTACGTAAAGTGCAGGCTAAGGCCCTGCTGCTTCCAACACGTAGAAACGCTCCGAAGGCCAAGAGGCCTATGCGGCCGTGGGTTCCCATTGCAGGAAGGAAAGAACTTAGAACCAAGGCCGACTAGAAGGCAGTTGGAGCTTCTGAGTGAAGTTGCCCGTCCAGTCCCTTGGGCTGCAAAGCGTGTCATCGCGCTTCAGGTGAAGTCTCCTCAGTGGCAGTGTGTTCCCAAGCGAAGGGAAGACTTGAGAAGAAGGGCGTACTAGAAGCTTGTTGGATACTCCGAGTTAAGGGCACGCAAAGACGCTGCGGCTTCCAAAACGTGAACGCGACCTTCAAAGGGAGGATTCCCAAGGGGCAGTTTGCTCCCGGCTGTGGAAAGAAGTTGGAACCTGGGGCGCACCCTAGGCAAGTTGCACACTGCGAGTTAAGTGCAGGCCCAGACCCTTAGGCTTCCACAACGTAAACTCGACATGAAGTGAAGTTTCCTATGTGGCAGCGTGTTCCCTGCTGCGGAAAGAAGTTAGAGCAAGGCCGCACTGGAGGCAAGTTGGACACTCTCAGGGCAGGGCACCCCAGGTCCCCTTTTGCTTCCAAAACGTATCATCGCTCCTCAGGTGACGTCTCCTGGGGTGGGGGGCGTGAGATCCCAGGGGAGGAAAGACCTTAGAACAGGGGCGGACTAGAAGCCTGTTGGCTACACCGAGTTGAGTTCCAGGGAAGGCCCTTAGGCTTCCCAAACCTACAAACGCAGCGAACGCGAACACTACTAGAGGGCAGTGTTCTCCCAGTTGCGGAAAGGTGTTAGAACAAAGGCGGACGCCAAGGCAGGTTGGAGTCTCTGAGTGAAGTGCTCGCCAATGCGCCTCTGCGTCCAAAACGCCAAGCGCCGCGTACGACGCAACCGCCTTCTGGCCGTGTTCTCGCAGGTGAGGAAAGAAGTGAGAACAAGGGCGGCCTGAAGCCGACTTGGACTCTCTGTGTGAAGTGCACGCCAAGTCCATTAGGCTTCCAAAAGGTAGCCTCGCTCTTCAGGTGAAGCCTCATAAGCGGCAGCGTGTTCGCAGCTCAGGCAAGAACTTAGAACCAAGGCGGACTCTACGCCAAGTTGCAAGCTCTACGTAAAGTGCAGGCTAAGGCCCTGCTGCTTCCAACACGTAGAAACGCTCCGAAGGCCAAGAGGCCTATGCGGCCGTGTGTTCCCATTGCAGGAAGGAAAGAACTTAGAACCAAGGCCGACTAGAAGGCAGTTGGAGCTTCTGAGTAAAGTTGCCCATCCAGTCCCTTGGGCTGCAAAGCGTGTCATCGCGCTTCAGGTGAAGTCTCCTCAGTGGCAGTGTGTTCCCAAGCGAAGGGAAGACTTGAGAAGAAGGGCGTACTAGAAGCTTGTTGGATACTCCGAGTTAAGGGCACGCAAAGACGCTGCGGCTTCCAAAACGTGAACGCGACCTTCAAAGGGAGGATTCCCAAGGGGCAGTTTGCTCCCGGCTGTGGAAAGAAGTTGGAACTTGGGGCGCACCCTAGGCAAGTTGCACACTGCGAGTTAAGTGCAGGCCCAGACCCTTAGGCTTCCACAACGTAAACTCGACCTGAAGTGAAGTTTCCTATGTGGCAGCGTGTTCCCTGCTGCGGAAAGAAGTTAGAGCAAGGCCGCACTGGAGGCAAGTTGGACACTCTCAGGGCAGGGCACCCCAGGTCCCCTTTTGCTTCCAAAACGTATCATCGCTCCTAAGGTGACGTCTCCTGGGGGGGGGGGGGCGGCGTGAGATCCCAGGGGAGGAAAGACCTTAGAACCGGGGCGGACTAGAAGCCTCTTGGCTACACCGAGTTGAGTTCCAGGGAAGGCCCTTAGGCTTCCCAAACCTACAAACGCAGCGAAGACGAACACTACTAGAGGGCAGTGTTCTCCCAGTTGCGGAAAGGTGTTAGAACAAAGGCGGACGCCAAGGCAGGTTGGAGACTCTGAGTGAAGTGCTCGCCAATGCGCCTCTGCGTCCAAAACGCCAAGCGCCGCGTACGACGCAACCGCCTTCTGGCCGTGTTCTCGCACGTGAGGAAAGAAGTGAGAACAATGGCGGCCTGAAGCCGACTTGGACTCTCTGTGTGAAGTGCACGCCAAGTCCATTAGGCTTCCAAAAGTTAGCCTCGCTCTTCAGGTGCAGCCTCATAACCGGCAGCGTGTTCGCAGCTCAGGCAAGAACTTAGAACCAAGGCGGACTCTACGCCAAGTTGCAAGCTCTACGTAAAGTGCAGGCCAAGGCCCTGCTGCTTCCAACACGTAGAAACGCTCCGAAGCCCAAGAGGCCTATGCGGCCGTGTGTTCCCATTGCAGGAAGGAAAGAACTTAGAACCAAGGCCGACTAGAAGTCAGTTGGAGCTTCTGCGTTAAGTTGTCCGTCCATTCCCTTGGGCTGCAAAGCGTGTCACCGCGCTTCAGGTGAAGTCTCCTCAGTGGCAGTGTGTTCCCAAGCGAAGGAAAGACTTGAGAAGAAAGGCGTACTAGAAGCTTGTTGGATACTCCGAGTTAAGGGCACGCCAAGACGCTGTGGCTTCCAAAACGTGAACGCGACCTTCAAAGGGAGGATTCCCAAGGGGCAGTTTGCTCCCGGCTGTGGAAAGAAGTTGGAACCTGGGGCGCACCCTAGGCAAGTTGCACACTGCCAGTTAAGTGCAGGCCCAGACCCTTAGGCTTCCACAACGTAAACTCGACCTGAAGTGAAGTTTCCTATGTGGCAGCGTGTTCCCTGCTGCGGAAAGAAGTTAGAGCAAGGCCTCACTGGAGGCAAGTTGGACACTCTCAGGGCAGGGCACCCCAGGTCCCCTTTTGCTTCCAAAACGTATCATCGCTCCTCAGGTGACGTCTCCTGGGGGGGGGAGGCCGTGAGATCCCAGGGGAGGAAAGACCTTAGAACAGGTGCGGACTAGAAGCCTGCTGGCTACACCGAGTTGAGTTCCAGGGAAGGCCCTTAGGCTTCCCAAACCTACAAACGCAGCGAAGACGAACACTACTAGAGGGCAGTGTTCTCCCAGTTGCGGAAAGATGTTAGAACAAAGGCGGACGCCAAGGCAGGTTGGAGACTCTGAGTGAAGTGCTCGCCAATGCGCCTCTGCGTCCAAAACGCCAAGCGCCGCGTACGACGCAACCGCCTTCTGGCCGTGTTCTCGCAGGTGAGGAAAGAAGTGAGAACAAGGGCGGCCTGAAGCCGACTTGGACTCTCTGTGTGAAGTGCACGCCAAGTCCATTAGGCTTCCAAAAGGTAGCCTCGCTCTTCAGGTGAAGCCTCATAAGCGGCAGCGTGTTCGCAGCTCAGGCAAGAACTTAGAACCAAGGCGGACTCTACGCCAAGTTGCAAGCTCTACGGAAAGTGCAGGCTAAGGCTCTGCTGCTTCCAACACGTAGAAACGCTCCGAAAGCCAAGAGGCCAATGCGGCCGTGGGTTCCCATTGCAGGAAGGAAAGAACTTAGAACCAAGGCCGACTAGAAGGCAGTTGGAGCTTCTGAGTTAAGTTGCCCGTCCAGTCCCTTGGGCTGCAAAGCGTGTCATCGTGCTTCAGGTGAAGTCTCCTCAGTGGCAGTGTGTTCCCAAGCGAAGGGAAGACTTGAGAAGAAGGGCGTACTAGAAGCTTGTTGGATACTCCGAGTTAAGGGCACGCAAAGACGCTGCGGCTTCCAAAACGTGAACGCGACCTTCAAAGGGAGGATTCCCAAGGGGCAGTTTGCTCCCAGCTGTGGAAATAATTTGGAACCTGGGGCGCACCCTAGGCAAGTTGCACACAGCGAGTTAAGTGCAGGCCCAGACCCTTAGGCTTCCACAACGTAAACTCGACGTGAAGTGAAGTTTCCTATGTGGCAGCGTGTTCCCTGCTGCGGAAAGAAGTTAGAGCAAGGCCGCACTGGAGGCAAGTTGGACACTCTCAGGGCAGGGCAGCCCAGGTCCCCTTTTGCTTCCAAAACGTATCATCGCTCCTAAGGTGACGTCTCCTTGGGGTGGGGGGGCGTCAGATCCCAGGGGAGGAAAGACATTCGAACCGGGGCGGACTAGAAGCCTGTTGGATACATCGAGTTGAGTTCCAGAAAGGCCCTTAGGCTTCCCAAACCTACAAACGCAGCGAAGACGAACACTACTAGAGGGCAGTGTCTCCCAGTTGCGGAAAGTGTTAGAACAAAGGCGGACGCCAAGGCAGGTTGGAGACTCTGAGTGAAGTGCTCGCCAATTCGCCTCTGCGTCCAAAACGCCAAGCGCCGCGTACGACGCAACTGCCTTCTGGCCGTGTTCTCGCAGGTGAGGAAAGAAGTGAGAACAAGGGCGGCCTGAAGCCGACTTGGACTCTCTGTGTGAAGTGCACGCCAAGTCCATTAGGCTTCCAAAAGGTAGCCTCGCTCTTCAGGTGAAGCCTCATAAGCGGCAGCGTGTTCGGAGCTCAGGCAAGAACTTAGAACCAAGGCGGACTCTACGAAAAGTTGCAAGCTCTACGTAAAGTGCAGGCTAAGGCCCTGCTGCTTCCAACACGTATAAACGCTCCGAAGGCCAAGAGGCCTATGCGGCCGTGGGTTCCCATTGCAGGAAGGAAAGAACTTAGAACCAAGGCCAACTAGAAGGCAGTTGGAGCTTCTGAGTTAAGTTGCCCGTCCAGTCCCTTGGGCTGCAAAGCGTGTCATCGCGCTTCAGGTGAAGTCTCCTCAGTGGCAGTGTGTTCCCAAGCGAAGGGAAGACTTGAGAAGAAGGGCGTACTAGAAGCTTGTTGGATACTCCGAGTTAAGGGCACGCAAAGACGCTGCGGCTTCCAAAACGTGAACGCGACCTTCAAAGGGAGGATTCCCAAGGGGCAGTTTGCTCCCGGCTGTGGAAAGAAGTTGGAACCTGGGGCGCACCCTAGGCAAGTTGCACACTGCGAGTTAAGTGCAGGCCCAGACCCTTAGGCTTCCACAACGTAAACTCGACTTGAAGTGAAGTTTACTATGTGGCAGCGTGTTCCCTGCTGCGGAAAGAAGTTAGAACAAGGCCGCACTGGAGGCAAGTTGGACACTCTCAGGGCAGGGCACCCCAGGTCCCCTTTTGCTTCCAAAACGTATCATCGCTCCTAAGGTGACGTCTCCTGGGGGGGGGGTCTTGAGATCCCAGGGGAGGAAAGACCTGAGAACAGGGGCGGACTAGAAGCCTGTTGGCTACACCGAGTTGAGTTCCAGGGAAGGCCCTTAGGCTTCCCAAACCTACAAACGCAGCGAAGACGAACACTACTAGAGGGCAGTGTTCTCCCAGTTGCGGAAAGATGTTAGAACAAAGGCGGACACCAAGGCAGGTTGGAGACTCTGAGTGAAGTGCTCGCCAATGCGCCTCTGCGTCCAAAACGCCAAGCGCCGGGTACGACGCAACCGCCTTCTGGCCGTGTTCTCGCAGGTGAGGAAAGAAGTGAGAACAAGGGCGGCCTGAAGCCGACTTGGACTCTCTGTGTGAAGTGCACGCCAAGTCCATTAGGCTTCCAAAAGGTAGCCACGCTCTTCAGGTGAAGCCTCATAAGTGGCAGCGTGTTCGCAGTTCAGGCAAGAACTTAGAACCAAGGCGGACTCTACGCCAATTTGCAAGCTCTACGTAAATTGCAGGCTAAGGCCCTGCTGCTTCCAACACGTAGAAACGCTCCGAAGGCCAAGAGGCCTATGCGGCCGAGTGTTCCCATTGCAGGAAGGAAAGAACTTAGAACCAAGGCCGACTAGAAGGCAGTTGGAGCTTCTGAGTTAAGTTGCCCGTCCAGTCTCTTGGCTGCAAAGCGTGTCATCGCGCTTCAGGTGAAGTCTCCTCAGTGGCAGTGTGTTCCCAAGCGAAGGGAAGACTTGAGAAGAAGGGCGTATTAGAAGTTTGTTGGATACTCCGAGTTAAGGGCACGCAAAGACGCTGCGGCTTCCAAAACGTGAACGCGACCCTCAAAGGGAGGATTCCCAAGGGGCAGTTTGCTCCCGGCTGTGGAAAGAAGTTGGAACCTGGGGCGCACCCTAGGCAAGTTGCACACTGCGAGTTAAGTGCAGGCCCAGACCCTTAGGCTTCCACAACGTAAACTCGACCTGAAGTGAAGTTTCCTATGTGGCAGCGTGTTCCCTGCTGCAGAAAGAAGTTAGAACAAGGCCGCCCTGGAGGCAAGTTGGACACTCTCAGGGCAGGGCACCCCAGGTCCCCTTTTGCTTCCAAAACGTATCATAGCTCCTAAGGTGACGTCTCCTGGGGGGGGCCGTGAGATCCCAGGGGAGGAAAGACCTTAGAACAGGGGCGGACTAGAAGCCTGATGGCTACACCAAGTTGAGTTCCAGGGAAGGCCCTTAGGCTTCCCAAACCTACAAACGCAGCGAAGACGAACACTACTAGAGGGCAGTGTTCTCCCAGTTGCGGAAAGGTGTTAGAACAAAGGCGGACGCCAAGGCAGGTTGGAGACTCTGAGTGAAGTGCTCGCCAATGCGCCTCTGCGTACAAAACGCCAAGCGCCGCGTACGACGCAACCGCCTTCTGGCCGTGTTCTCGCAGGTGAGGAAAGAAGTGAGAACAAGGGCGGCCTGAAGCCGACTTGGACTCTCTGTGTGAAGTGCACGCCAAGTCCATTAGGCTTCCAAAAGGTAGCCTCGCTCTTCAGGTGAAGCCTCATATGCGGCAGCGTGTTCGCAGCTCAGGCAAGAACTTAGAACCAAGGCGGACTCTACGCCAAGTTGCAAGCTCTACGTAAAGTGCAGGCTAAGGCCCTGCTGCTTCCAACACGTAGAAACGCTCCGAAGGCCAAGAGGCCTATGCGGCCGTGTGTTCCCATTGCAGGAAGGAAAGAACTTAGAACCAAGGCCGACTAGAAGGCAGTTGGAGCTTCTGAGTTAAGTTGCCCGTCCAGTCCCTTGGGCTGCAAAGCGTGTCATCGCGCTTCAGGTGAAGTCTCCTCAGTGGCAGTGTGTTCCCAAGCGAAGGGAAGACTTGAGAAGAAGGGCGTACTAGAAGCTTGTTGGATCCTCCGAGTTAAGGGCATGCAAAGACGCTGCGGCTTCCAAAACGTGAACGCGACCTTCAAAGGGAGGATTCCCAAGGGGCAGTTTGCTCCCGGCTGTGGAAAGAAGTTGGAACCTGGGGCGCACCCTAGGCAAGTTGCACACTGCGAGTTAAGTGCAGGCCCAGACCCTTAGTCTTCCACAACGTAAACTCGACCTGAAGTGAAGTTTCCTATGTGGCAGCGTGTTCCCTGCTGCGGAAAGAATTTAGAGCAAGGCCGCACTGGAGGCAAGTTGGACACTCTCAGGGCAGGGCACCCCAGGTCCCCTTTTGCTTCCAAAACGTATCATCGCTCCTCAGGTGACGTCTCCTGGGGGGGGGGTGGCGTGAGATCCCAGCGGAGGAAAGACCTTAAGAACAGGGGCGGACTAGAAGCCTGTTGGCTAAACCGAGTTGAGTTCCAGGGAAGGCCCTTAGGCTTCCCAAACCTACAAACGCAGCGAAGACGAACACTACTAGAGTGCAGTGTTCTCCCAGTTGCGGAAAGGTGTTAGAACAAAGGCGGACGCCAAGGCAGGTTGGAGACTCTGAGTGAAGTGTTCGCCAATGCGCCTCAGCGTCCAAAACGCCAAGCGCCGCGTACGACGCAACCGCCTTCTGGCCGTGTTCTCGCAGGTGAGGAAAGAAGTGAGAACAAGGGCGGCCTGAAGCCGACTTGGACTCTCTGTGTGAAGTGCACGCCAAGTCCATTAGGCTTCCAAAAGGTAGCCTCGCTCTTCAGGTGAAGCCTCATAAGCGGCAGCGTGTTCGCAGCTCAGGCAAGAACTTAGAACCAAGGCGGACTCTACGCCAAGTTGCAAGCTCTACGTAAAGTGCAGGCTAAGGCCCTGCTGCTTCCAACACGTAGAAACGCTCCGAAGGCCAAGAGGCCTATGCGGCCGTGTGTTCCCATTGCAGGAAGGAAAGAACTTAGAACCAAGGCCGACTAGAAGGCAGTTGGAGCTTCTGAGTTAAGTTGCCCGTCCAGTCCCTTGGGCTGCAAAGCGTGTCATCGCGCTTCAGGTGAAGTCTCCTCAGTGGCAGTGTGTTCCCAAGCGAAGGGAAGACTTGAGAAGAAGGGCGTACTAGAAGCTTGTTGGATCCTCCGAGTTAAGGGCACGCAAAGACGCTGCGGCTTCCAAAACGTGAATGCGACCTTCAAAGGGAGGATTCCCAAGGGGCAGTTTGCTCCCGGCTGTGGAAAGAAGTTGGAACCTGGGGCGCACCCTAGGCAAGTTGCACACTGCGAGTTAAGTGCAGGCCCAGACCCTTAGGCTTCCACAACGTAAACTCGACCTGAAGTGAAGTTTCCTATGTGGCAGCGTGTTCCCTGCTGCGGAAAGAAGTTAGAGCAAGGCCGCACTGGAGGCAAGTTGGACACTCTCAGGGCAGGGCACCCCAGGTCCCCTTTTGCTTCCAAAACGTATCATCGCTCCTCAGGTGACGTCTCCTGGGGGGGGGGGGGCCGTGAGATCACAGGGGAGGAAAGACCTTAAGAACAGGGGCGGACTAGAAGCCTGTTGGCTACACCGAGTTGAGTTCCAGGGAAGGCCCTTAGGCTTCCCAAACCTACAAACGCAGCGAAGGCGAACACTACTAGAGGGCAGTGTTCTCCCAGTTGCGGAAAGGTGTTAGAACAAAGGTGGACGCCAAGGCAGGTTGGAGACTCTGAGTGAAGTGCTCGCCAATGCGCCTCTGCGTCCAAAACGCCAAGCGCCGCGTACGACGCAACCGCCTTCTGGCCGTGTTCTCGCAGGTGAGGAAAGAAGTGAGAACAAGGGCGGCCTGAAGCCGACTTGGACTCTCTGTGTGAAGTGCACGCCAAGTCCATTAGGCTTCCAAAAGGTAGCCTCGCTCTTCAGGTGAAGCCTCATAAGCGGCAGCGTGTTTGCAGCTCAGGCAAGAACTTAGAACCAAGGCGGACTCTACGCCAAGTTCCAAGCTCTACGTAAAGTGCAGGCTAAGGCCCTGCTGCTTCCAAGACGTAGAAACGCTCCGAAGGCCAAGAGGCCTATGCGGCCGTGGGTTCCCATTGCAGGAAGGAAAGAACTTAGAACCAAGGCCGACTAGAAGGCAGTTGGAGCTTCTGAGTTAAGTTGCCCGTCCAGTCCCTTGGGCTGCAAAGCGTGTCATCGCGCTCCAGGTGAAGTCTCCTCAGTGGCAGTGTGTTCCCAAGCGAAGGGAAGACTTGAGAAGAAGGGCGTACTAGAAGCTTGTTGGATACTCCGAGTTAAGGGCACGCAAAGACGCTGCGGCTTCCAAAACGTGAACGCGACCTTCAAAGGGAGGATTCCCAAGGGGCAGTTTGCTCCCGGCTGTGGAAATAAGTTGGAACCTGGGGCGCACCCTAGGCAAGTTGCACACTGCGAGTTAAGTGCAGGCCCAGACCCTTAGGCTTCCACAACGTAAACTCGACCTGAAGTGAAGTTTCCTATGTGGCAGCGTGTTCCCTGCTGCGGAAAGAAGTTAGAGCAAGGCCGCACTGGAGGCAAGTTGGGCACTCTCAGGGCAGGGCACCCCAGGTCCGCTTTTGCTTCCAAAACGTATCATCGCTCCTCAGTTGACGTCTCCTGGGGGGGGGGCGTGCGATCCCAGGGGAGGTAAGACCTTAAGAACAGGGGCGGACTAGAAGCCTGTTGGCTACACCGAGTTGAGTTCCAGGGAAGGCCCTTAGGCTTCCCAATCCTACAATCGCAGCGAAGGCGAACACTACTAGAGGGCAGTGTTCTCCCAGTTGCGGAAAGGTGTTAGAACAAAGGCGGACGCCAAGGCAGGTTGGAGACTCTGAGTGAAGTGCTCGCCAATGCGCCTCTGCGTCCAAAACGCCAAGCTCCGCGTACGACGCAACCGCCTTCTGGCCGTGTTCTCGCAGGTGAGGAAAGAAGTGAGAACAAGGGCGGCCTGAAGCCGACTTGGACTCTCTGTGTGAAGTGCACGCCAAGTCCATTAGGCTTCCAAAAGGTAGCCTCGCTCTTCAGGTGAAGCCTCATAAGCGGCAGCGTGTTCGCATCTCCGGCAAGAACTTAGAACCAAGGCGGACTCTACGCCAAGTTGCAAGCTCTACGTAAAGTGCAGGCTAAGGCCCTGCTGCTTCCAACACGTAGAAACGCTCCGAAGGCCAAGAGGCCTATGCGGCCGTGTGTTCCATTGCAGGAAGGAAAGAACTTAGAACCAAGGCCGACTAGAAGGCAGTTGGAGCTTCTGAGTTAAGTTGCCCGTCCAGTCCCTTGGGCTGCAAAGCGTGTCATCGCGCTTCAGATGAAGTCTCCTCAGTGGCAGTGTGTTCCCAAGCGAAGGGAAGACTTGAGAAGAAGGGCGTACTAGAAGCTTTTGGATACTCCGAGTTAAGGGCACGCAAAGACGCTGCGGCTTCCAAAACGTGAACGCGACCTTCAAAGGGAGGATTCCCAAGGGGCAGTTTGCTCCCGGCTCTGGAAAGAAGTTGGAACCTGGGGCGCACCCTAGGCAAGTTGCACACTGCGAGTTAAGTGCAGGCCCAGACCCTTAGGCTTCCACAACGTAAACTCGACCTGAAGTGAAGTTTCCTATGTGGCAGCGTGTTCCCTGCTGCGGAAAGAAGTTAGAGCAAGGCCGCACTGGAGGCAAGTTGGGCACTCTCAGGGCAGGGCACCCCAGGTCCGCTTTTGCTTCCAAAACGTATCATCGCTCCTCAGGTGACGTCTCCTGGGGGGGGGGCGTGCGATCCCAGGGGAGGTAAGACCTTAAGAACAGGGGCGGACTAGAAGCCTGTTGGCTACACCGAGTTGAGTTCCAGGGAAGGCCCTTAGGCTTCCCAAACCTACAAACGCAGCGAAGACGAACACTACTAGAGGGCAGTGTTCTCCCAGTTGCGGAAAGGTGTTAGAACAAAGGCGGACGCCAAGGCAGGTTGGAGACTCTGAGTGAAGTGCTCGCCAATGCGCCTCTGCGTCCAAAACGCCAAGCGCCGCGTACGACGCAACCGCCTTCTGGCCGTGTTCTCGCACGTGAGGAAAGAAGTGAGAACAAGGGCGGCCTGAAGCCGACTTGGACTCTCTGTGTGAAGTGCACGCCAAGTCCATTAGGCTTCCAAAAGTTAGCCTCGCTCTTCAGGTGCAGCCTCATAACCGGCAGCGTGTTCGCAGCTCAGGCAAGAACTTAGAACCAAGGCGGACTCTACGCCAAGTTGCAAGCTCTACGTAAAGTGCAGGCCAAGGCCCTGCTGCTTCCAACACGTAGAAACGCTCCGAAGCCCAAGAGGCCTATGCGGCCGTGTGTTCCCATTGCAGGAAGGAAAGAACTTAGAACCAAGGCCGACTAGAAGGCAGTTGGAGCTTCTGCGTTAAGTTGTCCGTCCATTCCCTTGGGCTGCAAAGCGTGTCACCGCGCTTCAGGTGAAGTCTCCTCAGTGGCAGTGTGTTCCCAAGCGAAGGAAAGACTTGAGAAGAAAGGCGTACTAGAAGCTTGTTGGATACTCCGAGTTAAGGGCACGCAAAGACGCTGTGGCTTCCAAAACGTGAACGCGACCTTCAAAGGGAGGATTCCCAAGGGGCAGTTTGCTCCCGGCTGTGGAAAGAAGTTGGAACCTGGGGCGCACCCTAGGCAAGTTGCACACTGCCAGTTAAGTGCAGGCCCAGACCCTTAGGCTTCCACAACGTAAACTCGACCTGAAGTGAAGTTTCCTATGTGGCAGCGTGTTCCCTGCTGCGGAAAGAAGTTAGAGCAAGGCCTCACTGGAGGCAAGTTGGACACTCTCAGGGCAGGGCACCCCAGGTCCCCTTTTGCTTCCAAAACGTATCATCGCTCCTCAGGTGACGTCTCCTGGGGGGGGCGGCCGTGAGATCCCAGGGGAGTAAAGACCTTAGAACAGGTGCGGACTAGAAGCCTGTTGGCTACACCGAGTTGAGTTCCAGGGAAGGCCCTTAGGCTTCCCAAACCTACAAACGCAGCGAAGACGAACACTACTAGAGGGCAGTGTTCTCCCAGTTGCGGAAAGATGTTAGAACAAAGGCGGACGCCAAGGCAGGTTGGAGACTCTGAGTGAAGTGCTCGCCAATGCGCCTCTGCGTCCAAAACGCCAAGCGCCGCGTACGACGCAACCGCCTTCTGGCCGTGTTCTCGCAGGTGAGGAAAGAAGTGAGAACAAGGGCGGCCTGAAGCCGACTTGGACTCTCTGTGTGAAGTGCACGCCAAGTCCATTAGGCTTCCAAAAGGTAGCCTCGCTCTTCAGGTGAAGCCTCATAAGCGGCAGCGTGTTCGCAGCTCAGGCAAGAACTTAGAACCAAGGCGGACTCTACGCCAAGTTGCAAGCTCTACGGAAAGTGCAGGCTAAGGCTCTGCTGCTTCCAAAACGTAGAAACGCTCCGAAGGCCAAGAGGCCAATGCGGCCGTGGGTTCCCATTGCAGGAAGGAAAGAACTTAGAACCAAGGCCGACTAGAAGGCAGTTGGAGCTTCTGAGTTAAGTTGCCCGTCCAGTCCCTTGGGCTGCAAAGCGTGTCATCGTGCTTCAGGTGAAGTCTCCTCAGTGGCAGTGTGTTCCCAAGCGAAGGGAAGACTTGAGAAGAAGGGCGTACTAGAAGCTTGTTGGATACTCCGAGTTAAGGGCACGCAAAGACGCTGCGGCTTCCAAAACGTGAACGCGACCTTCAAAGGGAGGATTCCCAAGGGGCAGTTTGCTCCCAGCTGTGGAAATAATTTGGAACCTGGGGCGCACCCTAGGCAAGTTGCACACAGCGAGTTAAGTGCAGGCCCAGACCCTTAGGCTTCCACAACGTAAACTCGACGTGAAGTGAAGTTTCCTATGTGGCAGCGTGTTCCCTGCTGCGGAAAGAAGTTAGAGCAAGGCCGCACTGGAGGCAAGTTGGACACTCTCAGGGCAGGGCAGCCCAGGTCCCCTTTTGCTTCCAAAACGTATCATCGCTCCTAAGGTGACGTCTCCTTGGGGTGGGGGGGCGTCAGATCCCAGGGGAGGAAAGACATTCGAACCGGGGCGGACTAGAAGCCTGTTGGCTACACCGAGTTGAGTTCCAGGGAAGGCCCTTAGGCTTCCCAAACCTACAAACGTAGCGAAGACGAACACTACTAGAGGGCAGTGTTCTCCCAGTTGCGGAAAGATGTTAGAACAAAGGCGGACGCCAAGGCAGGTTGGAGACTCTGAGTGAAGTGCTCGCCAATGCGCCTCTGCGTCCAAAACGCCAAGCGCCGCGTACGACGCAACCGCCTTCTGGCCGTGTTCTCGCAGGTGAGGAAAGAAGTGAGAACAAGGGCGGCCTGAAGCCGACTTGGACTCTCTGTGTGAAGTGCACGCCAAGTCCATTAGGCTTCCAAAAGGTAGCCTCGCTCTTCAGGTGAAGCCTCATAAGCGGCAGCGTGTTCGCAGCTCAGGCAAGAACTTAGAACCAAGGCGGACTCTACGCCAAGTTGCAAGCTCTACGGAAAGTGCAGGCTAAGGCTCTGCTGCTTCCAACACGTATAAACACTCCGAAGGCCAAGAGGCCTATGCGGCCGTGGGTTCCCATTGCAGGAAGGAAAGAACTTAGAACCAAGGCCAACTAGAAGGCAGTTGGAGCTTCTGAGTTAAGTTGCCCGTCCAGTCCCTTGGGCTGCAAAGCGTGTCACCGCGCTTCAGGTGAAGTCTCCTCAGTGGCAGTGTGTTCCCAAGCGAAGGAAAGACTTGAGAAGAAAGGCGTACTAGAAGCTTGTTGGATACTCCGAGTTAAGGGCACGCAAAGACGCTGTGGCTTCCAAAACGTGAACGCGACCTTCAAAGGGAGGATTCCCAAGGGGCAGTTTGCTCCCGGCTGTGGAAAGAAGTTGGAACCTGGGGCGCACCCTAGGCAAGTTGCACACTGCCAGTTAAGTGAAGGCCCAGACCCTTAGGCTTCCACAACGTAAACTCGACCTGAAGTGAAGTTTCCTATGTGGCAGCGTGTTCCCTGCTGCGGAAAGAAGTTAGAGCAAGGCCTCACTGGAGGCAAGTTGGACACTCTCAGGGCAGGGCACCCCAGGTCCCCTTTTGCTTCCAAAACGTATCATCGCTCCTCAGGTGACGTCTCCTGGGGGGGGGAGGCCGTGAGATCCCAGGGGAGGAAAGACCTTAGAACAGGTGCGGACTAGAAGCCTGTTGGCTACACCGAGTTGAGTTCCAGGGAAGGCCCTTAGGCTTCCCAAACCTACAAACGCAGCGAAGACGAACACTACTAGAGGGCAGTGTTCTCCCAGTTGCGGAAAGATGTTAGAACAAAGGCGGACGCCAAGGCAGGTTGGAGACTCTGAGTGAAGTGCTCGCCAATGCGCCTCTGCGTCCAAAACGCCAAGCGCCGCGTACGACGCAACCGCCTTCTGGCCGTGTTCTCGCAGGTGAGGAAAGAAGTGAGAACAAGGGCGGCCTGAAGCCGACTTGGACTCTCTGTGTGAAGTGCACGCCAAGTCCATTAGGCTTCCAAAAGGTAGCCTCGCTCTTCAGGTGAAGCCTCATAAGCGGCAGCGTGTTCGGAGCTCAGGCAAGAACTTAGAACCAAGGCGGACTCTACGAAAAGTTGCAAGCTCTACGTAAAGTGCAGGCTAAGGCCCTGCTGCTTCCAACACGTATAAACGCTCCGAAGGCCAAGAGGCCTATGCGGCCGTGGGTTCCCATTGCAGGAAGGAAATAACTTAGAACCAAGGCCAACTAGAAGGCAGTTGGAGCTTCTGAGTTAAGTTGCCCGTCCAGTCCCTTGGGCTGCAAAGCGTGTCATCGCGCTTCAGGTGAAGTCTCCTCAGTGGCAGTGTGTTCCCAAGCGAAGGGAAGACTTGAGAAGAAGGGCGTACTAGAAGCTTGTTGGATACTCCGAGTTAAGGGCACGCAAAGACGCTGCGGCTTCCAAAACGTGAACGCGACCTTCAAAGGGAGGATTCCCAAGGGGCAGTTTGCTCCCGGCTGTGGAAAGAAGTTGGAACCTGGGGCGCACCCTAGGCAAGTTGCACACTGCGAGTTAAGTGCAGGCCCAGACCCTTAGGCTTCCACAACGTAAACTCGACTTGAAGTGAAGTTTCCTATGTGGCAGCGTGTTCCCTGCTGCGGAAAGAAGTTAGAACAAGGCCGCACTGGAGGCAAGTTGGACACTCTCAGGGCAGGGCACCCCAGGACCCTTTTGCTTCCAAAACGTATCATCGCTCCTAAGGTGACGTCTCCTGGGGGGGGGGTCTTGAGATCCCAGGGGAGGAAAGACCTGAGAACAGGGGCGGACTAGAAGCCTGTTGGCTACACCGAGTTGAGTTCCAGGGAAGGCCCTTAGGCTTCCCAAACCTACAAACGCAGCGAAGACGAACACTACTAGAGGGCAGTGTTCTCCCAGTTGCGGAAAGATGTTAGAACAAAGGCGGACACCAAGGCAGGTTGGAGACTCTGAGTGAAGTGCTCGCCAATGCGCCTCTGCGTCCAAAACGCCAAGCGCCGGGTACGACGCAACCGCCTTCTGGCCGTGTTCTCGCAGGTGAGGAAAGAAGTGAGAACAAGGGCGGCCTGAAGCCGACTTGGACTCTCTGTGTGAAGTGCACGCCAAGTCCATTAGGCTTCCAAAAGGTAGCCACGCTCTTCAGGTGAAGCCTCATAAGTGGCAGCGTGTTCGCAGTTCAGGCAAGAACTTAGAACCAAGGCGGACTCTACGCCAATTTGCAAGCTCTACGTAAATTGCAGGCTAAGGCCCTGCTGCTTCCAACACGTAGAAACGCTCCGAAGGCCAAGAGGCCTATGCGGCCGAGTGTTCCCATTGCAGGAAGGAAAGAACTTAGAACCAAGGCCGACTAGAAGGCAGTTGGAGCTTCTGAGTTAAGTTGCCCGTCCAGTCTCTTGGCTGCAAAACGTGTCATCGCGCTTCAGGTGAAGTCTCCTCAGTGGCAGTGTGTTCCCAAGCGAAGGGAAGACTTGAGAAGAAGGGCGTACTAGAAGCTTGTTGGATACTCCGAGTTAAGGGCACGCAAAGACGCTGCGGCTTCCAAAACGTGAACGCGACCCTCAAAGGGAGGATTCCCAAGGGGCAGTTTGCTCCCGGCTGTGGAAAGAAGTTGGAACCTGGGGCGCACCCTAGGCAAGTTGCACACTGCGAGTTAAGTGCAGGCCCAGACCCTTAGGCTTCCACAACGTAAACTCGACCTGAAGTGAAGTTTCCTATGTGGCAGCGTGTTCCCTGCTGCAGAAAGAAGTTAGAACAAGGCCGCCCTGGAGGCAAGTTGGACACTCTCAGGGCAGGGCACCCCAGGTCCCCTTTTGCTTCCAAAACGTATCATAGCTCCTAAGGTGACGTGTCCTGGGGGGGGCCGTGAGATCCCAGGGGAGGAAAGACCTTAGAACAGGGGGGGACTAGAAGCCTGATGGCTACACCGAGTTGAGTTCCAGGGAAGGCCCTTAGGCTTCCCAAACCTACAAACGCAGCGAAGACGAACACTACTAGAGGGCAGTGTTCTCCCAGTTGCGGAAAGGTGTTAGAACAAAGGCGGACGCCAAGGCAGGTTGGAGACTCTGAGTGAAGTGCTCGCCAATGCGCCTCTGCGTCCAAAACGCCAAGCGCCGCGTACGACGCAACCGCCTTCTGGCCGTGTTCTCGCAGGTGAGGAAAGAAGTGAGAACAAGGGCGGCCTGAAGCCGACTTGGACTCTCTGTGTGAAGTGCACGCCAAGTCCATTAGGCTTCCAAAAGGTAGCCTCGCTCTTCAGGTGAAGCCTCATATGCGGCAGCGTGTTCGCAGCTCAGGCAAGAACTTAGAACCAAGGCGGACTCTACGCCAAGTTGCAAGCTCTACGTAAAGTGCAGGCTAAGGACCTGCTGCTTCCAACACGTAGAAACGCTCCGAAGGCCAAGAGGCCTATGCGGCCGTGTGTTCCCATTGCAGGAAGAAAGAACTTAGAACCAAGGCCGACTAGAAGGCAGTTTGAGCTTCTGAGTTAAGTTGCCCGTCCAGTCCCTTGGGCTGCAAAGCGTGTCATCGCGCTTCAGGTGAAGTCTCCTCAGTGGCAGTGTGTTCCCAAGCGAAGGGAAGACTTGAGAAGAAGGGCGTACTAGAAGCTTGTTGGATCCTCCGAGTTAAGGGCACGCAAAGACGCTGCGGCTTCCAAAACGTGAACGCGACCTTCAAAGGGAGGATTCCCAAGGGGCAGTTTGCTCCCGGCTGTGGAAAGAAGTTGGAACCTGGGGCGCACCCTAGGCAAGTTGCACACTGCGAGTTAAGTGCAGGCCCAGACCCTTAGGCTTCCACAACGTAAACTCGACTTGAAGTGAAGTTTCCTATGTGGCAGCGTGTTCCCTGCTGCGGAAAGAAGTTAGAACAAGGCCGCACTGAAGGCAAGTTGGACACTCTCAGGGCAGGGCACCCCAGGTCCCATTTTGCTTCCAAAACGTATCATCGCTCCTAAGGTGACGTCTCCTGGGGGGGGGGTCGTGAGATCCCAGCGGAGGAAAGACCTTAAGAACAGGGGCGGACTAGAAGCCTGTTGGCTACACCGAGTTGAGTTCCAGGGAAGGCCCTTAGGCTTCCCAAACCTACAAACGCAGCGAAGACGAACACTACTAGAGGGCAGTGTTCTCCCAGTTGCGGAAAGATGTTAGAACAAAGGCGGACACCAAGGCAGGTTGGAGACTCTGAGTGAAGTGCTCGCCAATGCGCCTCTGCGTCCAAAACGCCAAGCGCCGCGTACGACGCAACCGCCTTCTGGCCGTGTTCTCGCAGGTGAGGAAAGAAGTGAGAACAAGGGCGGCCTGAAGCCGACTTGGACTCTCTGTGTGAAGTGCACGCCAAGTCCATTAGGCTTCCAAAAGGTAGCCACGCTCTTCAGGTGAAGCCTCATAAGTGGCAGCGTGTTCGCAGTTCAGGCAAGAACTTAGAACCAAGGCGGACTCTACGCCAATTTGCAAGCTCTACATAAATTGCAGGCTAAGGCCCTGCTGCTTCCAACACGTAGAAACGCTCCGAAGGCCAAGAGGCCTATGCGGCCGTGTGTTCCCATTGCAGGAAGGAAAGAACTTAGAACCAAGGCCGACTAGAAGGCAGTTGGAGCTTCTGAGTTAAGTTGCCCGTCCAGTCCCTTGGCTGCAAAGCGTGTCATCGCGCTTCAGGTGAAGTCTCCTCAGAGGCAGTGTGTTCCCAAGCGAAGGGAAGACTTGAGAAGAAGGGCGTACTAGAAGCTTGTTGGATACTCCGAGTTAAGGGCACGCAAAGACGCTGCGGCTTCCAAAACGTGAACGCGACCCTCAAAGGGAGGATTCCCAAGGGGCAGTTTGCTCCCGGCTGTGGAAAGAAGTTGGAACCTGGGGCGCACCCTAGGCAAGTTGCACACTGCGAGTTAAGTGCAGGCCCAGACCCTTAGGCTTCCACAACGTAAACTCGACCTGAAGTGAAGTTTCCCATGTGGCAGCGTGTTCCCTGCTGCAGAAAGAAGTTAGAACAAGGCCGCCCTGGAGGCAAGTTGGACACTATCAGGGCAGGGCACCCCAGGTCCCCTTTTGCTTCCAAAACGTATCATCGCTCCTAAGGTGACGTCTCCTGGGGGGGGGGGGGCCGTGAGATCCCAGGGGAGGAAAGACCTTAGAACAGGGGCGGACTAGAAGCCTGATGGCTACACCGAGTTGAGTTCCAGGGAAGGCCCTTAGGCTTCCCAAACCTACAAACGCAGCGAAGACGAACACTACTAGAGGGCAGTGTTCTCCCAGTTGCGGAAAGGTGTTAGAACAAAGGCGGACGCCAAGGCAGGTTGGAGACTCTGAGTGAAGTGCTCGCCAATGCGCCTCAGCGTCCAAAACGCCAAGCGCCGCGTACGACGCAACCGCCTTCTGGCCGTGTTCTCGCAGGTGAGGAAAGAAGTGAGAACAAGGGCGGCCTGAAGCCGACTTGGACTCTCTGTGTGAAGTGCACGCCAAGTCCATTAGGCTTCCAAAAGGTAGCCTGGCTCTTCAGGTGAAGCCTCATAAGCGGCAGCGTGTTCGCAGCTCAGGCAAGAACTTAGAACCAAGGCGGACTCTACGCCAAGTTGCAAGCTCTACGTAAAGTGCAGGCTAAGGCCCTGCTGCTTCCAACACGTAGAAACGCTCCGAAGGCCAAGAGGCCTATGCGGCCGTGAGTTCCCATTGCAGGAAGGAAAGAACTTAGAACCAAGGCCGACTAGAAGGCAGTTGGAGCTTCTGAGTTAAGTTGCCCGTCCAGTCCCTTGGGCTGCAAAGCGTGTCATCGCGCTTCAGGTGAAGTCTCCTCAGTGGCAGTGTGTTCCCAAGCGAAGGGAAGACTTGAGAAGAAGGGCGTACTAGAAGCTTGTTGGATCCTCCGAGTTAAGGGCACGCAAAGACGCTGTGGCTTCCAAAACGTGAATGCGACCTTCAAAGGGAGGATTCCCAAGGGGCAGTTTGCTCCCGGCTGTGGAAAGAAGTTGGAACCTGGGGCGCACCCTAGGCAAGTTGCACACTGCGAGTTAAGTGCAGGCCCAGACCCTTAGGCTTCCACAACGTAAACTCGACCTGAAGTGAAGTTTCCTATGTGGCAGCGTGTTCCCTGCTGCGGAAAGAAGTTAGAGCAAGGCCGCACTGGAGGCAAGTTGGACACTCTCAGGGCAGGGCACCCCAGGTCCCCTTTTGCTTCCAAAACGTATCATCGCTCCTCAGGTGACGTCTCCTGGGGGGGGGGGGGCGTGAGATCACAGGGGAGGAAAGACCTTAAGAACAGGGGCGGACTAGAAGCCTGTTGGCTACACCGAGTTGAGTTCCAGGGAAGGCCCTTAGGCTTCCCAAACCTACAAACGCAGCGAAGGCGAACACTACTAGAGGGCAGTGTTCTCCCAGTTGCGGAAAGGTGTTAGAACAAAGGTGGACGCCAAGGCAGGTTGGAGACTCTGAGTGAAGTGCTCGCCAATGCGCCTCTGCGTCCAAAACGCCAAGCGGCGCGTACGACGCAACCGCCTTCTGGCCGTGTTCTCGCAGGTGAGGAAAGAAGTGAGAACAAGGGCGGCCTGAAGCCGACTTGGACTCTCTGTGTGAAGTGCACGCCAAGTCCATTAGGCTTCCAAAAGGTAGCCTCGCTCTTCAGGTGAAGCCTCATAAGCGGCAGCGTGTTCGCAGCTCCGGCAAGAACTTAGAACCAAGGCGGACTCTACGCCAAGTTGCAAGCTCTACGTAAAGTGCAGGCTAAGGCCCTGCTGCTTCCAACACGTAGAAACGCTCCGAAGGCCAAGAGGCCTATGCGGCCGTGTGTTCCATTGCAGGAAGGAAAGAACTTAGAACCAAGGCCGACTAGAAGGCAGTTGGAGCTTCTGAGTTAAGTTGCCCGTCCAGTCCCTTGGGCTGCAAAGCGTGTCATCGCGCTTCAGGTGAAGTCTCCTCAGTGGCAGTGTGTTCCCAAGCGAAGGGAAGACTTGAGAAGAAGGGCGGACTAGAAGCTTTTGGATACTCCGAGTTAAGGGCACGCAAAGACGCTGCGGCTTCTAAAACGTGAACGCGACCTTCAAAGGGAGGATTCCCAAGGGGCAGTTTGCTCCCGGCTGTGGAAAGAAGTTGGAACCTGGGGCGCACCCTAGGCAAGTTGCACACTGCGAGTTAAGTGCAGGCCCAGACCCTTAGGCTTCCACAACGTAAACTCGACCTGAAGTGAAGTTTCCTATGTGGCAGCGTGTTCCCTGCTGCGGAAAGAAGTTAGAGCAAGGCCGCACTGGAGGCAAGTTGGGCACTCTCAGGGCAGGGCACCCCAGGTCCGCTTTTGCTTCCAAAACGTATCATCGTTCCTCAGGTGACGTCTCCTGGGGGGGGGGGGGCGTGAGATCCCAGGGGAGGTAAGACCTTAAGAACAGGGGCGGACTAGAAGCCTGTTGGCTACACCGAGTTGAGTTCCAGGGAAGGCCCTTAGGCTTCCCAAACCTACAAACGCAGCGAAGACGAACACTACTAGAGGGCAGTGTTCTCCCAGTTGCGGAAATGTGTTAGAACAAAGGCGGACGCCAAGGCAGGTTGGAGACTCTGAGTGAAGTGCTCGCCAATGCGCCTCTGCGTCCAAAACGCCAAGCGCCGCGTACGACGCAACCGCCTTCTGGCCGTGTTCTCGCAGGTGAGGAAAGAAGTGAGAACAAGGGCGGCCTGAAGCCGACTTGGACTCTCTGTGTGAAGTGCACGCCAAGTCCATTAGGCTTCCAAAAGGTAGCCTCGCTCTTCAGGTGAAGCCTCATAAGCGGCAGCGTGTTTGCAGCTCAGGCAAGAACTTAGAACCAAGGCGGACTCTACGCCAAGTTGCAAGCTCTACGTAAAGTGCAGGCTAAGGCCCTGCTGCTTCCAACACGTAGAAACGCTCCGAAGGCCAAGAGGCCTATGCGGCCGTGTGCTCCCATTGCAGGAAGGAAAGAACGTAGAACCAAGGCCGACTAGAAGGCAGTTGGAGCTTCTGAGTTAAGTTGCCCGTCCAGTCCCTTGGGCTGCAAAGCGTGTCATCGCGCTTCAGGTGAAGTCTCCTCAGTGGCAGTGTGTTCCAAGCGAAGGGAAGACTTGAGAAGAAGGGCGTACTAGAAGCTTGTTGGATCCTCCGAGTTAAGGGCACGCAAAGACGCTGCGGCTTCCAAAACGTGAACGCGACCTTCAAAGGGAGGATTCCCAAGGGGCAGTTTGCTCCCGGCTGTGGAAAGAAGTTGGAACCTGGGGCGCACCCTAGGCAGGTTGCACACTGCGAGTTAAGTGCAGGCCCAGACCCTTAGGCTTCCACAACGTAAACTCGACCTGAAGTGAAGTTTCCTATGTGGCAGCGTGTTCCCTGCTGCGGAAAGAAGTTAGAGCAAGGCCGCACTGGAGGCAACTTGGACATTCTCAGGGCAGGGCACCCCAGGTCCCCTTTTGCTTCCAAAACGTATCATCGCTCCTCAGGTGACGTCTCCTGGGGCGGGGGGGGCGTGAGATCCCAGCGGAGGAAAGACCTTAAGAACAGTGTCGGACTAGAAGCCTATTGGCTACACCGAGTTGAGTTCCAGGGAAGGCCCTTAGGCTTCCCAAACCTACAAACGCAGCGAAGGCGAACACTACTAGAGGGCAGTGTTCTCCCATTTGCGGAAAGGTATTAGAACAAAGGCGGACGCCAAGGCAGGTTGGAGACTCTGAGTGAAGTGCTCGCCAATGCGCCTCTGCGTCCAAAACGCCAAGCGCCGCGTCCGACGCAACCGCCTTCTGGCCGTGTTCTCGCAGGTGAGGAAAGAAGTGAGAACAAGGGCGGCCTGAAGCCGACTTGGACTCTCTGTGTGAAGTGCACGCCAAGTCCATTAGGCTTCCAAAAGGTAGCCTCGCTCTTCAGGTGAAGCCTCATAAGCGGCAGCGTGTTCGCAGCTCAGGCAAGAACTTAGAACCAAGGCGGACTCTACGCCAAGTTGCAAGCTCTACGTAAAGTGCAGGCTAAGGCCCTGCTGCTTCCAACACGTAAAACGCTCCGAAGGCCAAGAGGCCTATGCGGCCGTGTGTTCCCATTGCAGGAAGGAAAGAACTTAGAACCAAGGCCGACTAGAAGGCAGTTGGAGCTTCTGAGTTAAGTTGCCCGTCCAGTCCCTTGGGCTGCAAAGCGTGTCATCGCGCTTCAGGTGAAGTCTAATCAGTGGCAGTGTGTTCCCAAGCGAAGGGAAGACTTGAGAAGAAGGGCGTACTAGAAGCTTGTTGGATACTCCGAGTTAAGGGCATGCAAAGACGCTGCGGCTTCCAAAACGTGAACGCGACTTTTCAAGGGAGGATTCCCAAGGGGCAGTTTGCTCCCAGCTGTGGAAAGAAGTTGGAACATGGGGCGCACCCTAGGCAAGTTGCACACTGCGAGTTAAGTGCAGGCCCAGACCCTTAGGCTTCCACAACGTAAACTCGACCTGAAGTGAAGTTTCCTATGTGGCAGCGTGTTCCCTGCTGCGGAAAGAAGTTAGAGCAAGGCCGCACTGGAGGCAAGCTGGACAGTCTCAGGGCAGGGCACCCCAGGTCCCCTTTTGCTTCCAAAACGTATCATCGCTCCTCAGGTGACGTCTCCTGGGGGGGGGGGGGCGTGAGATCCCAGGGGAGGAAAGACCTTAAGAACAGGGGCGGACGAGAAGCCTGTTGGCTACACCGAGTTGAGTTCCAGGGAAGGCCCTTAGGCTTCCCAAACCTACAAACGCAGCGAAGGCGAACACTACTAGAGGGCAGTGTTCTCCCAGTTGCGGAAAGGTGTTAGAACAAAGGCGGACGCCAAGGCAGGTTGGAGACTCTGAGTGAAGTGCTCGCCAATGCGCCTCTGCGTCCAAAACGCCAAGCGCCGCGTACGACGCAACCGCCTTCTGGCCGTGTTCTCGCAGGTGAGGAAAGAAGTGAGAACAAGGGCGGCCTGAAGCCGACTTGGACTCTCTGTGTGAAGTGCACGCCAAGTCCATTAGGCTTCCAAAAGGTAGCCTCGCTCTTCAGGTGAAGCCTCATAAGCGGGAGCGTGTTCGCAGCTCAGGCAAGAGCTTAGAACCAAGGCGGACTCTACGCCAAGTTGCAAGCTCTACGTAAAGTGCAGGCTAAGGCCCTGCTGCTTCCAACACGTAGAAACGCTCCGAAGGCCAAGAGGCCTATGCGGCCGTGGGTTCCCATTGCAGGAAGGAAAGAACTTAGAACCAAGGCCGACTAGAAGGCAGTTGGAGCTTCTGAGTGAAGTTGCCCGTCCAGTCCCTTGGGCTGCAAAGCGTGTCATCGCGCTTCAGGTGAAGTCTCCTCAGTGGCAGTGTGTTCCCAAGCGAAGGGAAGACTTGAGAAGAAGGGCGTACTAGAAGCTTGTTGGATCCTCCGAGTTAAGGGCACGCAAAGACGCTGCGGCTTCCAAAACGTGAACGCGACCTTCAAAGGGAAGATTCCCAAGGGGCAGTTTGCTCCCGGCTGTGGAAAGAAGTTGGAACCTGGGGCGCACCCTAGGCAAGTTGCACACTGCCAGTTAAGTGCAGGCCCAGACCCTTAGGCTTCCACAACGTAAACTCGACCTGAAGTGAAGTTTCCTATGTGGCAGCGTGTTCCCTGCTGCGGAAAGAAGTTAGAGCAAGGCCGCACTGGAGGCAAGTTGGACACTCTCAGGGCAGGGCACCCCAGGTCCCCTTTTGCTTCCAAAACGTATCATCGCTCCTCAGGTGACGTCTCCTGGGGTGGGGGGCGTGAGTTCCCAGGGGAGGAAAGACCTTTGAACAGGGGCGGACTAGAAGCCTGTTGGCTACACCGAGTTGAGTTCCAGGGAAGGCCCTTAGGCTTCCCAAACCTACAAACGCAGCGAACGCGAACACTACTAGAGGGCAGTGTTCTCCCAGTTGCGGAAAGATGTTAGAACAAAGGCGGACGCCAAGGCAGGTTGGAGACTCTGAGTGAAGTGCTCGCCAATGCGCCTCTGCGTCCAAAACGCCAAGCGCCGCGTACGACGCAACCGCATTCTGGCCGTGTTCTCACAGGTGAGGAAAGAAGTGAGAACAAGGGCGGCCTGAAGCCGACTTGGACTCTCTGTGTGAAGTGCACGCCAAGTCCATTAGGCTTCCAAAAGGTAGCCTCGCTCTTCAGGTGAAGCCTCATAAGCGGCAGCGTGTTCGCAGCTCAGGCAAGAACTTAGAACCAAGGCGGACTCTACGCCAAGTTGCAAGCTCTACGTAAAGTGCAGGCTAAGGCCCTGCTGCTTCCAACACGTAGAAACACTCCGAAGGCCAAGAGGCCTATGCGGCCGTGGGTTCCCATTGCAGGAAGGAAAGAACTTAGAACCAAGGCCGACTAGAAGGCAGTTGGAGCTTCTGAGTTAAGTTGCCCGTCCAGTCCCTTGGGCTGCAAAGCGTGTCATCGCGCTTCAGGTGAAGTCTCCTCAGTGGCAGTGTGTTCCCAAGCGAAGGGAAGACTTGAGAAGAAGGGCGTACTAGAAGCTTGTTGGATACTCCGAGTTAAGGGCACGCAAAGACGCTGCGGCTTCCAAAACGTGAACGCGACCTTCAAAGGGAGGATTCCCAAGGGGCAGTTTGCTCCCGGCTGTGGAAAGAAGTTGGAACCTGGGGCGCACCCTAGGCAAGTTGCACACTGCGAGTTAAGTGCAGGCCCAGACCCTTAGGCTTCCACAACGTAAACTCGACCTGAAGTGAAGTTTCCTATGTGGCAGCGTGTTCCCTGCTGCAGAAAGAAGTTAGAGCAAGGACGGACTGGAGGCAACTTGGACATTCTCAGGGCAGGGCACCCCAGGTCCCCTTTTGCTTCCAAAACGTATCATCGCTCCTCAGGTGACGTCTCCTGGGGCGGGGGGGGAGTGAGATCCCAGCGGAGGAAAGACCTTAAGAACAGGGTCGGACTAGAAGCCTATTGGCTACACCGAGTTGAGTTCCAGGGAAGGCCCTTAGGCTTCCCAAACCTACAAACGCAGCGAAGGCGAACACTACTAGAGGGCAGTGTTCTCCCATTTGCGGAAAGGTATTAGAACAAAGGCGGACGCCAAGGCAGGTTGGAGACTCTGAGTGACGTGCTCGCCAATGCGCCTCTGCGTCCAAAACGCCAAGCGCCGCGTACGACGCAACCGCCTTCTGGCCGTGTTCTCGCAGGTGAGGAAAGAAGTGAGAACAAGGGCGGCCTGTAGCCGACTTGGACTCTCTGTGTGAAGTGCACGCCAAGTCCATTAGGCTTCCAAAAGGTAGCCACGCTCTTCAGGTGAAGCCTCATAAGCGGCAGCGTGTTCGCAGCTCAGGCAAGAACTTAGAACCAAGGCGGACTCTACGCCAAGTTGCAAGCTCTGCGTAAAGTGCAGGCTAAGGCCCTGCTGCTTCCAACACGTAAAACGCTCCGAAGGCCAAGAGGCCTATGCGGCCGTGTGTTCCCATTGCAGGAAGGAAAGAACTTAGATCCAAGGCCGACTAGAAGGCAGTTGGAGCTTCTGAGTTAAGTTGCCCGTCCAGTCCCTTGGGCTGCAAAGCGTGTCATCGCGCTTCAGGTGAAGTCTCCTCAGTGGCAGTGTGTTCCCAAGCGAAGGGAAGACTTGAGAAGAAGGGCGTACTAGAAGCTTGTTGGATACTCCGAGTTAAGGGCACGCAAAGACGCTGCGGCTTCCAAAACGTGAACGCGACTTTTCAAGGGAGGATTCCCAAGGGGCAGTTTGCTCCCAGCTGTGGAAAGAAGTTGGAACATGGGGCGCACCCTAGGCAAGTTGCACACTGCGAGTTAAGTGCAGGCCCAGACCCTTAGGCTTCCACAACGTAAACTCGACCTGAAGTGAAGTTTCCTATGTGGCAGCGTGTTCCCTGCTGCGGAAAGAAGTTAGAGCAAGGCCGCACTGGAGGCAAGTTGGACAGTCTCAGGGCAGGGCACCCCAGGTCCCCTTTTGCTTCCAAAACGTATCATCGCTCCTCAGGTGACGTCTCCTGGGGGGGGGGGCGTGAGATCCCAGGGGAGGAAAGACCTTAAGAACAGGGGCGGACGAGAAGCCTGTTGGCTACACCGAGTTGAGTTCCAGGGAAGGCCCTTAGGCTTCCCAAACCTACAAACGCAGCGAAGGCGAACACTACTAGAGGGCAGTGTTCTCCCAGTTGCGGAAAGGTGTTAGAACAAAGGCGGACGCCAAGGCAGGTTGGAGACTCTGAGTGAAGTGCTCGCCAATGCGCCTCTGCGTCCAAAACGCCAAGCGCCGCGTACGACGCAACCGCCTTCTGGCCGTGTTCTCGCAGGTGAGGAAAGAAGTGAGAACAAGGGCGGCCTGAAGCCGACTTGGACTCTCTGTGTGAAGTGCACGCCAAGTCCATTAGGCTTCCAAAAGGTAGCCTCGCTCTTCAGGTGAAGCCTCATAAGCGGCAGCGTGTTCACAGCTCAGGCAAGAACTTAGAACCAAGGCGGACTCTACGCCAAGTTGCAAGCTCTACGTAAAGTGCAGGCTAAGGCCCTGCTGCTTCCAACACGTAGAAACGCTCCGAAGGCCAAGAGGCCTATGCGGCCGTGTGTTCCCATTGCAGGAAGGAAGGAACTTAGAACCAAGGCCGACTAGAAGGCAGTTGGAGCTTCGGAGTTAAGTTGCCCGTCCAGTCCCTTGGGCTGCAAAGCGTGTCATCGCGCTTCAGGTGAAGTCTCCTCAGTGGCAGTGTGTTCCCAAGCGAAGGGAAGACTTGAGAAGAAGGGCGTACTAGAAGCTTGTTGGATACTCCGTGTTAAGGGCACGCAAAGACGCTGCGGCTTCCAAAACGTGAACGCGACCTTCAAAGGGAGGATTCCCAAGGGGCAGTTTGCTCCCGGCTGTGGAAAGAAGTTGGAACCTGGGGCGCACCCTAGGCAAGTTGCACACTGCGAGTTAAGTGCAGGCCCAGACCCTTAGGCTTCCACAACGTAAACTCGACCTGAAGTGAAGTTTCCTATGTGGCAGCGTGTTCCCTGCTGCGGAAAGAAGTTAGAACAAGGCCGCACTGGAGGCAAGTTGGACACTCTCAGGGCAGGGCACCGCAGGTCCCCTTTTGCTTCCAAAACGTATCATCGCTCCTCAGGTGACGTCTCCTGGGGGAGGCGGGCCCCGTGAGATCCCAGGGGAGGAAAGACCTTAAGAACAGGGGCGGACTAGAAGCCTGTTGGCTACACCGAGTTGAGTTCCAGGGAAGGCCCTTAGGCTTCCCAAACCTACAGACGCAGCGAACGCGAACACTTCTAGAGGGCAGTGTTCTCCCAGTTGCGGAAAGGTGTTACAACAAAGTCGGACGCCAAGGCAGGTTGGAGACTCTGAGTGAAGTGCTCGCCAATGCGCCTCTGCATCCAAAACGCGAAACGCCGCGTACGACGCAACCACATTCTGGCCGTGTTCTCGCAGGAGAGGAAAGAAGTGAGAACAAGGGCGGCCTGAAGCCGACTTGGACTCTCTGTGTGAAGTGCACGCCAATTCCATTAGGCTTCCAAAAGGTAGCCTCGCTCTTCAGGTGAAGCCTCATAAGCGGCAGCGTGTTCGCAGCTCAGGCAAGAACTTAGAACCAAGGCGGACTCTACGCCAAGTTGCAAGCTCTACGTAAAGTGCAGGCTAAGGCCCTGCTGCTTCCAACACGTAGAAACGCTCCGAAGGCCAAGAGGCCTATGCGGCCGTGTGTTCCCATTGCAGGAAGGAAAGAACTTAGAACCAAGGCCGACTAGAAGGCAGTTGGAGCTTCTGAGTTAAGTTGCCCGTCCAGTCCCTTGGGCTGCAAAGCGTGTCATCGCGCTTCAGGTGAAGTCTCCTCAGTGGCAGTGTGTTCCCAAGCGAAGGGAAGACTTGAGAAGAAGGGCGTACTAGAAGCTTGTTGGATACTCCGAGTTAAGGGCACGCAAAGACGCTGCGGCTTCCAAAACGTGAACGCGACCTTCAAAGGGAGGATTCCCAAGGGGCAGTTTGCTCCCGGCTGTGGAAAGAAGTTGGAACCTGGGGCGCACCCTAGGCAAGTTGCACACTGCGAGTTAAGTGCAGGCCCAGACCCTTAGGCTTCCACAACGTAAACTCGACCTGAAGTGAAGTTTCCTATGTGGCAGCGTGTTCCCTGCTGCGGAAAGAAGTTAGAGCAAGGCCGCACTGGAGGCAAGTTGGACACTCTCAGGGCAGGGCACCCCAGGTCCCCTTTTGCTTCCAAAACGCATCATCGCTCCTCAGGTGACGTCTCCTGGGGGGGGGGCGTGAGATCCCGGGGGAGGAAAGACCTTAAGAACAGGGGCAGACTAGAAGCCTGTTGGCTACACCGAGTTGAGTTCCAGGGAAGGCCCTTAGGCTTCCCAAACCTACAAACGCAGCGAAGACGAACACTACTAGAGGGCAGTGTTCTCCCAGTTGCGGAAAGGTGTTAGAACAAAGGCGGACGCCAAGGCAGGTTGGAGACTCTGAGTGAAGTGCTCGCCAATGCGCCTCTGCGTCCAAAACGCCAAGCGCCGCGTACGACGCAACCGCCTTCTGGCCGTGTTCTCGCAGGTGAGGAAAGAAGTGAGAACAAGGGCGGCCTGAAGCCGACTTGGACTCTCTGTGTGAAGTGCACGCCAAGTCCATTAGGCTTCCAAAAGGTAGCCTCGCTCTTCAGGTGAAGCCTCATAAGCGGCAGCGTGTTCGCAGCTCAGGCAAGAACTTAGAACCAAGGCGGACTCTACGCCAAGTTGCAAGCTCTACGTAAAGTGCAGGCTACGGCCCTGCTGCTTCCAACACGTAGAAACGCTCCGAAGGCCAAGAGGCCTATGCGGCCGTGTGTTCCCATTGCAGGAAGGAAGGAACTTAGAACCAAGGCCGACTAGAAGGCAGTTGGAGCTTCTGAGTTAAGTTGCCCGTCCATTCCCTTGGGCTGCAAAGCATGTCATCGCGCTTCAGGTGAAGTCTCCTCAGTGGCAGTGTGTTCCCAAGCGAAGGGAAGACTTGAGAAGAAGGGCGTACTAGAAGCTTGTTGGATACTCCGAGTTAAGGGCACGCAAAGACGCTGCGGCTTCCAAAACGTGAACGCGACCTTCAAAGGGAGGATTCCCAAGGGGCAGTTTGCTCCCGGCTGTGGAAAGAAGTTGGAACCTGGGGCGCACCCTAGGCAAGTTGCACACTGCGAGTTAAGTGCAGGCCCAGACCCTTAGGCTTCCACAACGTAAACTCGACCTGAAGTGAAGTTTCCTATGTGGCAGCGTGTTCCCTGCTGCTGAAGGAAGTTAGAACAAGGCCGCACTGGAGGCAAGTTGGACACTCTCAGGGCAGGGCACCCCAGGTCCCCTTTTGCTTCCAAAACGTATCATCGCTCCTCAGGTGAAGTCTCCTGGGGGAGGGGGGGCCCGTGAGACCCCAGGGGAGGAAAGACCTTAAGAACAGGGGCGGACTAGAAACCTGTTGTCTACACCGAGTTGAGTTCCACGGAAGGCCCTTAGGCTTCCCAAACCTACAAACGCAGCGAACGCGAACACTACTAGAGGGCAGTGTTCTCCCAGTTGTGGAAAGGTGTTAGAACAAAGGCGGACGCCAAGGCAGGTTGGAGACTCTGAGTGAAGTGGTCGCCAATGCCCCTCTGCGTCCAAAACGCCAAGCGCCGCGTACGACGCAACCGCCTTCTGGCCGTGTGCTCGCAGGTGAGGAAAGAAGTGAGAACAAGGGCGGCCTGAAGCCGACTTGGACTCTCTGTGTGAAGTGCACGCCAAGTCCATTAGGCTTCCAAAAGGTAGCCTCGCTCTTCAGGTGAAGCCTCATAAGCGGCAGCGTGTTCGCAGCTCAGGCAAGAGCTTAGAACCAAGGCGGACTCTACGCCAAGTTGCAAGCTCTACGTAAAGTGCAGGCTAAGGCCCTGCTGCTTCCAACACGTAGAAACGCTCCGAAGGCCAAGAGGCCTATGCCGCCGTGGGTTCCCATTGCAGGAAGGAAAGAACTTAGAACCAAGGCCGACTAGAAGGCAGTTGGAGCTTCTGAGTGAAGTTGCCCGTCCAGTCCCTTGGGCTGCAAAGCGTGTCATCGCGCTTCAGGTGAAGTCTCCTCAGTGGCAGTGTGTTCCCAAGCGAAGGGAAGACTTGAGAAGAAGGGCGTACTAGAAGCTTGTTGGATCCTCCGAGTTAAGGGCACGCAAAGACGCTGCGGCTTCCAAAACGTGAACGCGACCTTCAAAGGGAGGATTCCCAAGGGGCAGTTTGCTCCCGGCTGTGGAAAGAAGTTGGAACCTGGGGCGCACCCTAGGCAAGTTGCACACTGCGAGTTAAGTGCAGGCCCAGACCCTTAGGCTTTCACAACGTAAACTCGACATGAAGTGAAGTTTCCTATGTGGCAGCGTGTTCCCTGCTGCGGAAAGAAGTTAGAGCAAGGCCGCACTGGAGGCAAGTTGGACACTCTCAGGGCAGGGCACCCCAGGTCCCCTTTTGCTTCCAAAACGTATCATCGCTCCTCAGGTGACGTCTCCTGGGGTGGGGGTCGTGAGATCCCAGGGGAGGAAAGACCTTAGAACAGGGGCGGACTAGAAGCCTGTTGGCTACACCGATTTGAGTTCCAGGGAAGGCCCTTAGGCTTCCCAAACCTACAAACGCAGCGAACGCGAACACTACTAGAGGGCAGTGTTCTCCCAGTTGCGGAAAGGTGTTAGAACAAAGGCGGACGCCAAGGCAGGTTGGAGACTCTGAGTGAAGTGCTCGCCAATGCGCCTCTGCGTCCAAAACGCCAAGCGCCGCGTACGACGCAACCGCCTTCTGGCCGTGTTCTCGCAGGTGAGGAAAGAAGTGAGAACAAGGGCGGCCTGAAGCCGACTTGGACTCTCTGTGTGAAGTGCACGCCAAGTCCATTAGGCTTCCAAAAGGTAGCCTCGCTCTTCAGGTGAAGCCTCATAAGCGGCAGCGTGTTCGCAGCTCAGGCAAGAACTTAGAACCAAGGCGGACTCTACGCCAAGTTGCAAGCTCTACGTAAAGTGCAGGCTAAGGCCCTGCTGCTTCCAACACGTAGAAACGCTCCGAAGGCCAAGAGGCCTATGCGGCCGTGTGTTCCCATTGCAGGAAGGAAAGAACTTAGAACCAAGGCCGACTAGAAGGCAGTTGGAGCTTCTGAGTTAAGTTGCCCGTCCAGTCCCTTGGGCTGCAAAGCGTGTCATCGCGCTTCAGGTGAAGTCTCCTCAGTGGCAGTGTGTTCCCAAGCGAAGGGAAGACTTGAGAAGAAGGGCGTACTAGAAGCTTGTTGGATACTCCGAGTTAAGGGCACGCAAAGACGCTGCGGCTTCCAAAACGTGAACGCGACCTTCAAAGGGAGGATTCCCAAGGGGCAGTTTGCTCCCGGCTGTGGAAAGAAGTTGGAACCTGGGGCGCACCCTAGGCAAGTTGCACACTGCGAGTTAAGTGCAGGCCCAGACCCTTAGGCTTCCACAACGTAAACTCGACCTGAAGTGAAGTTTCCTATGTGGCAGCGTGTTCCCTGCTGCGGAAAGAAGTTAGAGCAAGGCCGCACTGGAGGCAAGTTGGACACTCTCAGGGCAGGGCACCCCAGGTCCCCTTTTGCTTCCAAAACGTATCATCGCTCCTCAGGTGACGTCTCCTGGGGGGTGGGCGTGAGATCCCAGGGGAGGAAAGACCTTAGAACAGGGGCGGACTAGAAGCCTGTTGGCTGCACCGAGTTGAGTTCCAGGGAAGGCCCTTAGGCTTCCCAAACCTACAAACGCAGCCAACGCGAACACTACTAGAGGGCAGTGTTCTCCCAGTTGCGGAAAGGTGTTAGAACAAAGGCGGACGCCAAGGCAGGTTGGAGACTCTGAGTGAAGTACTCGCCAATGCGCCTCTGCGTCCAAAACGCCAAGCGCTGCGTACGACGCAACCGCCTTCTGGCCGTGTTCTCGCAGGTGAGGAAAGAAGTGAGAACAAGGGCGGCCTGAAGCCGACTTGGACTCTCTGTGTGAAGTGCACGCCAAGTCCATTAGGCTTCCAAAAGGTAGCCTCGCTCTTCAGGTGAAGCCTCATAAGAGGCAGCGTGTTCGCAGCTCAGGCAAGAACTTAGAACCAAGGCGGACTCTACGCCAAGTTGCAAGCTCTACGTAAAGTGCAGGCTAAGGCCCTGCTGCTTCCAACACGTAGAAACGCTCCGAAGGCCAAGAGGCCTATGCGGCCGTGGGTTCCCATTGCAGGAAGGAAAGAACTTAGAACCAAGGCCGACTAGAAGGCAGTTGGAGCTTCTGAGTTAAGTTGCCCGTCCAGACCCTTGGGCTGCAAAGCGTGTCATCGCGCTTCAGGTGAAGTCTCCTCAGTGGCAGTGTGTTCCCAAGCGAAGGGAAGACTTGAGAAGAAGGGCGTACTAGAAGCTTGTTGGATCCTCCGAGTTAAGGGCACGCAAAGACGCTGCGGCTTCCAAAACGTGAACGCGACCTTCAAAGGGAGGATTCCCAAGGGGCAGTTTGCTCCCGGCTGTGGAAAGAAGTTGGAACCTGGGGCGCACCCTAGGCAAGTTGCACACTGTGAGTTAAGTGCAGGCCCAGACCCTTAGGCTTCCACAACGTAAACTCGACCTGAAGTGAAGTTTCCTATGTGCCAGCGTGTTCCCTGGTGCGGAAAGAAGTTAGAGCAAGGCCGCACTGGAGGCAAGTTGGACACTCTCATGGCAGGGCACCCCAGGTCCCCTTTTGCTTCCAAAACGTATCATCGCTCCTCTGGTGACGTCTACTGGGGGGGGGTGCGTGGGATCCCAGGGGAGGAAAGACCTTAGAACAGGGGCGGACTAGAAGCCTGTTGGCTACACCGAGTTGAGTTCCAGGGAAGGCTCTTAGGCTTCCCAAACCTACAAACGCAGCGAAGACGAACACTACTAGAGGGCAGTGTTCTCCCAGTTGCGGAAAGGTGTTAGAACAAAGGCGGACGCCAAGGCAGGTTGGAGACTCTGAGTGAAGTGCTCGCCAATGCGCCTCTGCGTCCAAAACGCCAAGCGCCGCGTACGACGCAACCGCCTTCTGGCCGTGTTCTCGCAGGTGAGGAAAGAAGTGAGAACAAGGGCGGCCTGAAGCCGACTTGGACTCTCTGTGTGAAGTGCACGCCAAGTCCATTAGGCTTCCAAAAGGTAGCCTCGCTCCTCAGGTGAAGCCTCATAAGCGGCAGCGTGTTCGCAGCTCAGGCAAGAACTTAGAACCAAGGCGGACTCTACGCCAAGTTGCAAGCTCTACGTAAAGTGCAGGCTAAGGCCCTGCTACTTCCAACACGTAGAAACGCTCCGAAGACCAAGAGGCCTATGCGGCCGTGTGTTCCCATTGCAGGAAGGAAGGAACTTAGAACCAAGGCCGACTAGAAGGCAGTTGGAGCTTCTGAGT
The DNA here is from genome assembly GCF_922984935.1 of Meles meles. Taxonomy (NCBI): domain Eukaryota; kingdom Metazoa; phylum Chordata; class Mammalia; order Carnivora; family Mustelidae; genus Meles; species Meles meles. The sequence continues at coordinate 811,378 of NW_025721615.1, forward strand.
TAAGTTGCCCGTCCAGTCCCTTGGGCTGCAAAGCGTGTCATCGCGGTTCAGGTGAAGTCTCCTCAGTGGCAGTGTGTTCCCAAGCGAAGGGAAGACTTGAGAAGAAGGGCGTACTAGAAGCTTGTTGGATACTCCGAGTTAAGGGCACGCAAAGACGCTGCGGCTTCCAAAACGTGAACGCGACCTTCAAAGGGAGGATTCCCAAGGGGCAGTTTGCTCCCGGCTGTGGAAAGAAGTTGGAACCTGGGGCGCACCCTAGGCAAGTTGCACACTGCGAGTTAAGTGCAGGCCCAGACCCTTGGGCTTCCACAACGTAAACTCGACCTGAAGTGAAGTTTCCTAAGTGGCAGCGTGTTCCCTGCTGCGGAAAGAAGTTAGAACAAGGCCGCACTGGAGGCAAGTTGGACACTCTCAGGGCAGGGCACCGCAGGTCCCCTTTTGCTTCCAAAACGTATCATCGCTCCTCAGGTGACGTCTCCTGGGGGAGGGGGGGCCCGTGAGATCCCAGAGGAGGAAAGACCTTAAGAACAGGGGCGGACTAGAAGCCTGTTGGCTACACCGAGTTGAGATCCAGGGAAGGCCCTTAGGCTTCCCAAACCTACAAACGCAGCGAAGACGAACACTACTAGAGGGCAGTGTTCTCCCAGTTGCGGAAAGGTGTTAGAACAAAGGCGGACGCCAAGGCAGGTTGGAGACTCTGAGTGAAGTGCTCGCCAATGCGCCTCTGCGTCCAAAACGCCAAGCGCCGCGTACGACGCAACCGCCTTCTGGCCGTGTTCTCGCAGGTGAGGAAAGAAGTGAGAACAAGGGCGGCCTGAAGCCGACTTGGACTCTCTGTGTGAAGTGCACGCCAAGTCCATTAGGCTTCCAAAAGGTAGCCTCGCTCTTCAGGTGAAGCCTCATAAGCGGCAGCGTGTTCGCAGCTCAGGCAAGAACTTAGAACCAAGGCGGACTCTACGCCAAGTTGCAAGCTCTACGTAAAGTGCAGGCTAAGGCCCTGCTGCTTCCAACACGTAGAAACGCTCCGAAGGCCAAGAGGCCTATGCGGCCGTGTGTTCCCATTGCAGGAAGGAAAGAACTTAGAACCAAGGCCGACTAGAAGGCAGTTGGAGCTTCTGAGTTAAGTTGCCCGTCCAGTCCCTTGGGCTGCAAAGCGTGTCATCGCGCTTCAGGTGAAGTCTCCTCAGTGGCAGTGTGTTCCCAAGCGAAGGGAAGACTTGAGAAGAAGGGCGTACTAGAAGCTTGTTGGATACTCCGAGTTAAGGGCACGCAAAGACGCTGCGGCTTCCAAAACGTGAACGCGACCTTCAAAGGGAGGATTCCCAAGGGGCAGTTTGCTCCCGGCTGTGGAAAGAAGTTGGAACCTGGGGCGCACCCTAGGCAAGTTGCACACTGCGAGTTAAGTGCAGGCCCAGACCCTTAGGCTTCCACAACGTAAACTCGACCTGAAGTGAAGTTTCCTATGTGGCAGCGTGTTCCCTGCTGCGGAAAGAAGTTAGAGCAAGGCCGCACTGGAGGCAAGTTGGACACTCTCAGGGCAGGGCACCCCAGGTCCCCTTTTGCTTCCAAAACGTATCATCGCTCCTCAGGTGACGTCTCCTGGGGGGTGGGCGTGAGATCCCAGGGGAGGAAAGACCTTAGAACAGGGGCGGACTAGAAGCCTGTTGGCTGCACCGAGTTGAGTTCCAGGGAAGGCCCTTAGGCTTCCCAAACCTACAAACGCAGCCAACGCGAACACTACTAGAGGGCAGTGTTCTCCCAGTTGCGGAAAGGTGTTAGAACAAAGGCGGACGCCAAGGCAGGTTGGAGACTCTGAGTGAAGTACTCGCCAATGCGCCTCTGCGTCCAAAACGCCAAGCGCTGCGTACGACGCAACCGCCTTCTGGCCGTGTTCTCGCAGGTGAGGAAAGAAGTGAGAACAAGGGCGGCCTGAAGCCGACTTGGACTCTCTGTGTGAAGTGCACGCCAAGTCCATTAGGCTTCAAAAAGGTAGCCTCGCTCTTCAGGTGAAGCCTCATAAGAGGCAGCGTGTTCGCAGCTCAGGCAAGAACTTAGAACCAAGGCGGACTCTACGCCAAGTTGCAAGCTCTACGTAAAGTGCAGGCGAAGGCCCTGCTGCTTCCAACACGTAGAAACGCTCCGAAGGCCAAGAGGCCTATGCGGCCGTGTGTTCCCATTGCAGGAAGGAAAGAACTTAGAACCAAGGCCGACTAGAAGGCAGTTGGAGCTTCTGAGTTAAGTTGCCCGTCCAGACCCTTGGGCTGCAAAGCGTGTCATCGCGCTTCAGGTGAAGTCTCCTCAGTGGCAGTGTGTTCCCAAGCGAAGGGAAGACTTGAGAAGAAGGGCGTACTAGAAGCTTGTTGGATCCTCCGAGTTAAGGGCACGCAAAGACGCTGCGGCTTCCAAAACGTGAACGCGACCTTCAAAGGGAGGATTCCCAAGGGGCAGTTTGCTCCCGGCTGTGGAAAGAAGTTGGAACCTGGGGCGCACCCTAGGCAAGTTGCACACTGTGAGTTAAGTGCAGGCCCAGACCCTTAGGCTTCCACAACGTAAACTCGACCTGAAGTGAAGTTTCCTATGTGCCAGCGTGTTCCCTGGTGTGGAAAGAAGTTAGAGCAAGGCCGCACTGGAGGCAAGTTGGACACTCTCATGGCAGGGCACCCCAGGTCCCCTTTTGCTTCCAAAACGTATCATCGCTCCTCTGGTGACGTCTACTGGGGGGTGGTGCGTGGGATCCCAGGGGAGGAAAGACCTTAGAACAGGGGCGGTCTAGAAGCCTGTTGGCTACACCGAGTTGAGTTCCAGGGAAGGCCCTTAGGCTTCCCAAACCTACAAACGCAGCGAAGACGAACACTACTAGAGGGCAGTGTTCTCCCAGTTGCGGAAAGGTGTTAGAACAAAGGCGGACGCCAAGGCAGGTTGGAGACTCTGAGTGAAGTGCTCGCCAATGCGCCTCTGCGTCCAAAACGCCAAGCGCCGCGTACGACGCAACCGCCTTCTGGCCGTGTTCTCGCAGGTGAGGAAAGAAGTGAGAACAAGGGCGGCCTGAAGCCGACTTGGACTCTCTGTGTGAAGTGCACGCCAAGTCCATTAGGCTTCCAAAAGGTAGCCTCGCTCCTCAGGTGAAGCCTCATAAGCGGCAGCGTGTTCGCAGCTCAGGCAAGAACTTAGAACCAAGGCGGACTCTACGCCAAGTTGCAAGCTCTACGTAAAGTGCAGGCTAAGGCCCTGCTGCTTCCAACACGTAGAAACGCTCCGAAGACCAAGAGGCCTATGCGGCCGTGTGTTCCCATTGCAGGAAGGAAGGAACTTAGAACCAAGGCCGACTAGAAGGCAGTTGGAGCTTCTGAGTTAAGTTGCCCGTCCAGTCCCTTGGGCTGCAAAGCGTGTCATCGCGCTTCAGGTGAAGTCTCCTCAGTGGCAGTGTGTTCCCAAGCGAAGGGAAGACTTGAGAAGAAGGGCGTACTAGAAGCTTGTTGGATACTCCGAGTTAAGGGCACGGAAAGACGCTGCGGCTTCCAAAACGTGAACGCGACCTTCAAAGGGAGGATTCCCAAGGGGCAGTTTGCTCCCGGCTGTGGAAAGAAGTTGGAACCTGGGGCGCACCCTAGGCAAGTTGCACACTGCGAGTTAAGTGCAGGCCCAGACCCTTAGGCTTCCACAACGTAAACTCGACCTGAAGTGAAGTTTCCTATGTGGCAGCGTGTTCCCTACTGCGGAAAGAAGTTAGAGCAAGGCCGCACTGGAGGCAAGTTGGACACTCTCAGGGCAGGGCACCCCAGGTCCCCTTTTGCTTCCAAAACGTATCATCGCTCCTCTGGTGAGGTCTCCTGGGTTAGGGGGGGCCCGTGAGATCCCAGGGGAAGAAAGACGTTAAGAACAGGGGCGGACCAGAAGCCTGTTGGGTACACCGAGTTGAGTTCCAGGGAAGGCCCTTAGGCTTCCCAAACCTACAAACGCAGCGAAGACGAACACTACTAGAGGGCAGTGTTCTCCCAGTTGCGGAAAGGTGTTAGAACAAAGGCGGACGCCAAGGCAGGTTGGAGACTCTGAGTGAAGTGCTCGCCAATGCGCCTCTGCGTCCAAAACGCCAAGCGCCCCGTACGACGCAACCGCCTTCTGGCCGTGTTCTCGCAGGTGAGGAAAGAAGTGAGAACAAGGGCGGCCTTAGGCCGACGACTTGGACTCTCTGTGTGAAGTGCACGCCAAGTCCATTAGGCTTCCAAAAGGTAGCCTCGCTCTTCAGGTGAAGCCTCATAAGCGGCAGCGTGTTCGCAGCTCAGGCAAGAACTTAGAACCAAGGCGGACTCTACGTCAAGTTGCAAGCTCTACGTAAAGTGCAGGCTAAGGCCCTGCAGCTTCCAACACGCAAAAACGCTCCGAAGGCCAAGAGGCCTATGCGGCCGTGTGTTCCCATTGCAGGAAGGAAAGAACTTAGAACCAAGGCCGACTAGAAGGCAGTTGGAGCTTCTGAGTTAAGTTGCCCGTCCAGTCCCTTGGGCTGCAAAGCGTGTCATCGCGCTTCAGGTGAAGTCTCCTCAGTGGCAGTGTGTTCCCAAGCGAAGGGAAGACTTGAGAAGAAGGGCGTACTAGAAGCTTGTTGGATACTCCGAGTTAAGGGCACGCAAAGACGCTGCGGCTTCCAAAACGTGAACGCGACCTTCAAAGGGAGGATTCCCAAGGGGCAGTTTGCTCCCGGCTGTGGAAAGAAGTTTGAACCTGGGGAGCACCCTAGGCAAGTTGCACACTGCGAGTTAAGTGCAGGCCCAGACCCTTAGGCTTCCACAACGTAAACTCGACCTGAAGTGAAGTTTCCTATGTGGCAGCGTGTTCCCTGCTGCGGAAAGAAGTTAGAACAAGGCCGCACTGGAGGCAAGTTGGACACTCTCAGGGCAGGGAACCCCAGGTCCCCTTTTGCTTCCAAAACGTATCATCGCTCCTCAGGTGACGTCTCCTGGGGGAGGGGGGGCCCGTGAGATCCCAGGGGAGGAAAGACCTTAGAACAGGGGCGGACTAGAAGCCTGTTGGCTACACCGAGTTGAGTTCCAGGGGAGGTCCTTAGGCTTCCCAAACCTACAAACGCAGCGAAGACGAACACTACTAGTGGGCAGTGTTCTCCCAGTTGCGGAAAGGTGTTAGAACAAAGGCGGACGCCAAGGCAGTTTGGAGACTCTGAGTGAAGTGCTCGCCAATGCGCCTCTGCATTCAAAACGCCAAGCGCCGCGTACGACGCAACCGCCTTCTGGCCGTGTTCTCGCAGGTGAGGAAAGAAGTGAGAACAAGGGCGGCCTGAAGCCGACTTGGACTCTCTGTGTGAAGTGCACGCCAAGTCCATTAGGCTTCCAAAAGGTAGCCTCGCTCTTCAGGTGAAGCCTCATAAGCGGCAGCGTGTTCGCAGCTCAGGCAAGAACTTAGAACCAAGGCGGACTCTACGCCAAGTTGCAAGCTCTACGTAAAGTGCAGGCTAAGGCCCTGCTGCTTCCAACACGTAGAAACGCTCCGACGGCCAAGAGGCCTATGCGGCCGTGTGTTCCCATTGCAGGAAGGAAAGAACTTAGAACCAAGGCCGACTAGAAGGCAGTTGGAGCTTCTGAGTTAAGTTGCCCGTCCAGTCCCTTGGGCTGCAAAGCGTGTCATCGCGCTTCAGGTGAAGTCTCCTCAGTGGCAGTGTGTTCCCAAGCGAAGGGAAGACTTGAGAAGAAGGGCGTACTAGAAGCTTGTTGGATACTCCGAGTTAAGGGCACGCAAAGACGTTGCGGCTTCCAAAACGTGAACGCGACCTTCAAAGGGAGGATTCCCAAGGGGCAGTTTGCTCCCGGCTGTGGAAAGAAGTTGGAACCTGGGGCGCACCCTAGGCAAGTTGCACACTGCGAGTTAAGTGCAGGCCCAGACCCTTGGGCTTCCACAACGTAAACTCGACCTGAAGTGAAGTTTCCTATGTGGCAGCGTGTTCCCTGCTGCGGAAAGAAGTTAGAGCAAGGCCGCACTGGAGGCAAGTTGGACACTCTCAGGGCAGGGCACCGCAGGTCCCCTTTTGCTTCCAAAACGTATCATCGCTCCTCAGGTGACGTCTCCTGGGGGAGGGGGGGCCCGTGAGATCCCAGGGGAGGAAAGACCTTAAGAACAGGGGCGGACTAGAAGCCTGTTGGCTACACCGAGTTGAGTTCCAGGGAAGGCCCTTAGGCTTCCCAAACCTACAAACGCAGCGAAGACGAACACCACTAGAGGGCAGTGTTCTCCCAGTTGCGGAAAGGTGTTAGAACAAAGGCGGACGCCAAGGCAGGTTGGAGACTCTGAGTGAAGTGCTCGCCAATGCGCCTCTGCGTCCAAAACGCCAAGCGCCGCGTACGACGCAACCGCCTTCTGGCCGTGTTCTCGCAGGTGAGGAAAGAAGTGAGAACAAGGGCGGCCTGAAGCCGACTTGGACTCTCTGTGTGAAGTGCACGCCAAGTCCGTTAGGCTTCCAAAAGGTAGCCTCGCTCTTCAGGTGAAGCCTCCTAAGCGGCAGCGTGTTCGCAGCTCAGGCAAGAACTTAGAACCAAGGCGGACTCTACGCCAAGTTGCAAGCTCTACGTAAAGTGCAGGCTAAGGCCCTGCTGCTTCCACCACGTAGAAACGCTCCGAAGGCCAAGAGGCCTATGCGGCCGTGTGTTCCCATTGCAGGAAGGAAAGAATTTAGAACCAAGGCCGACTAGAAGGCAGTTGGAGCTTCTGAGTGAAGTTGCCCGTCCAGTCCCTTGGGCTGCAAAGCGTGTCATCGCGCTTCAGGTGAAGTCTCCTCAGTGGCAGTGTGTTCCCAAGCGAAGGGAAGACTTGAGAAGAAGGGCGTACTAGAAACTTGTTGGATACTCCGAGTTAAGGGCACGCAAAGACGCTGCGGCTTCCAAAACGTGAACGCGACCTTCAAAGGGAGGATTCCCAAGGGGCAGTTTGCTCCCGGCTGTGGAAAGAAGTTGGAACCTGGGGCGCACCCTAGTCAAGTTGCACATTGCGAGTTAAGTGCAGGCCCAGACCCTTAGGCATCCACAACGTAAACTCGACCTGAAGTGAAGTTTCCTATGTGGCAGCGTGTTCCCTGCTGCAGAAAGAATTTAGAGCAAGGCCGCACTGGAGGCAAGTTGGACACTCTCAGGGCAGGGCACCGCAGGTCCCCTTTTGCTTCCAAAACGTATCATCGCTCCTCAGGTGACGTCTCCTGGGGGAGGGGGGGGCCCGTGAGATCCCAGGGGAGGAAAGACCTTAAGAACAGGGGCGGACAAGTAGCCTGTTGGCTACACCGAGTTGAGTTCCAGGGAAGGCCCTTAGGCTTCCCAAACCTACAAACGCAGCGAAGACGAACACTACTAGAGGGCAGTGTTCTCCCAGTTGCGGAAAGGTGTTAAAACAAAGGCGGACGCCAAGGCAGGTTGGAGACTCTGAGTGAAGTGCTCGCCAATGCGCCTCTGCGTCCAAAACGCCAAGCGCCGCGTACGACGCAACCGCCTTCGGGCCGTGTTCTCGCAGGTGAGGAAAGAAGTGAGAACAAGGGCGGCCTGAAGCCGACTTGGACTCTCTGTGTGAAGTGCACGCCAAGTCCATTAGGCTTCCAAATGGTAGCCTCGCTCTTCAGGTGAAGCCTCATAAGCGGCAGCGTGTTCACAGCTCAGGCAAGAACTTAGAACCAAGGCGGACTCTACGCCAAGTTGCAAGCTCTACGTAAAGTGCAGGCTAAGGCCCTGCTGCTTCCAACACGTAGAAACGCTCCGAAGGCCAAGAGGCCTATGCGGCCGTGGGTTCCCATTGCAGGAAGGAAAGAACTTAGAACCAAGGCCGACTAGAAGGCAGTTGGAGCTTCTGAGTTAAGTTGCCCGTCCAGTCCCTTGGGCTGCAAAGCGTGTCATCGCGCTTCAGGTGAAGTCTCCTCAGTGGCAGTGTGTTCCCAAGCGAAGGGAAGACTTGAGAAGAAGGGCGTACTAGAAGCTTGTTGGATACTCCGAGTTAAGGGCACGCAAAGACGCTGCGGCTTCCAAAACGTGAACGCGACCTTCAAAGGGAGGATTCCCAAGGGGCAGTTTGCTCCCGGCTGTGGAAAGAAGTTGGAACCTGGGGCGCACCCTAGGCAAGTTGCACACTGCGAGTTAAGTGCAGGCCCAGACCCTTGGGCTTCCACAACGTAAACTCGACCTGAAGTGAAGTTTCCTATGTGGCAGCGTGTTCCCTGCTGCGGAAAGAAGTTAGAGCAAGGCCGCACTGGAGGCAAGTTGGACACTCTCAGGGCAGGGCACCGCAGGTCCCCTTTTGCTTCCAAAACGTATCATCGCTCCTCAGGTGACGTCTCCTGGGGGAGGGGGGGCCCGTGAGATCCCAGGGGAGGAAAGACCTTAAGAACAGGGGCGGACTAGAAGCCTGTTGGCTACACCGAGTTGAGTTCCAGGGAAGGCCCTTAGGCTTCCCAAACCTACAAACGCAGCGAAGACGAACACTACTAGAGGGCAGTGTTCTCCCAGTTGCGGAAAGGTGTTAGAACAAAGGCGGACGCCAAGGCAGGTTGGAGACTCTGAGTGAAGTGCTCGCCAATGCGCCTCTGCGTCCAAAACGCCAAGCGCCACGTACGACGCAACCGCCTTCTGGCCGTGTTCTCGCAGGTGAGGAAAGAAGTGAGAACAAGGGCGGCCTGAAGCCGACTTGGACTCTCTGTGTGAAGTGCACGCCAAGTCCATTAGGCTTCCAAAAGGTAGCCTCGCTCTTCAGGTGAAGCCTCATAAGCGGCAGCGTGTTCGCAGCTCAGGCAAGAACTTAGAACCAAGGCGGACTCTACGCCAAGTTGCAAGCTCTACGTAAATTGCAGGCTAAGGCCCTGCTGCTTCCAACACGTAGAAACGCTCCGAAGGCCAAGAGGCCTATGCGGCCGTGTGTTCCCATTGCAGGAAGGAAAGAATTTAGAACCAAGGCCGACTAGAAGGCAGTTGGAGCTTCTGAGTTAAGTTGCCCGTCCAGTCCCTTGGGCTGCAAAGCGTGTCATCGCGCTTCAGGTGAAGTCTCCTCAGTGGCAGTGTGTTCCCAAGCGAAGGGAAGACTTGAGAAGAAGGGCGTACTAGAAACTTGTTGGATACTCCGAGTTAAGGGCACGCAAAGACGCTGCGGCTTCCAAAACGTGAACGCGACCTTCAAAGGGAGGATTCCCAAGGGGCAGTTTGCTCCCGGCTGTGGAAAGAAGTTGGAACCTGGGGCGCACCCTAGTCAAGTTGCACACTGCAAGTTAAGTGCAGGCCCAGACCCTTAGGCTTCCACAACGTAAACTCGACCTGAAGTGAAGTTTCCTATGTGGCAGCGTGTTCCCTGCTGCAGAAAGAATTTAGAGCAAGGCCGCACTGGAGGCAAGTTGGACACTCTCAGGGCAGGGCACCGCAGGTCCCCTTTTGCTTCCAAAACGTATCATCGCTCCTCAGGTGACGTCTCCTGGGGGAGGGGGGGCCCGTGAGATCCCAGGGGAGGAAAGACCTTAAGAACAGGGGCGGACTAGAAGCCTGTTGGCTACACGGAGTTGAGTTCCAGGGAAGGCCCTTAGGCTTCCCAAACCTACAAACGCAGCGAAGACGAACACTACTAGAGGGCAGTGTTCTCCCAGTTGCGGAAAGGTGTTAGAACAAAGGCGGACGCCAAGGCAGGTTGGAGACTCTGAGTGAAGTGCTCGCCAATGCGCCTCTGCGTCCAAAACGCCAAGCGCCGCGTACGACGCAACCGCCTTCGGGCCGTGTTCTCGCAGGTGAGGAAAGAAGTGAGAACAAGGGCGGCCTGAAGCCGACTTGGACTCTCTGTGTGAAGTGCACGCCAAGTCCCTTAGGCTTCCAAAAGGTAGCCTCGCTCTTCAGGTGAAGCCTCATAAGCGGCAGCGTGTTCGCAGCTCAGGCAAGAACTTAGAACCAAGGCGGACTCTACGCCAAGTTGCAAGCCCTACGTAAAGTGCAGGCTAAGGCCCTGCTGCTTCCAACACGTAGAAACGCTCCAAGGCCAAGAGGCCTATGCGGCTGTGTGTTCCCATTGCAGGAAGGAAAGAACTTAGAACCAAGGCCGACTAGACGGCAGTTGGAGCTTCTGAGTTAAGTTGCCCGTCCAGTCCCTTGGGCTGCAAAGCGTGTCATCGCGCTTCAGGTGAAGTCTCCTCAGTGGCAGTGTGTTCCCAAGCGAAGGGAAGACTTGAGAAGAAGGGCGTACTAGAAGCTTGTTGGATACTCCGAGTTAAGGGCACGCAAAGACGCTGCGGCTTCCAAAACGTGAACGCGACCTTCAAAGGGAGGATTCCCAAGGGGCAGTTTGCTCCCGGCTGTGGAAAGAAGTTGGAACCTGGGGCGCACCCTAGGCAAGTTGCACACTGCGAGTTAAGTGCAGGCCCAGACCCTTAGGCTTCCACATCGTAAACTCGACCTGAAGTGAAGTTTCCTATGTGGCAGCGTGTTCCCTGCTGCGGAAAGAAGTTAGAACAAGGCCGCACTGGAGGCAAGTTGGACACTCTCAGGGCAGGGCACCCCAGGTCCCCTTTTGCTTCCAAAACGTATCATCGCTCCTCAGGTGACGTCTCCTGGGGGAGGGGGGGCCCGTGAGATCCCAGGGGAGGAAAGACCTTAGAACAGGGGCGGACTAGAAGCCTGTTGGCTACACCGAGTTGAGTTCCAGGGAAGGCCCTTAGGCTTCCCAAACCTACAAACGCAGCGAAGACGAACACTACTAGAGGGCAGTGTTCTCCCAGTTGCGGAAAGGTGTTAGAACAAAGGCGGACGCCAAGGCAGGTTGGAGACTCTGAGTGAAGTGCTCGCCAATGCGCCTCTGCATCCAAAACGCCAAGCGCCGCGTACGACGCAACCCCCTTCTGGCCGTGTTCTCGCAGGTGAGGAAAGAAGTGAGAACAAGGGCGGCCTGAAGCCGACTTGGACTCTCTGTGTGAAGTGCACGCCAAGTCCATTAGGCTTCCAAAAGGTAGCCTCGCTCTTCAGGTGAAGCCTCATAAGCGGCAGCGTGTTCGCAGCTCAGGCAAGAACTTAGAACCAAGGCGGACTCTACGCCAAGTTGCAAGCCCTACGTAAAGTGCAGGCTAAGGCCCTGCTGCTTCCAACACGTAGAAACGCTCCAAGGCCAAGAGGCCTATGCGGCTGTGTGTTCCCATTGCAGGAAGGAAAGAACTTAGAACCAAGGCCGACTAGAAGGCAGTTGGAGCTTCTGAGTTAAGTTGCCCGTCCAGTCCCTTGGGCTGCAAAGCGTGTCATCGCGCTTCAGGTGAAGTCTCCTCAGTGGCAGTGTGTTCCCAAGCGAAGGGAAGACTTGAGAAGAAGGGCGTACTAGAAGCTTGTTGGATACTCCGAGTTAAGGGCACGCAAAGACGCTGCGGCTTCCAAAACGTGAACGCGACCTTCAAAGGGAGGATTCCCAAGGGGCAGTTTGCTCCCGGCTGTGGAAAGAAGTTGGAACCTGGGGCGCACCCTAGGCAAGTTGCACACTGCGAGTTAAGAGCAGGCCCAAACCCTTAGGCTTCCACAACGTAAACTCGACCTGAAGTGAAGTTTCCTATGTGGCAGCGTGTTCCCTGCTGCGGAAAGAAGTTAGAACAAGGCCGCACTGGAGGCAAGTTGGACACTCTCAGGGCAGGGCACCGCAGGTCCCCTTTTGCTTCCAAAACGTATCATCGCTCCTCAGGTGACGTCTCCTGGGGGAGGGGGGGGCCCGTGAGATCCCAGGGGAGGAAGGACTTTAAGAACAGGGGCGGACTAGAAGCCTTTTGGCTACACCGAGTTGAGTTCCAGGGAAGGCCCTTAGGCTTCCCAAACCTACAAACGCAGCGAAGACGAACACTACTAGAGGGCAGTGTTCTCCCAGTTGCGGAAAGGTGTTAGAACAAAGGCGGGCGCCAAGGCAGGTTGGAGACTCTGAGTGAAGTGCTCGCCAATGCGCCTCTGCATCCAAAACGCCAAGCGCCGCGTACGACGCAACCGCCTTCTGGCCGTGTTCTCGCAGGTGAGGAAAGAAGTGAGAACAAGGGCGGCCTGAAGCCGACTTTTACTCTCTGTGTGAAGTGCACGCCAAGTCCATTAGGCTTCCAAAAGGTAGCCTCGCTCTTCAGGTGAAGCCTCATATGCGGCAGCGTGTTCGCAGCTCAGGCACGAACTTAGAACCAAGGCGGACTCTACGCCAAGTTGCAAGCTCTACGTAAAGTGCAGGCTAAGGCCCTGCTGCTTCCAACACGTAGAAACGCTCCGAAGGCCAAGAGGCCTATGGGGCCGTGTGTTCCCATTGCAGGAAGGAAGGAACTTAGAACCAAGGCCGACTAGAAGGCAGTTGGAGCTTCTGAGTTAAGTTGCCCGTCCAGTCCCTTGGGCTGCAAAGCGTGTCATCGCGCTTCAGGTGAAGTCTCCTCAGTGGCAGTGTGTTCCCAAGCGAAGGGAAGACTTGAGAAGAAGGGCGTACTAGAAGCGTGTTGGATACTCCGAGTTAAGGGCACGCAAAGACGCTGCGGCTTCCAAAACGTGAACGCGACCTTCAAAGGGAGGATTCCCAAGGGGCAGTTTGCTCCCGGCTGTGGAAAGAAGTTGGAACCTGGGGCGCACCCTAGGCAAGTTGCACACTGCGAGTTAAGTGCAGGCCCAGACCCTTAGGCTTCCACAACGTAAACTCGACCTGAAGTGAAGTTTCCTATGTGGCAGCGTGTTCCCTGCTGCGGAAAGAAGTTAGAACAAGGCCGCACTGGAGGCAAGTTGGACACTCTCAGGGCAGGGCACCGCAGGTCCCCTTTTGCTTCCAAAACGTATCATCGCTCCTCTGGTGAGGTCTCCTGGGTTAGGGGGGGCCCGTGAGATCCCAGGGGAAGAAAGACCTTAAGAACAGGGGCGGACCAGAAGCCTGTTGGGTACACCGAGTTGAGTTCCAGGGAAGGCCCTTAGGCTTCCCAAACCTACAAACGCAGCGAAGACGAACACTACTAGAGGGCAGTGTTCTCCCAGTTGCGGAAAGGTGTTAGAACAAAGGCGGACGCCAAGGCAGGTTGGAGACTCTGAGTGAAGTGCTCGCCAATGCGCCTCTGCGTCCAAAACGCCAAGCGCCGCGTACGACGCAACCGCCTTCTGGCCGTGTTCTCGCAGGTGAGGAAAGAAGTGAGAACAAGGGCGGCCTGAAACCGACGACTTGGACTCTCTGTGTGAAGTGCACGCCAAGTCCATTAGGCTTCCACAAGGTAGCCTCGCTATTCAGGTGAAGCCTCATAAGCGGCAGCGTGTTCGCAGCTCAGGCAAGAACTTAGAACCAAGGCGGACTCTACGCCAAGTTGCAAGCCCTACGTAAAGTGCAGGCTAAGGCCCTGCTGCTTCCAACACGTAGAAACGCTCCAAGGCCAAGAGGCCTATGCGGCTGTGTGTTCCCATTGCAGGAAGGAAAGAACTTAGAACCAAGGCCGACTAGAAGGCAGTTGGAGCTTCTGAGTTAAGTTGCCCGTCCAGTCCCTTGGGCTGCAAAGCGTGTCATCGCGCTTCAGGTGAATTCTCCTCAGTGGCAGTGTGTTCCCAAGCGAAGGGAAGACTTGAGAAGAAGGGCGTACTAGAAGCTTGTTGGATACTCCGAGTTAAGGGCACGCAAAGACGCTGCGGCTTCCAAAACGTGAACGCGACCTTCAAAGGGAGGATTCCCAAGGGGCAGTTTGCTCCCGGCTGTGGAAAGAAGTTGGAACCTGGGGCGCACCCTAGGCAAGTTGCACACTGCGAGTTAAGAGCAGGCCCAAACCCTTAGGCTTCCACAACGTAAACTCGACCTGAAGTGAAGTTTCCTATGTGGCAGCGTGTTCCCTGCTGCGGAAAGAAGTTAGAACAAGGCCGCACTGGAGGCAAGTTGGACACTCTCAGGGCAGGACACCGCAGGTCCCCTTTTGCTTCCAAAACGTATCATCGCTCATCAGGTGACGTCTCCTGGGGGAGGGGGGGGCCCGTGAGATCCCAGGGGAGGAAGGACCTTAAGAACAGGGGCGGACTAGAAGCCTTTTGGCTACACCGAGTTGAGTTCCAGGGAAGGCCCTTAGGCTTCCCAAACCTACAAACGCAGCGAAGACGAACACTACTAGAGGGCAGTGTTCTCCCAGTTGCGGAAAGGTGTTAGAACAAAGGCGGACGCCAAGGCAGGTTGGAGACTCTGAGTGAAGTGCTCGCCAATGCGCCTCTGCATCCAAAACGCCAAGCGCCGCGTACGACGCAACCGCCTTCTGGCCGTGTTCTCGCAGCTGAGGAAAGAAGTGAGAACAAGGGCGGCCTGAAGCCGACTTTTACTCTCTGTGTGAAGTGCACGCCAAGTCCATTAGGCTTCCAAAAGGTAGCCTCGCTCTTCAGGTGAAGCCTCATATGCGGCAGCGTGTTCGCAGCTCAGGCACGAACTTAGAACCAAGGCGGACTCTACGCCAAGTTGCAAGCTCTACGTAAAGTGCAGGCTAAGGCCCTGCTGCTTCCAACACGTAGAAACGCTCCGAAGGCCAAGAGGCCTATGGGGCCGTGTGTTCCCATTGCAGGAAGGAAGGAACTTAGAACCAAGGCCGACTAGAAGGCAGTTGGAGCTTCTGAGTTAAGTTGCCCGTCCAGTCCCTTGGGCTGCAAAGCGTGTCATCGCGCTTCAGGTGAAGTCTCCTCAGTGGCAGTGTGTTCCCAAGCGAAGGGAAGACTTGAGAAGAAGGGCGTACTAGAAGCTTGTTGGATACTCCGAGTTAAGGGCACGCAAAGACGCTGCGGCTTCCAAAACGTGAACGCGACCTTCAAAGGGAGGATTCCCAAGGGGCAGTTTGCTCCCGGCTGTGGAAAGAAGTTGGAACCTGGGGCGCACCCTAGGCAAGTTGCACACTGCGAGTTAAGTGCAGGCCCAGACCCTTAGGCTTCCACTACGTAAACTCGACCTGAAGTGAAGTTTCCTATGTGGCAGCGTGTTCCCTGCTGCCGAAAGAAGTTAGAACAAGGCCGCACTGGAGGCAAGTTGGACACTCTCAGGGCAGGGCACCGCAGGTCCCCTTTTGCTTCCAAAACGTATCATCGCTCCTCTGGTGAGGTCTCCTGGGTTAGGGGGGGCCCGTGAGATCACAGGGGAAGAAAGACCTTAAGAACAGGGGCGGACCAGAAGCCTGTTGGGTACACCAAGTTGAGTTCCAGGGAAGGCCCTTAGGCTTCCCAAACCTACAAACGCAGCGAAGACGAACACTACTAGAGGGCAGTGTTCTCCCAGTTGCGGAAAGGTGTTAGAACAAAGGCGGACGCCAAGGCAGGTTGGAGACTCTGAGTGAAGTGCTCGCCAATGCGCCTCTGCGTCCAAAACGCCAAGCGCCGCGTACGACGCAACCGCCTTCTGGCCGTGTTCTCGCAGGTGAGGAAAGAAGTGAGAACAAGGGCGGCCTGAAACCGACGACTTGGACTCTCTGTGTGAAGTGCACGCCAAGTCCATTAGGCTTCCAAAAGGTAGCCTCGCTATTCAGGTGAAGCCTCATAAGCGGCAGCGTGTTCGCAGCTCAGGCAAGAACTTAGAACCAAGGCGGACTCTACGTCAAGTTGCAAGCTCTACGTAAAGTGCAGGCTAAGGCCCTGCAGCTTCCAACACGCAGAAACGCTCCGAAGGCCAAGAGGCCTATGCGGCCGTGTGTTCCCATTGCAGGAAGGAAAGAACTTAGAACCAAGGTCGACTAGAAGGCAGTTGGAGCTTCTGAGTTAAGTTGCCCGTCCAGTCCCTTGGGCTGCAAAGCGTGTCATCGCGCTTCAGGTGAAGTCTCCTCAGTGGCAGTGTGTTCCCAAGCGAAGGGAAGACTTGAGAAGAAGGGCGTACTAGAAGCTTTTGGATACTCCGAGTTAAGGGCACGCAAAGACGCTGCGGCTTCCAAAACGTGAACGCGACCTTCAAAGGGAGGATTCCCAAGGGGCAGTTTGCTCCCGGCTGTGGAAAGAAGTTGGAACCTGGGGCGCACCCTAGGCAAGTTGCACACTGCGAGTTAAGTGCAGGCCCAGACCCTTGGGCTTCCACAACGTAAACTCGACCTGAAGTGAAGTTTCCTATGTGGCAGCGTGTTCCCTGGTGCGGAAAGAAGTTAGAGCAAGGCCGCACTGGAGGCAAGTTGGACACTCTCAGGGCAAGGCACCCCAGGTCCCCTTTTGCTTCCAAAACGTATCATCGCTCCTCAGGTGACGTCTCCTGGGGGAGGGGGGGCCCGTGAGATCCCAGGGGAGGAAAGACCTTAGAACAGGGGCGGACTAGAAGCCTGTTGGCTACACCGAGTTGAGTTCCAGGGAAGGCCCTTAGGCTTCCCAAACCTACAAACGCAGCGAAGACGAACACTACTAGAGGGCAGTGTTCTCCCAGTTGCGGAAAGGTGTTAGAACACAGGCGGACGCCAAGGCAGGTTGGAGACTCTGAGTGAAGTGCTCGCCAATGCGCCTCTGCATCCAAAACGCCAAGCGCCGCGTACTACGCAACCGCCTTCTGACCGTGTTCTCGCAGGTGAGGAAAGAAGTGAGAACAAGGGCGGCCTGAAGCCGACTTGGACTCTCTGTGTGAAGTGCACGCCAAGTCCATTAGGCTTCCAAAAGGTAGCCTCGCTCTTCAGGTGAAGCCTCATAAGCGGCAGCGTGTTCGCAGCTCAGGCAAGAACTTAGAACCAAGGCGGACTCGACGCCAAGTTGCAAGCTCTACGTAAAGTGCAGGCTTAGGCCCTGCTGCTTCCAACACGTAGAAACGCTCCGAAGGCCAAGAGGCCTATGCGGCCGTGTGTTCCCATTGCAGGAAGGAAAGAATTTAGAACCAAGGCCGACTAGAAAGCAGTTGGAGCTTCTGAGTGAAGTTGCCCGTCCAGTCCCTTGGGCTGCAAAATCGTGTCATTGCGCTTCAGGTGAAGTCTCCTCAGTGGCAGTGTGTTCCCAAGCGAAGGGAAGACTTGAGAAGAAGGGTGTACTAGAAACTTGTTGGATACTCCGAGTTAAGGGCACGCAAAGACGCTGCGGCTTCCAAAACGTGAACGCGACCTTCAAAGGAAGGATTCCCAAGGGGCAGTTTGCTCCCGGCTGTGGAAAGAAGTTGGAACCTGGGGCGCACCCTAGGCAAGTTACACACTGCGAGTGAAGTGCAGGCCCAGACCCTTAGGCTTCCACAACGTAAACTCGACCTGAAGTGAAGTTTCCTATGTGGCAGCGTGTTCCCTGCTGCGGAAAGAAGTTAGAGCAAGGCCGCACTGGAGGCAAGTTGGACACTCTCAGGGCAGGGCACCGCAGGTCCCCTTTTGCTTCCAAAACGTATCATCGCTCCTCAGGTGACGTCTCCTGGGGGATGGGGGGCCCGTGAGATCCCAGGGGAGGAAAGACCTTAAGAACAGGGGCGGACAAGAAGCCTGTTGGCTACACGGAGTTGAGTTCCAGGGAAGGCCCTTAGGCTTCCCAAACCTACAAACGCAGCGAAGACGAACACTACTAGAGGGCAGTGTTCTCCCAGTTGCGGAAAGGTGTTAGAACAAAGGCGGACGCCAAGGCAGGTTGGAGACTCTGAGTGAAGTGCTCGCCAATGCGCCTCTGCGTCCAAAACGCCAAGCGCCGCGTACGACGCAACCGCCTTCGGGCCGTGTTCTGGCAGGTGAGGAAAGAAGTCAGAACAAGGGCGGCCTGAAGCCGACTTGGACTCTCTGTGTGAAGTGCACGCCAAGTCCATTAGGCTTCCAAAAGGTAGCCTCGCTCTTCAGGTGAAGCCTCATAAGCGGCAGCGTGTTCGCAGCTCAGGCAAGAACTTAGAACCAAGGCGGACTCTACGCCAAGTTGCAAGCCCTACGTAAAGTGCAGGCTAAGGCCCTGCTGCTTCCAACACGTAGAAACGCTCCAAGGCCAAGAGGCCTATGCGGCTGTGTGTTCCCATTGCAGGAAGGAAAGAACTTAGAACCAAGTCCGACTAGAAGGCAGTTGGAGCTTCTGAGTTAAGTTGCCCGTCCAGTCCCTTGGGCTGCAAAGCGTGTCATCGCGCTTCAGGTGAAGTCTCCTCAGTGGCAGTGTGTTCCCAAGCGAAGGGAAGACTTGAGAAGAAGGGCGTACTAGAAGCTTGTTGGATACTCCGAGTTAAGGGCACGCAAAGACGCTGCGGCTTCCAAAACGTGAACGCGACCTTCAAAGGGAGGATTCCCAAGGGGCAGTTTGCTCCCGGCTGTGGAAAGAAGTTGGAACCTGGGGCGCACCCTAGGCAAGTTGCACACTGCGAGTTTTGAGCAGGCCCAAACCCTTAGGCTTCCACAACGTAAACTCGACCTGAAGTGAAGTTTCCTATGTGGCAGCGTGTTCCCTGCTGCGGAAAGAAGTTAGAACAAGGCCGCACTGGAGGCAAGTTGGACACTCTCAGGGCAGGGCACCGCAGGTCCCCTTTTGCTTCCAAAACGTATCATCGCTCCTCAGGTGACGTCTCCTGGGGGAGGGGGGGGCCCGTGAGATCCCAGGGGAGGAAGGACCTTAAGAACAGGGGCGGACTAGAAGCCTTTTGGCTACACCGAGTTGAGTTCCAGGGAAGGCCCTTAGGCTTCCCAAACCTACAAACGCAGCGAAGACGAACACTACTAGAGGGCAGTGTTCTCCCAGTTGCGGAAAGGGGTTAGAACAAAGGCGGACGCCAAGGCAGGTTGGAGACTCTGAGTGAAGTGCTTGCCAATGCGCCTCTGCATCCAAAACGCCAAGCGCCGCGTACGACGCAACCGCCTTCTGGCCGTGTTCTCGCAGGTGAGGAAAGAAGTGAGAACAAGGGCGGCCTGAAGCCGACTTTTACTCTCTGTGTGAAGTGCACGCCAAGTCCATTAGGCTTCCAAAAGGTAGCCTCGCTCTTCAGGTGAAGCCTCATATGCGGCAGCGTGTTCGCAGCTCAGGCACGAACTTAGAACCAAGGCGGACTCTACGCCAAGTTGCAAGCTCTACGTAAAGTGCAGGCTAAGGCCCTGCTGCTTCCAACACGTAGAAACGCTCCGAAGGCCAAGAGGCCTATGGGGCCGTGTGTTCCCATTGCAGGAAGGAAGGAACTTAGAACCAAGGCCGACTAGAAGGCAGTTGGAGCTTCTGAGTTAAGTTGCCCGTCCAGTCCCTTGGGCTGCAAAGCGTGTCATCGCGCTTCAGGTGAAGTCTCCTCAGTGGCAGTGTGTTCCCAAGCGAAGGGAAGACTTGAGAAGAAGGGCGTACTAGAAGCTTGTTGGATACTCCGAGTTAAGGGCACGCAAAGACGCTGCGGCTTCCAAAACGTGAACGCGACCTTCAAAGGGAGGATTCCCAAGGGGCAGTTTGCTCCCGGCTGTGGAAAGAAGTTGGAACCTGGGGCGCACCCTAGGCAAGTTGCACACTGCGAGTTAAGTGCAGGCCCAGACCCTTAGGCTTCCACAACGTAAACTCGACCTGAAGTGAAGTTTCCTATGTGGCAGCGTGTTCCCTGCTGCGGAAAGAAGTTAGAACAAGGCCGCACTGGAGGCAAGTTGGACACTCTCAGGGCAGGGCACCGCAGGTCCCCTTTTGCTTCCAAAACGTATCATCGTTCCTCTGGTGAGGTCTCCTGGGTTAGGGGGGGCCCGTGAGATCCCAGGGGAAGAAAGACCTTAAGAACAGGGGCGGACCAGAAGCCTGTTGGGTACACCGAGTTGAGTTCCAGGGAAGGCCCTTAGGCTTCCCAAACCTACAAACGCAGCGAAGACGAACACTACTAGAGGGCAGTGTTCTCCCAGTTGCGGAAAGGTGTTAGAACAAAGGCGGACGCCAAGGCAGGTTGGAGACTCTGAGTGAAGTGCTCGCCAATGCGCCTCTGCGTCCAAAACGCCAAGCGCCGCGTACGACGCAACCGCCTTCTGGCCGTGTTCTCGCAGGTGAGGAAAGAAGTGAGAACAAGGGCGCCCTGAAGCCGACGACTTGGACTCTCTGTGTGAAGTGCACGCCAAGTCCATTAGGCTTCCAAAAGGTAGCCTCGCTATTCAGGTGAAGCCTCATAAGCGGCAGCGTGTTCGCAGCTCAGGCAAGAACTTAGAACCAAGGCGGACTCTACGTCAAGTTGCAAGCTCTACGTAAAGTGCAGGCTAAGGCCCTGCAGCTTCCAACACGCAGAAACGCTCCGAAGGCCAAGAGGCCTATGCGGCCGTGTGTTCCCATTGCAGGAAGGAAAGTACTTAGAACCAAGGCCGACTAGAAGGCAGTTGGAGCTTCTGAGTTAAGTTGCCCGTCCAGTCCCTTGGGCTGCAAAGCGTGTCATCGCGCTTCAGGTGAAGTCTCCTCAGTGGCAGTGTGTTCCCAAGCGAAGGGAAGACTTGAGAAGAAGGGCGTACTAGAAGCTTTTGGATACTCCGAGTTAAGGGCACGCAAAGACGCTGCGGCTTCCAAAACGTGAACGCGACCTTCAAAGGGAGGATTCCCAAGGGGCAGTTTGCTCCCGGCTGTGGAAAGAATTTGGAACCTGGGGCGCACCCTAGGCAAGTTGCACACTGCGAGTTAAGTGCAGGCCCAGACCCTTGGGCTTCCACAACGTAAACTCGACCTGAAGTGAAGTTTCCTATGTGGCAGCGTGTTCCCTGGTGCGGAAAGAAGTTAGAGCAAGGCCGCACTGGAGGCAAGTTGGACACTCTCAGGGCAGGGCACCCCAGGTCCCCTTTTGCTTCCAAAACGTATCATCGCTCCTCAGGTGACGTCTCCTGGGGGAGGGGGGGCCCGTGAGATCCCAGGGGAGGAAAGACCTTAGAACAGGGGCGGACTAGAAGCCTGTTGGCTACACCGAGTTGAGTTCCAGGGAAGGCCCTTAGGCTTCCCAAACCTACAAACGCAGCGAAGACGAACACTACTAGAGGGCAGTGTTCTCCCAGTTGCGGAAAGGTGTTAGAACAAAATCGGACGCCAAGGCAGGTTGGAGACTCTGAGTGAAGTGCTCGCCAATGCGCCTCTGCATCCAAAACGCCAAGCGCCGCGTACTACGCAACCGCCTTCTGACCGTGTTCTCGCAGGTGAGGAAAGAAGTGAGAACAAGGGCGGCCTGAAGCCGACTTGGACTCTCTGTGTGAAGTGCACGCCAAGTCCATTAGGCTTCCAAAAGGTAGCCTCGCTCTTCAGGTGAAGCCTCATAAGCGGCAGCGTGTTCGCAGCTCAGGCAAGAACTTAGAACCAAGGCGGACTCGACGCCAAGTTGCAAGCTCTACGTAAAGTGCAGGCTTAGGCCCTGCTGCTTCCAACACGTAGAAACGCTCCGAAGGCCAAGAGGCCTATGCGGCCGTGGGTTCCCATTGCAGGAAGGAAAGAACTTAGAACCAAGGCCGACTAGAAGGCAGTTGGAGCTTCTGAGTTAAGTTGCCCGTCCAGTCCCTTGGGCTGCAAAGCGTGTCATCGCGCTTCAGGTGAAGTCTCCTCAGTGGCAGTGGGTTCCCAAGCGAAGGGAAGACTTGAGAAGAAGGGCGTACTAGAAGCTTGTTGGATACTCCGAGTTAAGGGCACGCAAAGACGCTGCGGCTTCCAAAACGTGAACGCGACCTTCAAAGGGAGGATTCCCAAGGGGCAGTTTGCTCCCGGCTGTGGAAAGAAGTTGGAACCTGGGGCGCACCCTAGGTAAGTTGCACACTGCGAGTTAAGTGCAGGCCCAGACCCTTAGGCTTCCACAACGTAAACTCGACCTGAAGTCAAGTTTCCTATGTGGCAGCGTGTTCCCTGCTGCGGAAAGAAGTTAGAACAAGGCCGCACTGGAGGCAAGTTGGACACTCTCAGGACAGGGCACCCGAGGTCCCCTTTTGCTTCCAAAACGTATCATCGCTCCTCAGGTGACGTCCCCCGGGGGGGGGGCCGTGAGATCCCAGGGGAGGAAAGACCTTAAGAACAGGGGCGGACTAGAAGCCTGTTGGCTACACCGAGTTGAGTTCCAGGGAAGGCCCTTAGGCTTCCCAAACCTACAAACGCAGCGAAGACAAACACTACTAGAGGGCAGTGTTCTCCCAGTTGCGGAAAGGTGTTAGAACAAAGGCGGACGCCAAGGCAGGTTGGAGACTCTGAGTGAAGTGCTCGCCAATGCGCCTCTGCGTCCAAAACGCCAAGCGCCGCGTACGACGCAACCGCCTTCTGGCCGTGTTCTCGCAGGTGAGGAAAGAAGTGAGAACAAGGCCGGCCTGAAGCCGACTTGGACTCTCTGTGTGAAGTGCACGCCAAGTCCATTAGGCTTCCAAAAGGTAGCCTCGCTCTTCAGGTGAAGCCTCATAAGCGGCAGCGTGTTCGAAGCTCAGGCAAGAACTTAGAACCAAGGCGGACTCTACGCCAAGTTGCAAGCTCTACGTAAAGTGCAGGCTAAGGCCCTGCTGCTTCCAACACGTAGAAACGCTCCGAAGGCCAAGAGGCCTATGCGGCCGTGTGTTCCCATTGCAGGAAGGAAAGAATTTAGAACCAAGGCCGACTAGAAAGCAGTTGGAGCTTCTGAGTGAAGTTGCCCGTCCAGTCCCTTGGGCTGCAAAGCGTGTCATCGCGCTTCAGGTGAAGTCTCCTCAGTGGCAGTGTGTTCCCAAGCGAAGGGAAGACTTGAGAAGAAGGGCGTACTAGAAACTTGTTGGATACTCCGAGTTAAGGGCACGCAAAGACGCTGCGGCTTCCAAAACGTGAACGCGACCTTCAAAGGGAGGATTCCCAAGGGGCAGTTTGCTCCTGGCTGTGGAAAGAAGTTGGAACCTGGGGCGCACCCTAGGCAAGTTGCACACTGCGAGTGAAGTGCAGGCCCAGACCCTTAGGCTTCCACAACGTAAACTCGACCTGAAGTGAAGTTTCCTATGTGGCAGCGTGTTCCCTGCTGCGGAAAGAAGTTAGAGCAAGGCCGCACTGGAGGCAAGTTGGACACTCTCAGGGCAGGGCACCGCAGGTCCCCTTTTGCTTCCAAAACGTATCATCGCTCCTCAGGTGACGTCTCCTGGGGGATGGGGGGCCCGTGAGATCCCAGGGGAGGAAAGACCTTAAGAACAGGGGCGGACAAGAAGCCTGTTGGCTACACCGAGTTGAGTTCCAGGGAAGGCCCTTAGGCTTCCCAAACCTACAAACGCAGCGAAGACGAACACTACTAGAGGGCAGTGTTCTCCCAGTTGCGGAAAGGTGTTAGAACAAAGGCGGACGCCAAGGCAGGTTGGAGACTCTGAGTGAAGTGCTCGCCAATGCGCCTCTGCGTCCAAAACGCCAAGCGCCGCGTACGACGCAACCGCCTTCGGGCCGTGTTCTCGCAGGTGAGGAAAGAAGTGAGAACAAGGGCGGCCTGAAGCCGACTTGGACTCTCTGTGTGAAGTGCACGCCAAGTCCATTAGGCTTCCAAAAGGTAGCCTCGCTCTTCAGGTGAAGCCTCATAAGTGGCAGCGTGTTCGCAGCTCAGGCAAGAACTTAGAACCAAGGCGTACTCTTCGCCAAGTTGCAAGCCCTACGTAAAGTGCAGGCTAAGGCCCTGCTGCTTCCATCACGTAGAAACGCTCCAAGGCCAAGAGGCCTATGCGGCCGTGTGTTCCCATTGCAGGAAGGAAAGAACTTAGAACCAAGGCCGACTAGAAAGCAGTTGGAGCTTCTGAGTGAAGTTGCCCGTCCAGTCCCTTGGGCTGCAAAGCGTGTCATCGCGCTTCAGGTGAAGTCTCCTCAGTGGCAGTGTGTTCCCAAGCGAAGGGAAGACTTGAGAAGAAGGGCGTACTAGAAACTTGTTGGATACTCCGAGTTAAGGGCACGCAAAGACGCTGCGGCTTCCAAAACGTGAACGCGACCTTCAAAGGGAGGATTCCCAAGGGGCAGTTTGCTCCTGGCTGTGGAAAGAAGTTGGAACCTGGGGCGCACCCTAGGCAAGTTGCACACTGCGAGTGAAGTGCAGGCCCAGACCCTTAGGCTTCCACAACGTAAACTCGACCTGAAGTGAAGTTTCCTATGTGGCAGCGTGTTCCCTGCTGCGGAAAGAAGTTAGAGCAAGGCCGCACTGGAGGCAAGTTGGACACTCTCAGGGCAGGGCACCGCAGGTCCCCTTTTGCTTCCAAAACGTATCATCGCTCCTCAGGTGACGTCTCCTGGGGGATGGGGGGCCCGTGAGATCCCAGGGGAGGAAAGACCTTAAGAACAGGGGCGGACAAGAAGCCTGTTGGCTACACCGAGTTGAGTTCCAGGGAAGGCCCTTAGGCTTCCCAAACCTACAAACGCAGCGAAGACGAACACTACTAGAGGGCAGTGTTCTCCCAGTTGCGGAAAGGTGTTAGAACAAAGGCGGACGCCAAGGCAGGTTGGAGACTCTGAGTGAAGTGCTCGCCAATGCGCCTCTGCGTCCAAAACGCCAAGCGCCGCGTACGACGCAACCGCCTTCGGGCCGTGTTCTCGCGGGTGAGGAAAGAAGTGAGAACAAGGGCGGCCTGAAGCCGACTTGGACTCTCTGTGTGAAGTGCACGCCAAGTCCATTAGGCTTCCAAAAGGTAGCCTCGCTCTTCAGGTGAAGCCTCATAAGTGGCAGCGTGTTCGCAGCTCAGGCAAGAACTTAGAACCAAGGCGTACTCTTCGCCAAGTTGCAAGCCCTACGTAAAGTGCAGGCTAAGGCCCTGCTGCTTCCATCACGTAGAAACGCTCCAAGGCCAAGAGGCCTATGCGGCCGTGTGTTCCCATTGCAGGAAGGAAAGAACTTAGAACCAAGGCCGACTAGAAGGCAGTTGGAGCTTCTGAGTTAAGTTGCCCGTCCAGTCCCTTGGGCTGCAAAGCGTGTCATCGCGCTTCAGGTGAAGTCTCCTCAGTGGCAGTGTGTTCCAGAGCGAAGGGAAGACTTGAGAAGAAGGGCGTACTAGAAGCTTGTTGGATACTCCGAGTTAAGGGCACGCAAAGACGCTGCGGCTTCCAAAACGTGAACGCGACCTTCAAAGGGAGGATTCCCAAGGGGCAGTTTGCTCCCGGCTCTGGAAAGAAGTTGGAACCTGGGGCGCACCCTAGGCAAGTTGCACACTGCGAGTTAAGAGCAGGCCCAGACCCTTAGGCTTCCACAACGTAAACTCGACCTGAAGTGAAGTTTCCTATGTGGCAGCGTGTTCCCTGCTGCAGAAAGAAGTTAGAACAAGGCCGCACTGGAGGCAAGTTTGACACTCTCAGGGCAGGGCTCCCCAGGTCCCCTTTTGCTTCCAAAACGTATCATCGCTCCTCAGGTGACGCCTCCTGGGGGAGGGGGGGGCCCGTGAGATCCCAGGGGAGGAAAGACCTTAAGAACAGGGGCGGACAAGAAGCCTGTTGGCTACACCGAGTTGAGTTCCAGGGAAGGCCCTTAGGCTTCCCAAACCTACAAACGCAGCGAAGACGAACACTACTAGAGGGCAGTGTTCTCCCAGTGCGGAAAGGTGTTAGAACAAAGGCGGACGCCAAGGCAGGTTGGAGACTCTGAGTGAAGTGCTCGCCAATGCGCCTCTGCGTCCAAAACGCCAAGCGCCGCGTACGACGCAACCGCCTTCTGGCCGTGTTCTCGAAGGTGAGGAAAGAAGTGAGAACAAGGGCGGCCTGAAGCCGACTTGGACTCTCTGTGTGAAGTGCACGCCAAGTCCATTAGGCTTCCAAAAGGTAGCCTCGCTCTTCAGTGGAAGCCTCATAAGCGGCAGCGTGTTCGCAGCTCAGGCAAGAACTTAGAACCAAGGCGGACTCTACGCCAAGTTGCAAGCTCTACGTAAAGTGCAGGCTAAGGCCCTGCTGCTTCCAACACGTAGAAACGGTCCGAAGGCCAAGAGGCCTATGCGGCCGTGTGTTCCCATTGCAGGAAGGAAAGAACTTAGAACCAAGGCCGACTAGAAGGCAGTTGGAGCTTCTGAGTTAAGTTGCCCGTCCAGACCCTTGGGCTGCAAAGCGTGTCATCGCGCTTCAGGTGAAGTCTCCTCAGTGGCAGTGTGTTCCCAAGCGAAGGGAAGACTTGAGAAGAAGGGCGTACTAGAAGCTTGTTGGATACTCCGAGTTAAGGGCACGCAAAGACGCTGCGGCTTCCAAAACGTGAACGCGACCTTCAAAGGGAGGATTCCCAAGGGGCAGTTTGCTCCCGGCTGTGGAAAGAAGTTGGAACATGGGGCGCACCCTAGGCAAGTTGCACACTGCGAGTTAAGTGCAGGCCCAGACCCTTAGGCTTCCACAACGTAAACTCGACCTGAAGTGAAGTTTCCTATGTGGCAGCGTGTTCCCTGGTGCGGAAAGAAGTTAGAGCAAGGCCGCACTGGAGGCAAGTTGGACACTCTCAGGGCAGGGCACCCCAGGTCCCCTTTTGCTTCCAAAACGTATCATCTCTCCTAAGGTGACGTCTCCTGGGGGAGGGGGGGCCCGTGAGATCCCAGTGGAGGAAAGACCTTCAGAACAGTGGCGGACTAGAAGCCTGTTGGCTACACCGAGTTGAGTTCCAGGGAAGGCCCTTAGGCTTCCCAAACCTACAAACGCAGCGAAGACGAACACTACTAGAGGGCAGTGTTCTCCCAGTTGCGGAAAGGTGTTAGAACAAAGTCGGACGCCTAGGCAGGTTGGAGACTCTGAGTGAAGTGCTCGCCAATGCGCCTCTGCGTCCAAAACGCCAAGCGCCGCGTACGACGCAACCGCCTTCTGGCCGTGTTCTCGCAGGTGAGGAAAGAAGTGAGAACAAGGCCGGCCTGAAGCCGACTTGGACTCTCTGTGTGAAGTGCACGCCAAGTCCATTAGGCTTCCAAAAGGTAGCCTCGCTCTTCAGGTGAAGCCTCATAAGCGGCAGCGTGTTCGCAGCTCTGGCAAGAACTTAGATCCAAGGCGGACTCTACGCCAAGTTGCAAGCTCTACGTAAAGTGCAGGCTAAGGCCCTGCTGCTTCCAACACGTAGAAACGCTCCGAAGGCCAAGAGGCCTCTGCGGCCGTGGGTTCCCATTGCAGGAAGGAAAGAACTTAGAACAAAGGCCGACTAGAAGGCAGTTGGAGCTTCTGAGTTAAGTTGCCCGTCCAGTCCCTTGGGCTGCAAAGCGTGTCATCGCGCTTCAGGTGAAATCTCCTCAGTGGCAGTGTGTTCCCAAGCGAAGGGAAGACTTGAGAAGAAGGGCGTACTAGAAGCTTGTTGGATACTCCGAGTTAAGGGCACGGAAAGACGCTGCGGCTTCCAAAACGTGAACGCGACCTTCAAAGGGAGGATTCCCAAGGGGCAGTTTGCTCCCAGCTGTGGAAAGAAGTTGGAACATGGGGCGCACCCTAGGCAAGTTGCACACTGCGAGTTAAGTGCAGGCCCAGACCCTTAGGCTTCCACAACGTAAACTCGACCTGAAGTGAAGTTTCCTATGTGGCAGCGTGTTCCCTGCTGCGGAAAGAAGTTAGAGCAAGGCCGCACTGGAGGCAAGTTGGACACTCTCAGGGCAGGGCACCCCAGGTCCCCTTTTGCTTCCAAAACGTATCATCGCTCCTAAGGTGACGTCTCCTGGGGGGGGGGGCGTGAGATCCCAGGGGAGGAAAGTCCTTAGAACAGGGGCGGACTAGAAGCCTGTTGGCTACACCGAGTTGAGTTCCAGGGAAGGCCCTTAGGCTTCCCAAACCTACAAACGCAGCGAACGCGAACACTACTAGAGGGCAGTGTTCTCCCAGTTGCGGAAAGGTGTTAGAACAAAGGCGGACGCCAAGGCAGGTTGGAGACTCTGAGTGAAGTGCTCGCCAATGCGCCTCTGCGTCCAAAACGCCAAGCGCCGCGTACGACGCAACCGCCTTCAGGCCGTGTTCTCGCAGGTGAGGAAAGAAGTGAGAACAAGGGCGGCCTGAAGCCGACTTGGACTCTCTGTGTGAAGTGCACGCCAAGTCCATTAGGCTTCCAAAAGGTAGCCTCGCTCTTCAGGTGAAGCCTCATAAGCGGCAGCGTGTTCGCAGCTCAGGCAAGAACTTAGAACCAAGGCGGACTCTACGCCAAGTTGCAAGCTCTACGTAAAGTGCAGGCTAAGGCCCTGCTGCTTCCAACACGTAGAAACGCTCCGAAGGCCAAGAGGCCTATGCGGCCGTGTGTTCCCATTGCAGCAAGGAAAGAACTTAGAACCAAGGCTGACTAGAAGGCAGTTGGAGCTTCTGAGTTAAGTTGCCCGTCCAGTCCCTTGGGCTGCAAAGCGTGTCATCGCGCTTCAGGTGAAGTCTCCTCAGTGGCAATGTGTTCCCAAGCGAAGGGAAGACTTGAGAAGAAGGGCGTACTAGAAGCTTGTTGGATTCTCCGAGTTAAGGGCACGCAAAGACGCTGCGGCTTCCAAAACGTGAACGCGACCTTCAAAGGGAGGATTCCCAAGTGGCAGTTTGCTCCCGGCTGTGGAAAGAAGTTGGAACCTGGGGCGCACCCTAGGCAAGTTGCACACTGCGAGTTAAGTGCAGGCCCAGACCCTTAGGCTTCCACAACGTAAACTCGACCTGAAGTGAAGTTTCCTATGTGGCAGCGTGTTCCCTGCTGCGGAAAGAAGTTAGAACAAGGCCGGACTGGAGGCAAGTTGGACACTCTCAGGGCAGGGCACCCCAGGTCCCCTTTTGCATCCAAAACGTATTATCGCTCCTCAGGTGACGTCTCCTGGGGGGGGGGCCCGTGAGATCCCAGGGGAGGAAAGACCTTAGAACAGGAGCGGACTAGAAGCCTGTTGGCTACACCGAGTTGAGATCCAGGGAAGGCCCTTAGGCTTCCCAAACCTACAAACGCAGCGAAGACGAACACTACTAGAGGGCAGTGTTCTCCCAGTTGCGGAAAGGTGTTAGAACAAAGGCGGACGCCAAGGCAGGTTGGAGACTCTGAGTGAAGTGCTCGCCAATGCGCCTCTGCGTCCAAAACGCCAAGCGCCGCGTACGACGCAACCGCCTTCTGGCCGTGTTCTCGCAGGTGAGGAAAGAAGTGAGAACAAGGGCGGCCTGAAGCCGACTTGGCCTCTCTGTGTGAAGTGCACGCCAAGTGCATTAGGCTTCCAAAAGGTAGCCTCGCTCTTCAGGTGAAGCCTCATAAGCGGCAGCATGTTCGCAGCTCAGGCAAGAACTTAGAACCAAGGCGGACTCTACGCCAAGTTGCAAGCTCTACGTAAAGTGCAGGCTAAGGCCCTGCTGCTTCCAACACGTAGAAACGCTCCGAAGGCCAAGAGGCCTATGCGGCCGTGGGTTCTCATTGCAGGAAGAAAAGAACTTAGAACCAAGGCCGACAAGAAGGCACTTGGAGCTTCTGAGTTAAGTTGCCCGTCCAGTCCCTTGGGCTGCAAAGCGTGTCATCGCGCTTCAGGTGAAGTCTCCTCAGTGGCAGTGTGTTCCCAAGCGAAGGGAAGACTTGAGAAGAAGGGCGTACTAGAAGCTTGTTGGATCCTCCGAGTTAAGGGCACGCAAAGACGCTGCGGCTTCCAAAACGTGAACGCGACCTTCAAAGGGAGGATTCCCAAGGGGCAGTTTGCTCCCGGCTGTGGAAAGAAGTTGGAACCTGGGGCGCACCCTAGGCAAGTTGCACACTGCGAGTTAAGTGCAGGCCCAGACCCTTGGGCTTCCACAACGTAAACTCGACCTGAAGTGAAGTTTCCTAAGTGGCAGCGTGTTCCCTGCTGCGGAAAGAAGTTAGAACAAGGCCGCACTGGAGGCAAGTTGGACACTCTCAGGGCAGGGCACCGCAGGTCCCCTTTTGCTTCCAAAACGTATCATCGCTCCTCAGGTGACGTCTCCTGGGGGAGGGGGGGCCCGTGAGATCCCAGAGGAGGAAAGACCTTAAGAACAGGGGCGCACTAGAAGCCTGTTGGCTACACCGAGTTGAGTTCCAGGGAAGGCCCTTAGGCTTCCCAAACCTACAAACGCAGCGAAGACGAACACTACTAGAGGGCAGTGTTCTCCCAGTTGCGGAAGGGTGTTAGAACAAAGGCGGACGCCAAGGTAGGTTGGAGACTCTGAGTGAAGTGCTCGCCAATGCGCCTCTGCGTCCAAAACGCCAAGCGCCGCGTACGACGCAACCGCCTTCTGGCCGTGTTCTCGCAGGTGAGGAAAGAAGTGAGAACAAGGCCGGCCTGAAGCCGACTTGGACTCTCTGTGTGAAGTGCACGCCAAGTCCTTTAGGCTTCCAAAAGGTAGCCTCGCTCTTCAGCTGAAGCCTCATAAGCGGCAGCGTGTTCGCAGCTCAGGCAAGAACTTAGAACCAAGGCGGACTCTACGCCAAGTTGCAAGCTCTACGTAAAGTGCAGGCTAAGGCCCTGCTGCTTCCAACACGTAGAAACGCTCCGAAGGCCAAGAGGCCTATGCGGCCGTGGGTTCCCATTGCAGGAAGGAAAGAACTTAGAACCAAGGCCGACTAGAAGGCAGTTGGAGCTTCTGAGTTAAGTTGCCCGTCCAGACCCTTGGGCTGCAAAGCGTGTCATCGCGCTTCAGGTGAAGTCTCCTCAGTGGCAGTGTGTTCCCAAGGGAAGGGAAGACTTGAGAAGAAGGGCGTACTAGAAGCTTGATGGATCCTCCGAGTTAAGGGCACGCAAAGACGCTGCGGCTTCCAAAACGTGAACGCGACCTTCAAAGGGAGGATTCCCAAGGGGCAGTTTGCTCCCGGCTGTGGAAAGAAGTTGGAACCTGGGGCGCACCCTAGGCAAGTTGCACACTGCGAGTTAAGTGCAGGCCCAGACCCTTAGGCTTCCACAACGTAAACTCGACCTGAAGTGAAGTTTCCTATGTGGCAACGTGTTCCCTGCTGCGGAAAGAAGTTCGAACAAGGCCGCACTGGAGGCAAGTTGGACACTCTCAGGGCAGGGCACCGCAGGTCCCCTTTTGCTTCCAAAACGTATCATCGCTCCTCAGGTGACGTCTCCTGGGGGAGGGGGGGACCGTGAGATCCCAGGGGAGGAAAGACCTTAAGAACAGGGGCGGACTAGAAGCCTGTTGGCTACACCGAGTTGAGATCCAGGGAAGGCCCTTAGGCTTCCCAAACCTACAAACGCAGCGAAGACGAACACTACTAGAGGGCAGTGTTCTCCCAGTTGCGGAAAGGTGTTAGAACAAAGGCGGACGCCAAGGCAGGTTGGAGACTCTGAGTGAAGTGCTCGCCAATGCACCTCTGCGTCCAAAACGCCAAGCGCCGCGTACGACGCAACCGCCTTCTGGCCGTGTTCTCGCAGGTGAGGAAAGAAGTGAGAACAAGGGCGGCCTGAAGCCGACTTGGACTCTCTGTGTGAAGTGCACGCCAAGTCCATTAGGCTTCCAAAAGGTAGCCTCGCTCTTCAGGTGAAGCCTCATAAGCGGCAGCGTG
The DNA here is from genome assembly GCF_922984935.1 of Meles meles. Lineage (NCBI taxonomy): Eukaryota > Metazoa > Chordata > Mammalia > Carnivora > Mustelidae > Meles > Meles meles. Next base: position 842,542 of record NW_025721615.1, read on the forward strand.
TTCGCAGCTCAGGCAAGAACTTAGAACCAAGGCGGACTCTACGCCAAGTTGCAAGCTCTACGTAAAGTGCAGGCTAAGGCCCTGCTGCTTCCAACACGTAGAAACGCTCCGAAGGCCAAGAGGCCTATGCGGCCGTGTGTTCCCATTGCAGGAAGGAAAGAACTTAGAACCAAGGCCGACTAGAAGGCAGTTGGAGCTTCTGAGTTAAGTTGCCCGTCCAGTCCCTTGGGCTGCAAAGCGTGTCATCGCGCTTCAGGTGAAGTCTCCTCAGTGGCAGTGTGTTCCCAAGCGAAGGGAAGACTTGAGAAGAAGGGCGTACTAGAAGCTTGTTGGATACTCCGAGTTAAGGGCACGCAAAGACGCTGCGGCTTCCAAAACGTGAACGCGACCTTCAAAGGGAGGATTCCCAAGGGGCAGTTTGCTCCCGGCTGTGGAAAGAAGTTGGAACCTGGGGCGCACCCTAGGCAAGTTGCACACTGCGAGTTAAGTGCAGGCCCAGACCCTTAGGCTTCCACAACGTAAACTCGACCTGAAGTGAAGTTTCCTATGTGGCAGCGTGTTCCCTGCTGCGGAAAGAAGTTAGAGCAAGGCCGCACTGGAGGCAAGTTGGACACTCTCAGGTCAGGGCACCGCAGGTCCCCTTTTGCTTCCAAAACGTATCATCGCTCCTCAGGTGACGTCTCCTGGGGGAGGGGGGGCCCGTGAGATCCCAGGGGAGGAAAGACCTTAAGAACAGTGGCGGACTAGAAGCCTGTTGACTACACCGAGTTGAGTTCCAGGGAAGGCCCTTAGGCTTCCCAAACCTACAAACGCAGCGAAGACGAACACTACTAGAGGGCAGTGTTCTCCCAGTTGCGGAAAGGTGTTAGAACAAAGGCGGACGCCAAGGCAGGTTGGAGACTCTGAGTGACTTGCTCGCCAATGCGCCTCTGCGTCCAAAACGCCAAGCGCCGCGTACGACGCAACCGCCTTCTGGCCGTGTTCTCGCAGGTGAGGAAAGAAGTGAGAACAAGGGCGGCCTGAAGCCGACTTGGACTCTCTGTGTGAAGTGCACGCCAAGTCCATTAGCCTTCCAAAAGGTAGCCTCGCTCTTCAGGTGAAGCCTCATAAGCGGCAGCATGTTCGCAGCTCAGGCAAGAACTTAGAACCAAGGCGGACTCTACGCCAAGTTGCAAGCTCTACGTAAAGTGCAGGCTAAGGCCCTGCTGCTTCCAACACGTAGAAACGCTCCGAAGGCCAAGAGGCCTATGCGGCCGTGGGTTCCCATTGCAGGAAGAAAAGAACTTAGAACCAAGGCCGACTAGAAGGCACTTGGAGCTTCTGAGTTAAGTTGCCCCTCCAGTCCCTTGGGCTGCAAAGCGTGTCATCGCGCTTCAGGTGAAGTCTCCTCAGTGGCAGTGTGTTCCCAAGCGAAGGGAAGACTTGAGAAGAAGGGCATACTAGAAGCTTGTTGGATACTCCGAGTTAAGGGCACGCAAAGACGCTGCGGCTTCCAAAACGTGAACGCGACCTTCAAAGGGAGGATTCCCAAGGGGCAGTTTGCTCCCGGCTGTGGAAAGAAGTTGGAACCTGGGGCGCACCCTAGGCAAGTTGCACACTGCGAGTTAAGTGCAGGCCCAGACCCTTAGGCTTCCACAACGTAAACTCGACCTGAAGTGAAGTTTCCTATGTGGCAGCGTGTTCCCTGCTGCGGAAAGAAGTTAGAGCAAGGCCGCACTGGAGGCAAGTTGGACACTCTCAGGGCAGGGCACCCCAGGTCCCCTTTTGCTTCCAAAACGTATCATCGCTCCTAAGGTGACGTCTCCTGGGGGGGGGCGTGAGATCCCAGGGGAGGAAAGACCTTAGAACAGGGGCGGACTAGAAGCCTGTTGGCTACACCGAGTTGAGTTCCAGGGAAGGCCCTTAGGCTTCCCAAACCTACAAACGCAGCGAAGACGAACACTACTAGAGGGCAGTGTTCTCCCAGTTGCGGAAAGGTGTTAGAACAAAGGCGGACGCCAAGGCAGGTTGGAGACTCTGAGAGAAGTGCTCGCCAATGCGCCTCTGCGTCCAAAACGCCAAGCGTCGCGTACGACGCAACCGCCTTCAGGCCGTGTTCTCGCAGGTGAGGAAAGAAGTGAGAACAAGGGCGGCCTGAAGCCGACTTGGACTCTCTGTGTGAAGTGCACGCCAAGTCCATTAGGCTTCCAAAAGGTAGCCTCGCTCTTCAGGTGAAGCCTCATAAGCGGCAGCGTGTTCGCAGCTCAGGCAAGAACTTAGAACCAAGGCGGACTCTACGCCAAGTTGCAAGCTCTACGTAAAGTGCAGGCTAAGGCCCTGCTGCTTCCAACACGTAGAAACGCTCCGAAGGCCAAGAGGCCTATGCGGCCGTGTGTTCCCATTGCAGGAAGGAAAGAACTTAGAACCAAGGCCGACTAGAAGGCAGTTGGAGCTTCTGAGTTAAGTTGCCCGTCCAGTCCCTTGGGCTGCAAAGGGTGTCATCGCGCTTCAGGTGAAGTCTCCTCAGTGGCAGTGTGTTCCCAAGCGAAGGGAAGACTTGAGAAGAAGGGCGTACTAGAAGCTTGTTGGATACTCCGAGTTAAGGGCACGCAAAGACGCTGCGGCTTCCAAAACGTGAACGCGACCTTCAAAGGGAGGATTCCCAAGGGGCAGTTTGCTCCCGGCTGTGGAAAGAAGTTGGAACCTGGGGCGCACCCTAGGCAAGTTGCACACTGCGAGTTAAGTGCAGGCCCAGACCCTTATGCTTCCACAACGTAAACTCGACCTGAAGTGAATTTTCCTATGTGGCAACGTGTTCCCTGCTGCGGAAAGAATTTAGAACAAGGCCGCACTGGAGGCAAGTTGGACACTCTCAGGGCAGGGCACCGCAGGTCCCCTTTTGCTTCCAAAACGTATCATCGCTCCTCAGGTGATGTCTCCTGGGGGAGGGGGGGCCCGTGAGATCCCAGGGGAGGAAAGTCCTTAAGAACAGGGGCGGACTAGAAGCCTGTTGGCTACACCGAGTTGAGTTCCAGGAAGGCCCTTAGGCTTCCCAAAACTACAAACGCAGCGAAGACGAACACTACTAGAGGGCAGTATTCTCCCAGTTGCGGAAAGGTGTTAGAACAAAGGCGGACGCCAAGGCAGGTTGGAGACTCTGAGTGAAGTGCTCGCCAATGCGCCTCTGCGTCCAAAACGCCAAGCGCCGCGTACGACGCAACCGCCTTCTGGCCGTGTTCTCGCAGGTGAGGAAAGAAGTGAGAACAAGGGCGGCCTGAAGCCGACTTGGACTCTCTGTGTGAAGTGCACGCCAAGTCCATTAGGCTTCCAAAAGGTAGCCTCGCTCTTCAGGTGAAGCCTCATAAGCGGCAGCGTGTTCGCAGCTCAGGCAAGAACTTAGAACCAAGGCGGACTCTACGCCAAGTTGCAAGCTCTACGTAAAGTGCAGGCTAAGGCCCTGCTGCTTCCAACACGTAGAAACGCTCCGAAGGCCAAGAGGCCTATGCGGCCGTGTGTTCCCATTGCAGGAAGGAAAGAACTTAGAACCAAGGCCGACTAGAAGGCAGTTGGAGCTTCTGAGTTAAGTTGCCCGTCCAGACCCTTGGGCTGCAAAGCGTGTCATCGCGCCTCAGGTGAAGTCTCCTCAGTGGCAGTGTGTTCCCAAGCGAAGGGAAGACTTGAGAAGAAGGGCGTACAAGAAGCTTGTTGGATCCTCCGAGTTAAGGGCACGCAAAGACGCTGCGGCTTCCAAAACGTGAACGCGACCTTCAAAGGAAGGATTCCCAAGGGGCAGTTTGCTCCCGGCTGTGGAAAAAAGTTGGAACCTGGGACGCACCCTAGGCAAGTTGCACACTGCGAGTTAAGTGCAGGCCCAGACCCTTAGGCTTCCACAACGTAAACTCGACCTGAAGTGAAGTTTCCTATGTGGCAGCGTGTTCCCTGGTGCGGAAAGAAGTTAGAGCAAGGCCGCACTGGAGGCAAGATGGACACTCTCAGGGCAGGGCACCCAGGTCCCCTTTTGCTTCCAAAACGTATCATCGCTCCTCAGGTGACGTCTCCGGGGGGAGGGGGGGCCCGTGAGATCCCAGGGGAGGAAAGACCTTAAGAACAGGGGCGGACTAGAAGCCTGTTGGCTACACCGAGTTGAGATCCAGGGAAGGCCCTTAGGCTTCCCAAACCTACAAACGCAGCGAAGACGAACACTACTAGAGGGCAGTGTTCTCCCAGTTGCGGAAAGGTGTTAGAACAAAGGCGGACGCCAAGGCAGGTTGGAGACTCTGAGTGAAGTGCTCGCCAATGCGCCTCTGCGTCCAAAACGCCAAGCGCCGCGTACGACGCAACCGCCTTCTGGCCGTGTTCTCGCAGGTGAGGAAAGAAGTGAGAACAAGGGCGGCCTGAAGCCGACTTGGACTCTCTGTGTGAAGTGCACGCCAAGTCCATTAGCCTTCCAAAAGGTAGCCTCGCTCTTCAGGTGAAGCCTCATAAGCGGCAGCGTGTTCGCAGCTCAGGCAAGAACTTAGAACCAAGGCGGACTCTATGCCAAGTTGCAAGCTCTACGTAAAGTGCAGGCTAAGGCCCTGCTGCTTCCAACACGTAGAAACGCTCCGAAGGCCAAGAGGCCTATGCGGCCGTGGGTTCTCATTGCAGGAAGAAAAGAACTTAGAACCAAGGCCGACTAGAAGGCACTTGGAGCTTCTGATTTAAGTTGCCCGTCCAGTCCCTTGGGCTGCAAAGCGTGTCATCGCGCTTCAGGTGAAGTCTCCTCAGTGGCAGTGTGTTCCCAAGCGAAGGGAAGACTTGAGAAGAAGGGCGTACTAGAAGCTTGTTGGATCCTCCGAGTTAAGGGCACGCAAAGACGCTGCGGCTTCCAAAACGTGAACGCGACCTTCAAAGGGAGGATTCCCAAGGGGCAGTTTGCTCCCGGCTGTGGAAAGAAGTTGGAACCTGGGGCGCACCCTAGGCAAGTTGCACACTGCGAGTTAAGTGCAGGCCCAGACCCTTGGGCTTCCACAACGTAAACTCGACCTGAAGTGAAGTTTCTTTTGTGGCAGCGTGTTCCCTGCTGCGGAAAGAAGTTAGAGCAAGGCCGCACTGGAGGCAAGTTGGACACTCTCAGGGCAGGGCACCGCAGGTCCCCTTTTGCTTCCAAAACGTATCATCGCTCCTCAGGTGACGTCTCCTGGGGGAGGGGGTGACCGTGAGATCCCAGGGGAGGAAAGACCTTAAGAAGAGGGGCGGACTAGAAGCCTGTAGGCTACACCGAGTTGAGTTCCAGGGAAGGCCCTTAGGCTTCCCAAACCTACAAACGCAGCGAAGACGAACACTACTAGAGGGCAGTGTTCTCCCAGTTGCGGAAAGGTGTTAGAACAAAGGCGGACGCCAAGGCAGGTTGGAGACTCTGAGTGAAGTGCTCGCCAATGCGCCTCTGCGTCCAAAACGCCAAGCGCCGCGTACGACGCAACCGCCTTCTGGCCGTGTTCTCGCAGGTGAGGAAAGAAGTGAGAACAAGGGCGGCCTGAAGCCGACTTGGACTCTCTGTGTGAAGTGCACGCCAAGTCCATTAGGCTTCCAAAAGGTAGCCTCGCTCTTCAGGTGAAGCCTCATAAGCGGCAGCGTGTTCGCAGCTCAGGCAAGAACTTAGAACCAAGGCGGACTCTACGCCAAGTTGCAAGCTCTACGTAAAGTGCAGGCTAAGGCCCTGCTGCTTCCAACACGTAGAAACGCTCCGAAGGCCAAGAGGCCTATGCGGCCGTGTGTTCCCATTGCAGGAAGGAAAGAACTTAGAACCAAGGCCGACTAGAAGGCAGTTGGAGCTTCTGAGTGAAGTTGCCCGTCCAGTCCCTTGGGCTGCAAAGCGTGTCATCGCGCTTCAGGTGAAGTCTCCTCAGTGGCAGTGTGTTCCCAAGCGAAGGGAAGACTTGAGAAGAAGGGCGTACTAGAAGCTTGTTGGATACTCCGAGTTAAGGGCACGCAAAGACGCTGCGGCTTCCAAAACGTGAACGCGACCTTCAAAGGGAGGATTCCCAAGGGGCAGTTTGCTCCCGGCTGTGGAAAGAAGTTGGAACCTGGGGCGCACCCTAGGCAAGTTGCACACTGCGAGTTAAGTGCAGGCCCAGACCCTTAGGCTTCCACAACGTAAACTCGACCTGAAGTGAAGTTTCCTATGTGGCAGCGTGTTCCCTGCTGCGGAAAGAAGTTAGAGCAAGGCCGCACTGGAGGCAAGTTGGACACTCTCAGGGCAGGGCACCGCAGGTCCCCTTTTGCTTCCAAAACGTATCATCGCTCCTCAGGTGACGTCTCCTGGGGGAGGGGGGGCCCGTGAGATCCCAGGGGAGGAAAGACCTTAAGAACAGGGGCGGACTAGAAGCCTGTTGGCTACACCGAGTTGAGTTCCAGGGAAGGCCCTTAGGCTTCCCAAACCTACAAACGCAGCGAAGGCGAACACTACTAGAGGGCAGTGTTCTCCCAGTTGCGGAAATGTGTTAGAACAAAGGCGGACGCCAAGGCAGGTTGGAGACTCTGAGTGAAGTGCTCGCCAATGCGCCTCTGCGTCCAAAAAGCCAAGCGCCGCGTACGACGCAACCGCCTTCAGGCCGTGTTCTCGCAGGTGAGGAAAGAAGTGAGAACAAGGGCGGCCTGAAGCCGACTTGGACTCTCTGTGTGAAGTGCACGCCAAGTCCATTAGGCTTCCAAAAGGTAGCCTCGCTCTTCAGGTGAAGCCTCATAAGCGGCAGCGTGTTCGCAGCTCAGGCAAGAACTTAGAACCAAGGCGGACTCTACGCCAAGTTGCAAGCTCTACGTAAAGTGCAGGCTAAGGCCCTGCTGCTTCCAACACGTAGAAACGCTCCGAAGGCCAAGAGGCCTATGCGGCCGTGGGTTCCCATTGCAGGAAGGAAAGAACTTAGAACCAAGGCCGACTAGAAGGCAGTTGGAGCTTCTGAGTTAAGTTGCCCGTCCAGTCCCTTGGGCTGCAAAGCGTGTCATCGCGCTTCAGGTGAAGTCTCCTCAGTGGCAGTGTGTTCCCAAGCGAAGGGAAGACTTGAGAAGAAGGGCGTACTAGAAGCTTGTTGGATACTCCGAGTTAAGGGCACGCAAAGACGCTGCGGCTTCCAAAACGTGAACGCGACCTTCAAAGGGAGGATTCCCAAGGGGCAGTTTGCTCCCGGCTGTGGAAAGAAGTTGGAACCTGGGGCGCACCCTAGGCAAGTTGCACACTGCGAGTTAAGTGCAGGCCCAGACCCTTATGCTTCCACAACGTAAACTCGACCTGAAGTGAAGTTTCCTATGTGGCAACGTGTTCCCTGCTGCGGAAAGAAGTTAGAACAAGGCCGCACTGGAGGCAAGTTGGACACTCCCAGGGCAGGGCACCGCAGGTCCCCTTTTGCTTCCAAAACGTATCATCGCTCCTCAGGTGACGTCTCCTGGGGGAGGGGGGGCCCGTGAGACCCCAGGGGAGGAAAGACCTTAAGAACAGGGGCGGACTAGAAGCCTGTTGGCTACACCGAGTTGAGTTCCAGGGAAGGCCCTTAGGCTTCCCAAACCTACAAACGCAGCGAAGACGAACACTACTAGAGGGCAGTGTTCTCCCAGTTGCGGAAAGGTGTTAGAACAAAGGCGGACGCCAAGGCAGGTTGGAGACTCTGAGTGAAGTGCTCGCCAATGCGCCTCTGCATCCAAAACGCCAAGCGCCGCGTACGACGCAACCGCCTTCTGGCCGTGTTCTCGCAGGTGAGGAAAGAAGTGAGAACAAGGGCGGCCTGAAGCCGACTTGGACTCTCTGTGTGAAGTGCACGCCAAGTCCATTAGGCTTCCAAAAGGTAGCCTCGCTCTTCAGGTGAAGCCTCATAAGCGGCAGCGTGTTCGCAGCTGAGGCAAGAACTTAGAACCAAGGCGGACTCTACGCCAAGTTGCAAGCTCTACGTAAAGTGCAGGCTAAGGCCCTGCTGCTTCCAACACGTAGAAACGCTCCGAAGGCCAAGAAGCCTCTGCGGCCGAGTGTTCCCATTGCAGGAAGGAAAGAACTTAGAACCAAGGCCCACTAGAAGGCAGTTGGAGCTTCTGAGTTAAGTTGCCCGTCCAGACCCTTGGGCTGCAAAGCGTGTCATCGCGCTTCAGGTGAAATCTCCTCAGTGGCAGTGTGTTCCCAAGCGAAGGGAAGACTTGAGAAGAAGGGCGTACTAGAAGCTTGTTGGATACTCCGAGTTAAGGGCACGGAAAGACGCTGCGGTTTCCAAAACGTGAACGCGACCTTCAAAGGGAGGATTCCCAAGGGGCAGTTTGCTCCCGGCTGTGGAAAGAAGTTGGAACCTGGGGCGCACACTAGGCAAGTTGCACACTGCGAGTTAAGTGCAGGCCCAGACCCTTAGGCTTCCACAACGTAAACTCGACCTGAAGTGAAGTTTCCTATGTGGCAGCGTGTTCCCTGCTGCTGAAAGAAGTTAGAGCAAGGCCGCACTGGAGGCAAGTTGGACACTCTCAGGGCAGGGCACCCCAGGTCCCCTTTTGCTTCCAAAACGTATCATCGCTCCTAAGGTGACGTCTCCTGGGGGGGGGGGGGGCGTGAGATCCCAGGGGAGGAAAGTCCTTAGAACAGGGGCGGACTAGAAGCCTGTTGGCTACACCGAGTTGAGTTCCAGGGAAGGCCCTTAGGCTTCCCAAACCTACAAACGCAGCGAAGGCGAACACTACTAGAGGGCAGTGTTCTCCCAGTTGCGGAAAGGTGTTAGAACAAAGGCGGACGCCAGGGCAGGTTGGAGACTCTGAGTGAAGTGCTCGCCAATGCGCCTCTGCGTCCAAAACGCCAAGCGCCGCGTACGACGCAACCGCCTTCTGGCCGTGTGCTCGCAGGTGAGGAAAGAAGTGAGAACAAGGGCGGCCTGAAGCCGATTTGGACTCTCTGTGTGAAGTGCACGCCAAGTCCATTAGGCTTCCAAAAGGTAGCCTCGCTCTTCAGGTGAAGCCTCATAAGCGGCAGCGTGTTCGCAGCTCAGGCAAGAACTTAGAACCAAGGCGGACTCTACGCCAAGTTGCAAGCTCTACGTAAAGTGCAGGCTAAGGCCCTGCTGCTTCCAACACGTAGAAACGCTCCGAAGGCCAAGAGGCCTATGCGGCCGTGTGTTCCCATTGCAGGAAGGAAAGAACTTAGAACCAATGCCGACTAGAAGGCAGTTGGAGCTTCTGAGTTAAGTTGCCCGTCCAGTCCCTTGGGCTGCAAAGCGTGTCATCGCGCTTCAGGTGAAGTCTCCTCAGTGGCAGTGTGTTCCCAAGCGAAGGGAAGACTTGAGAAGAAGGGCGTACTAGAAGCTTGTTGGATACTCCGAGTTAAGGGCACGGAAAGATGCTGCGGCTTCCAAAACGTGAACGCGACCTTCAAAGGGAGGATTCCCAAGGGGCAGTTTGCTCCCGGCTGTGGAATGAAGTTGGAACCTGGGGCGCACCCTAGGCAAGTTGCACACTGCGAGTTAAGTGCAGGCCCAGACCCTTAGGCTTCCACAACGTAAACTCGACCTGAAGTGAAGTTTCCTATGTGGCAGCGTGTTCCCTGCTGCGGAAAGAAGTTAGAACAAGGCCGCACTGGAGGCAAGTTGGACACTCTCAGGGCAGGGCACCGCAGGTCCCCTTTTGCTTCCAAAACGTATCATCGCTCCTCAGGTGACGTCTCCTGGGGGAGGGGGGGCCCGTGAGATCCCAGGGGAGGAAAGTCCTTAAGAACAGGGGCGGACTAGAAGCCTGTTGGCTACACCGAGTTGAGTTCCAGGAAGGCCCTTAGGCTTCCCAAAACTACAAACGCAGCGAAGACGAACACTACTAGAGGGCAGTATTCTCCCAGTTGCGGAAAGGTGTTAGAACAAAGGCGGACGCCAAGGCAGGTTGGAGACTCTGAGTGAAGTGCTCGCCAATGCGCCTCTGCGTACAAAACGCCAAGCGCCGCGTACGACGCAACCGCCTTCTGGCCGTGTTCTCGCAGGTGAGGAAAGAAGTGAGAACAAGGGCGGCCTGAAGCCGACTTGGACTCTCTGTGTGAAGTGCACGCCAAGTCCATTAGGCTTCCAAAAGGTAGCCTCGCTCTTCAGGTGAAGCCTCATAAGCGGCAGCGTGTTCGCAGCTCAGGCAAGAACTTAGAACCAAGGCGGACTCTACGCCAAGTTGCAAGCTCTACGTAAAGTGCAGGCTAAGGCCCTGCTGCTTCCAACACGTAGAAACTCTCCGAAGGCCAAGAGGCCTATGCGGCCGTGTGTTCCCATTGCAGGAAGGAAAGAACTTAGAACCAAGGCCGACTAGAAGGCAGTTGGAGCTTCTGAGTTAAGTTGCCCGTCCAGACCCTTGGGCTGCAAAGCGTGTCATCGCGCTTCAGGTGAAGTCTCCTCAGTGGCAGTGTGTTCCCAAGCGAAGGGAAGACTTGAGAAGAAGGGCGTACAAGAAGCTTGTTGGATCCTCCGAGTTAAGGGCACGCAAAGACGCTGCGGCTTCCAAAACGTGAACGCGACCTTCAAAGGGAGGATTCCCAAGGGGCAGTTTGCTCCCGGCTGTGGAAAGAAGTTGGAACCTGGGGCGCACCCTAGGCAAGTTGCACACTGCGAGTTAAGTGCAGGCCCAGACCCTTAGGCTTCCACAACGTAAACTCGACCTGAAGTGAAGTTTTCTATGTGGCAGCGTGTTCCCTGGTGCGGAAAGAAGTTAGAGCAAGGCCGCACTGGAGGCAAGATGGACACTCTCAGGGCAGGGCACCCCAGGTCCCCTTTTGCTTCCAAAACGTATCATCGCTCCTCAGGTGACGTCTCCGGGGGGAGGGGGGGCCCGTGAGATCCCAGGGGAGGAAAGACCTTAAGAACAGGGGCGGACTAGAAGCCTGTTGGCTTCACCGAGTTGAGATCCAGGGAAAGCCCTTAGGCTTCCCAAACCTACAAACGCAGCGAAGACGAACACTACTAGAGGGCAGTGTTCTCCCAGTTGCGGAAAGGTGTTAGAACAAAGGCGGACGCCAAGGCAGGTTGGAGACTCTGAGTGAAGTGCTCGCCAATGCGCCTCTGCGTCCAAAACGCCAAGCGCCGCGTACGACGCAACCGCCTTCTGGCCGTGTTCTCGCAGGTGAGGAAAGAAGTGAGAACAAGGGCGGCCTGAAGCCGACTTGGACTCTCTGTGTGAAGTGCACGCCAAGTCCATTAGCCTTCCAAAAGGTAGCCTCGCTCTTCAGGTGAAGCCTCATAAGCGGCAGCATGTTCGCAGCTCAGGCAAGAACTTAGAACCAAGGCGGACTCTACGCCAAGTTGCAAGCTCTACGTAAAGTGCAGGCTAAGGCCCTGCTGCTTCCAACACGTAGAAACGCTCCGAAGGCCAAGAGGCCTATGCGGCCGTGTGTTCCCATTGCAGGAAGGAAAGAACTTAGAACCAAGGCCGACTAGAAGGCAGTTGGAGCTTCTGAGTTAAGTTGCCCGTCCAGACCCTTGGGCTGCAAAGCGTGTCATCGCGCTTCAGGTGAAGTCTCCTCAGTGGCAGTGTGTTCCCAAGCGAAGGGAAGACTTGAGAAGAAGGGCGTACTAGAAGCTTGTTGGATCCTCCGAGTTAAGGGCACGCAAAGACGCTGCGGCTTCCAAAACGTGAACGCGACCTTCAAAGGGAGGATTCCCAAGGGGCAGTTTGCTCCCGGCTGTGGAAAGAAGTTGGAACCTGGGGCGCACCCTAGGCAAGTTGCACACTGCGAGTTAAGTGCAGGCCCAGACCCTTAGGCTTCCACAACGTAAACTCGACCTGAAGTGAAGTTTCCTATGTGGCAGCGTGTTCCGTGCTGCGGAAAGAAGTTAGAACAAGGCCGCACTGGAGGCAAGTTGGACACTCTCAGGGCAGGGCACCGCAGGTCCCCTTTTGCTTCCAAAACGTATCATCGCTCCTCAGGTGACGTCTCCTGGGGGAGGGGGGGCCCGTGAGATCCCAGGGGAGGAAAGACCTTAAGAACAGGGGCGGACTAGAAGCCTGTTGGCTACACTGAGTTGAGTTCCAGGGAAGGCCCTTAGGCTTCCCAAACCTACAAACGCAGCGAAGACGAACACTACTAGAGGGCAGTGTTCTCCCAGTTGCGGAAAGGTGTTAGAACAAAGGCGGCTGCCAAGGCAGGTTGGAGACTCTGAGTGAAGTGCTCGCCAATGCGCCTCTGCGTCCAAAACGCCAAGCGCCGCGTACGACGCAACCGCCTTCTGGCCGTGTTCTCGCAGGTGAGGAAAGAAGTGAGAACAAGGGCGGCCTGAAGCCGACTTGGACTCTCTGTGTGAAGTGCACACCAAGTCCATTAGGCTTCCAAAAGGTAGCCTCGCTCTTCAGGTGAAGCCTCATAAGCGGCAGCGTGTTCGCAGCTCAGGCAAGAACTTAGAACCAAGGCGGACTCTACGCCAAGTTGCAAGCTCTACGTAAAGTGCAGGCTAAGGCCCTGCTGCTTCCAACACGTAGAAACGGTCCGAAGGCCAAGAGGCCTATGCGGCCGTGTGTTCCCATTGCAGGAAGGAAAGAACTTAGAACCAAGGCCGACTAGAAGGCAGTTGGAGCTTCTGAGTTAAGTTGCCCGTCCAGACCCTTGGGCTGCAAAGCGTGTCATCGCGCTTCAGGTGAAATCTCCTCAGTGGCAGTGTGTTCCCAAGCGAAGGGAAGACTTGAGAAGAAGGGCGTACTAGAAGCTTGTTGGATACTCCGAGTTAAGGGCACGGAAAGACGCTGCGGTTTCCAAAACGTGAACGCGACCTTCAAAGGGAGGATTCCCAAGGGGCAGTTTGCTCCCGGCTGTGGAAAGAAGTTGGAACCTGGGGCGCACACTAGGCAAGTTGCACACTGCGAGTTAAGTGCAGGCCCAGACCCTTAGGCTTCCACAACGTAAACTCGACCTGAAGTGAAGTTTCCTATGTGGCAGCGTGTTCCCTGCTGCTGAAAGAAGTTAGAGCAAGGCCGCACTGGAGGCAAGTTGGACACTCTCAGGGCAGGGCACCCCAGGTCCCCTTTTGCTTCCAAAACGTATCATCGCTCCTAAGGTGACGTCTCCTGGGGGGGGGGGGGCGTGAGATCCCAGGGGAGGAAAGTCCTTAGAACAGGGGCGGACTAGAAGCCTGTTGGCTACACCGAGTTGAGTTCCAGGGAAGGCCCTTAGGCTTCCCAAACCTACAAACGCAGCGAAGGCGAACACTACTAGAGGGCAGTGTTCTCCCAGTTGCGGAAAGGTGTTAGAACAAAGGCGGACGCCAGGGCAGGTTGGAGACTCTGAGTGAAGTGCTCGCCAATGCGCCTCTGCGTCCAAAACGCCAAGCGCCGCGTACGACGCAACCGCCTTCTGGCCGTGTGCTCGCAGGTGAGGAAAGAAGTGAGAACAAGGGCGGCCTGAAGCCGATTTGGACTCTCTGTGTGAAGTGCACGCCAAGTCCATTAGGCTTCCAAAAGGTAGCCTCGCTCTTCAGGTGAAGCCTCATAAGCGGCAGCGTGTTCGCAGCTCAGGCAAGAACTTAGAACCAAGGCGGACTCTACGCCAAGTTGCAAGCTCTACGTAAAGTGCAGGCTAAGGCCCTGCTGCTTCCAACACGTAGAAACGCTCCGAAGGCCAAGAGGCCTATGCGGCCGTGTGTTCCCATTGCAGGAAGGAAAGAACTTAGAACCAATGCCGACTAGAAGGCAGTTGGAGCTTCTGAGTTAAGTTGCCCGTCCAGTCCCTTGGGCTGCAAAGCGTGTCATCGCGCTTCAGGTGAAGTCTCCTCAGTGGCAGTGTGTTCCCAAGCGAAGGGAAGACTTGAGAAGAAGGGCGTACTAGAAGCTTGTTGGATACTCCGAGTTAAGGGCACGGAAAGATGCTGCGGCTTCCAAAACGTGAACGCGACCTTCAAAGGGAGGATTCCCAAGGGGCAGTTTGCTCCCGGCTGTGGAAAGAAGTTGGAACCTGGGGCGCACCCTAGGCAAGTTGCACACTGCGAGTTAAGTGCAGGCCCAGACCCTTAGGCTTCCACAACGTAAACTCGACCTGAAGTGAAGTTTCCTATGTGGCAGCGTGTTCCCTGCTGCGGAAAGAAGTTAGAACAAGGCCGCACTGGAGGCAAGTTGGACACTCTCAGGGCAGGGCACCGCAGGTCCCCTTTTGCTTCCAAAACGTATCATCGCTCCTCAGGTGACGTCTCCTGGGGGAGGGGGGGCCCGTGAGATCCCAGGGGAGGAAAGTCCTTAAGAACAGGGGCGGACTAGAAGCCTGTTGGCTACACCGAGTTGAGTTCCAGGAAGGCCCTTAGGCTTCCCAAAACTACAAACGCAGCGAAGACGAACACTACTAGAGGGCAGTATTCTCCCAGTTGCGGAAAGGTGTTAGAACAAAGGCGGACGCCAAGGCAGGTTGGAGACTCTGAGTGAAGTGCTCGCCAATGCGCCTCTGCGTACAAAACGCCAAGCGCCGCGTACGACGCAACCGCCTTCTGGCCGTGTTCTCGCAGGTGAGGAAAGAAGTGAGAACAAGGGCGGCCTGAAGCCGACTTGGACTCTCTGTGTGAAGTGCACGCCAAGTCCATTAGGCTTCCAAAAGGTAGCCTCGCTCTTCAGGTGAAGCCTCATAAGCGGCAGCGTGTTCGCAGCTCAGGCAAGAACTTAGAACCAAGGCGGACTCTACGCCAAGTTGCAAGCTCTACGTAAAGTGCAGGCTAAGGCCCTGCTGCTTCCAACACGTAGAAACTCTCCGAAGGCCAAGAGGCCTATGCGGCCGTGTGTTCCCATTGCAGGAAGGAAAGAACTTAGAACCAAGGCCGACTAGAAGGCAGTTGGAGCTTCTGAGTTAAGTTGCCCGTCCAGACCCTTGGGCTGCAAAGCGTGTCATCGCGCTTCAGGTGAAGTCTCCTCAGTGGCAGTGTGTTCCCAAGCGAAGGGAAGACTTGAGAAGAAGGGCGTACAAGAAGCTTGTTGGATCCTCCGAGTTAAGGGCACGCAAAGACGCTGCGGCTTCCAAAACGTGAACGCGACCTTCAAAGGGAGGATTCCCAAGGGGCAGTTTGCTCCCGGCTGTGGAAAGAAGTTGGAACCTGGGGCGCACCCTAGGCAAGTTGCACACTGCGAGTTAAGTGCAGGCCCAGACCCTTAGGCTTCCACAACGTAAACTCGACCTGAAGTGAAGTTTTCTATGTGGCAGCGTGTTCCCTGGTGCGGAAAGAAGTTAGAGCAAGGCCGCACTGGAGGCAAGATGGACACTCTCAGGGCAGGGCACCCCAGGTCCCCTTTTGCTTCCAAAACGTATCATCGCTCCTCAGGTGACGTCTCCGGGGGGAGGGGGGCCCGTGAGATCCCAGGGGAGGAAAGACCTTAAGAACAGGGGCGGACTAGAAGCCTGTTGGCTACACCGAGTTGAGTTCCAGGGAAGGCCCTTAGGCTTCCCAAACCTACAAACGCAGCGAAGACGAACACTACTAGAGGGCAGTGTTCTCCCAGTTGCGGAAAAGTGTTAGAACAAAGGCGGACGCCAAGGCAGGTTGGAGACTCTGAGTGAAGTGCTCGCCAATGCGCCTCTGCGTCCAAAACGCCAAGCGCCGCGTACGACGCAACCGCCTTCTGGCCGTGTTCTCGCAGGTGAGGACAGAAGTGAGAACAAGGCCGGCCTGAAGCCGACTTGGACTCTCTGTGTGAAGTGCACGCCAAGTCCATTAGGCTTCCAAAAGGTAGCCTCGCTCTTCAGGTGAAGCCTCATAAGCGGCAGCGTGTTCGCAGCTCAGGCAAGAACTTAGAACCAAGGCGGACTCTACGCCAAGTTGCAAGCTCTACGTAAAGTGCAGGCTAAGGCCCTGCTGCTTCCAACACGTAGAAACGCTCCGAAGGCCAAGAGGCCTATGCGGCCGTGTGTTCCCATTGCAGGAAGGAAAGAACTTAGAACCAAGGCCGACTAGAAGGCAGTTGGAGCTTCTGAGTTAAGTTGCCCGTCCAGTCCCTTGGGCTGCAAAGCGTGTCATCGCGCTTCAGGTGAAGTCTCCTCAGTGGCAGTGTGTTCCAAAGCGAAGGGAAGACTTGAGAAGAAGGGCGTACTAGAAACTTGTTGGATCCTCCGAGTTAAGGGCACGCAAAGACGCTGCGGCTTCCAAAACGTGAACGCGACCTTCAAAGGGAGGATTCCCAAGGGGCAGTTTGCTCCCGGCTGTGGAAAGAAGTTGGAACCTGGGGCGCAACCTAGGCAAGTTGCACACTGCGAGTTAAGTGCAGGCCCAGACCCTTAGGCTTCCACAACGTAAACTCGACCTAAAGTGAAGTTTCCTATGTGGCAGCGTGTTCCCTGGTGCGGAAAGAAGTTAGAGCAAGGCCGCACTGGAGGCAAGATGGACACTCTCAGGGCAGGGCACCCCAGGTCCCCTTTTGCTTCCAAAACGTATCATCGCTCCTCAGGTGACGTCTCCGGGGGGAGGGGGGGCCCGTGAGATCCCAGGGGAGGAAAGACCTTAAGAACAGGGGCGGACTAGAAGCCTGTTGACTACACCGAGTTGAGTTCCAGGGAAGGCCCTTAGGCTTCCCAAACCTACAAACGCAGCGAAGACGAACACTACTAGAGGGCAGTGTTCTCCCAGTTGCGGAAAGGTGTTAGAACAAAGGCGGACGCCAAGGCAGGTTGGAGACTCTGAGTGACGTGCTCACCAATGCGTCTCTGCGTCCAAAACGCCAAGCGCCGCGTACGACGCAACCGCCTTCTGGCCGTGTTCTCGCAGGTGAGGAAAGAAGTGAGAACAAGGGCGGCCTGAAGCCGACTTGGACTCTCTGTGTGAAGTGCACGCCAAGTCCATTAGCCTTCCAAAATGTAGCCTCGCTCTTCAGGTGAAGCCTCATAAGCGGCAGCATGTTCGCAGCTCAGGCAAGAACTTAGAACAAAGGCGGACTCTACGCCAAGTTGCAAGCTCTACGTAAAGTGCAGGCTAAGGCCCTGCTGCTTCCAACACGTAGAAACGCTCCGAAGGCCAAGAGGCCTATGCGGCCGTGGGTTCCCATTGCAGGAAGGAAAGAACTTAGAACCAAGGCCGACTAGAAGGCAGTTGGTGCTTCTGAGTTAAGTTGCCCGTCCAGACCCTTGGGCTGCAAAGCGTGTCATCGCGCTTCAGGTGAAGTCTCCTCAGTGGCAGTGTGTTCCCAAGCGAAGGGAAGACTTGAGAAGAAGGGCGTACTAGAAGCTTGTTGGATACTCCGAGTTAAGGGCACGCAAAGACGCTGCGGCTTCCAAAACGTGAACGCGACCTTCAAAGGGAGGATTCCCAAGGGGCAGTTTGATCCCGGCTGTGGAAAGAAGTTGGAACCTGGGGCGCACCCTAGGCAAGTTGCACACTGCGAGTTAAGTGTAGGCCCAGACCCTTAGGCTTCCACAACGTAAACTCGACCTGAAGTGAAGTTTTCTATGTGGCAGCGTGTTCCCTGCTGCGGAAAGAAGTTAGAACAAGGCCGCACTGGAGGCAAGTTGGACACTCTCAGGGCAGGGCACCGCAGGTCCCCTTTTGCTTCCAAAACGTATCATCGCTCCTCAGGTGACGTCTCCTGGGGGAGGGGGGGCCCGTGAGATCCCAGGGGAGGAAAGACCTTCAGAACAGGGGCGGACTAGAAGCCTGTTGGCTACACCGAGTTGAGTTCCAGGGAAGGCCCTTAGGCTTCCCAAACCTACAAACGCAGTGAAGACGAACACTACTAGAGGGCAGTGTTCTCCCAGTTGCGGAAAGGTGTTAGAACAAAGGCGGCCGCCAAGGCAGGTTGGAGACTCTGAGTGAAGTGCTCGCCAATGCGCCTCTGCGTCCAAAACGCCAAGCGCCGCGTACGACGCAACCGCCTTCTGGCCGTGTTCTCGCAGGTGAGGAAAGAAGTGAGAACAAGGCCGGCCTGAAGCCGACTTGGACTCTCTGTGTGAAGTGCACGCCAAGTCCATTAGGCTTCCAAAAGTTAGCCTCGCTCTTCAGGTGAAGCCTCATAAGCGGCAGCGTGTTCGCAGCTCAGGCAAGAACTTAGAACCAAGGCGGACTCTACGCCAAGTTGCAAGCTCTACGTAAAGTGCAGGCTAAGGCCCTGCTGCTTCCAACAGGTAGAAACGCTCCGAAGGCCAAGAGGCCTATGCGGCCGTGTGTTCCCATTGCAGGAAGGAAAGAACTTAGAACCAAGGCCGACTAGAAGGCAGTTGGAGCTTCTGAGTTAAGTTGCCCGTCCAGTCCCTTGGGCTGCAAAGCGTGTCATCGCGCTTCAGGTGAAGTCTCCTCAGTGGCAGTGTGTTCCCAAGCAAAGGGAAGACTTGAGAAGAAGGGCGTACTAGAAGCTTGTTGGATACTCCGAGTTAAGGGCACGGAAAGACGCTGCGGCTTCCAAAACTTGAACGCGACCTTCAAAGGGAGGATTCCCAAGGGGCAGTTTGCTCCCGGCTGTGGAAAGAAGTTGGAACCTGGGGCGCACCCTAGGCAAGTTGCACACTGCGAGTTAAGTGCAGGCCCAGACCCTTAGGCTTCCACAACGTAAACTCGACCTGAAGTGAAGTTTCCTATGTGGCAGCGTGTTCCCTGCTGCGGAAAGAAGTTAGAACAAGGCCGCACTGGAGGCAAGTTGGACACTCTCAGGGCAGGGCACCCCAGGTCCCCTTTTGCTTCCAAAACGTATCATCGCTCCTCAGGTGACGTCTCCTGGGGGAGGGGGGCCCGTGAGATCCCAGGGGAGGAAAGACCTTAAGAACAGGCGCGGACTAGAAGCCTGTTGGCTACACCGAGTTGAGTTCCAGGGAAGGCCCTTAGGCTTCCCAAAACTACAAACGCAGCGAAGACGAACACTACTAGAGGGCAGTATTCTCCCAGTTGCGGAAAGGTGTTAGAACAAAGGCGGACGCCAAGGCAGGTTGGAGACTCTGAGGGAAGTGCTCGCCAATGCGCCTCTGCGTCCAAAACGCCAAGCGCCGCGTACGACGCAACCGCCTTCTGGCCATGTTCTCGCAGGTGAGGAAAGAAGTGAGAACAAAGGCGGCCTGAAGCCGACTTGGACTCTCTGTGTGAAGTGCACGCCAAGTCCATTAGGCTTCCAAAAGGTAGCCTCGCTCTTCAGGTGAAGCCTCATAAGCGGCAGCGTGTTCGCAGCTCAGGCAAGAACTTAGAACCAAGGCGGACTCTACGCCAAGTTGCAAGCTCTACGTAAAGTGCAGGCTAAGGCCCTGCTGCTTCCAACACGTAGAAACGCTCCGAAGGCCAAGAGGCCTATGCGGCCGTGTGTTCCCATTGCAGGAAGGAAAGAACTTAGAACCAAGGCCGACTAGAAGGCAGTTGGAGCTTCTGAGTTAAGTTGCCCGTCCAGACCCTTGGGCTGCAAAGCGTGTCATCGCGCTTCAGGTGAAGTCTCCTCAGTGGCAGTGTGTTCCCAAGCGAAGGGAAGACTTGAGAAGAAGGGCGTACTAGAAGCTTGTTGGATCCTCCGAGTTAAGGGCACGCAAAGACGCTGCGGCTTCCAAAACGTGAACGCGACCTTCAAAGGGAGGATTCCCAAGGGGCAGTTTGCTCCCGGCTGTGGAAAGAAGTTGGAACCTGGGGTGCACCCTAGGCAAGTTGCACACTGCGAGTTAAGTGCAGGCCCAGACCCTTGGACTTCCACAACGTAAACTCGACCTGAAGTGAAGTTTCCTATGTGGCAGCGTGTTCCCTGCTGCGGAAAGAAGTTAGAACAAGGCCGCACTGGAGGCAAGTTGGACACTCTCAGGGCAGGGCACCGCAGGTCCCCTTTTGCTTCCAAAACGTATCATCGCTCCTCAGGTGACATCTCCTGGGGGAGGGGGGGCCCGTGAGATCCCAGGGGAGGAAAGTCCTTAAGAACAGGGGCGGACTAGAAGCCTGTTGGCTACACCGAGTTGAGTTCCAGGGAAGGCCCCTAGGCTTCCCAAAACTACAAACGCAGCGAAGACGAACACTACTAGAGGGCAGTATTCTCCCAGTTGCGGAAAGGTGTTAGAACAAAGGCGGACGCCAAGGTAGGTTGGAGACTCTGAGTGAAGTGCTCGCCAATGCGCCTCTGCGTCCAAAACGCCAAGCGCCGCGTACGACGCAACCGCCTTCTGGCCGTGTTCTCGCAGGTGAGGAAAGAAGTGAGAACCAGGGCGGCCTAAAGCCGCCTTGGACTCTCTGTGTGAAGTGCACGCCAAGTCCATTAGGCTTCCAAAAGGTAGCCTCGCTCTTCAGGTGAAGCCTCATAAGCGGCAGCGTGTTCGCAGCTCAGGCAAGAACTTAGAACCAAGGCGGACTCTACGCCAAGTTGCAAGCTCTACGTAAAGTGCAGGCTAAGGCCCTGCTGCTTCCAACACGTAGAAACGCTCCGAAGGCCAAGAGGCCTATGCGGCCGTGTGTTCCCATTGCAGGAAGGAAAGAACTTAGAACCAAGGCCGACTAGAAGGCAGTTGGAGCTTCTGAGTTAAGTTGCCCGTCCAGTCCCTTGGGCTGCAAAGCGTGTCATCGCGCTTCAGGTGAAGTCTCCTCAGTGGCAGTGTGTTCCCAAGCGAAGGGAAGACTTGAGAAGAAGGGCGTACTAGAAGCTTGTTGGATACTCCGAGTTAAGGGCACGGAAAGACGCTGCGGCTTCCAAAACGTGAACGCGACCTTCAAAGGGAGGATTCCCAAGGGGCAGTTTGCTCCCGGCTGTGGAAAGAAGTTGGAACCTGGGGCGCACCCTAGGCAAGTTGCACACTGCGAGTTAAGTGCAGGCCCAGACCCTTAGGCTTCCACAACGTAAACTCGACCTGAAGTGAAGTTTCCTATGTGGCAGCGTGTTCCCTGCTGCGGAAAGAAGTTAGAACAAGGCCGCACTGGAGGCAAGTTGGACACTCTCAGGGCAGGGCACCGCAGGTCCCCTTTTGCTTCCAAAACGTATCATCGCTCCTCAGGTGACGTCTCCTGGGGGAGGGGGGCCCGTGAGATCCCAGGGGAGGAAAGACCTTAAGAACAGGCGCGGACTAGAAGCCTGTTGGCTACACCGAGTTGAGTTCCAGGGAAGGCCCTTAGGCTTCCCAAAACTACAAACGCAGCGAAGACGAACACTACTAGAGGGCAGTATTCTCCCAGTTGCGGAAAGGTGTTAGAACAAAGGCGGACGCCAAGGCAGGTTGGAGACTCTGAGTGAAGTGCTCGCCAATGCGCCTCTGCGTCCAAAACGCCAAGCGCCGCGTACGACGCAACCGCCTTCTGGCCGTGTTCTCGCAGGTGAGGAAAGAAGTGAGAACAAGGGCGGCCTGAAGCCGACTTGGACTCTCTGTGTGAAGTGCACGCCAAGTCCATTAGGCTTCCAAAAGGTAGCCTCGCTCTTCAGGTGAAGCCTCATAAGCGGCAGCGTGTTCGCAGCTCAGGCAAGAACTTAGAACCAAGGCGGACTCTACGCCAAGTTGCAAGCTCTACGTAAAGTGCAGGCTAAGGCCCTGCTGCTTCCAACACGTAGAAACGCTCCGAAGGCCAAGAGGCCTATGCGGCCGTGTGTTCCCATTGCAGGAAGGAAAGAACTTAGAACCAAGGCCGACTAGAAGGCAGTTGGAGCTTCTGAGTTAAGTTGCCCGTCCAGACCCTTGGGCTGCAAAGCGTGTCATCGCGCTTCAGGTGAAGTCTCCTCAGTGGCAGTGTGTTCCCAAGCGAAGGGAAGACTTGAGAAGAAGGGCGTACTAGAAGCTTGTTGGATCCTCCGAGTTAAGGGCACGCAAAGACGCTGCGGCTTCCAAAACGTGAACGCGACCTTCAAAGGGAGGATTCCCAAGGGGCAGTTTGCTCCCGGCTGTGGAAAGAAGTTGGAACCTGGGGTGCACCCTAGGCAAGTTGCACACTGCGAGTTAAGTGCAGGCCCAGACCCTTGGGCTTCCACAAGGTAAACACGACCTGAAGTGAAGTTTCTTTTGTGGCAGCGTGTTCCCTGCTGCGGAAAGAAGTTAGAGCAAGGCCGCACTGGAGGCAAGTTGGACACTCTCAGGGCAGGGCACCGCAGGTCCCCTTTTGCTTCCAAAACGTATCATCGCTCCTCAGGTGACGTCTCCTGGGGGAGGGGGGGCCCGTGAGATCCCAGGGGAGGAAAGACCTTAAGAACAGGGGCGGACTAGAAGCCTGTTGGCTACACCGAGTTGAGTTCCAGGGAAGGCCCTTAGGCTTCCCAAACCTACAAACGCAGCGAAGACGAACACTACTAGAGGGCAGTGTTCTCCCAGTTGCGGAAAGGTGTTAGAACAAAGGCGGCCGCCAAGGCAGGTTGGAGACTCTGAGTGAAGTGCTCGCCAATGCGCCTCTGCGTCCAAAACGCCAAGCGCCGCGTACGACGCAACCGCCTTCTGGCCGTGTTCTCGCAGGTGAGGAAAGAAGTGAGAACAAGGGCGGCCTGAAGCCGACTTGGACTCTCTGTGTGAAGTGCACACCAAGTCCATTAGGCTTCCAAAAGGTAGCCTCGCTCTTCAGGTGAAGCCTCAAAAGCAGCAGCGTGTTCGCAGCTCAGGCAAGAACTTAGAACCAAGGCGGACTCTACGCCAAGTTGCAAGCTCTACGTAAAGTGCAGGCTAAGGCCCTGCTGCTTCCAACACGTAGAAACGCTCCGAAGGCCAAGAGGCCTATGCGGCCGTGTGTTCCCATTGCAGGAAGGAAAGAACTTAGAACCAAGGCCGACTAGAAGGCAGTTGGAGCTTCTGAGTTAAGTTGCCCGTCCAGTCCCTTGGGCTGCAAAGCGTGTCATCGCGCTTCAGGTGAAGTCTCCTCAGTGGCAGTGTGTTCCCAAGCAAAGGGAAGACTTGAGAAGAAGGGCGTACTAGAAGCTTGTTGGATACTCCGAGTTAAGGGCACGCAAAGACGCTGCGGCTTCCAAAACGTGAACGCGACCTTCAAAGGGAGGATTCCCAAGGGGCAGTTTGCTCCCGGCTGTGGAAAGAAGTTGGAACCTGGGGCGCACCCTAGGCAAGTTGCACACTGCGAGTTAAGTGCAGGCCCAGACCCTTAGGCTTCCACAACGTAAACTCGACCTGAAGTGAAGTTTCCTATGTGGCAGCGTGTTCCCTGCTGCGGAAAGAAGTTAGAGCAAGGCCGCACTGGAGGCAAGTTGGACACTCTCAGGGCAGGGCACCGCAGGTCCCCTTTTGCTTCCAAAACTTATCATCGCTCCTCAGGTGACGTCTCCTGGGGGAGGGGGGGCCCGTGAGATCCCAGGGGAGGAAAGACCTTAAGAACAGGGGCGGACTAGAAGCCTGTTGGCTACACCGAGTTGAGTTCCAGGGAAGGCCCTTAGGCTTCCCAAACCTACAAACGCAGCGAAGACGAACACTACTAGAGGGCAGTGTTCTCCCAGTTGCGGAAAGGTGTTAGAACAAAGGCGGACGCCAAGGTAGGTTGGAGACTCTGAGTGAAGTGCTCGCCAATGCGCCTCTGCGTCCAAGACGCCAAGCGCCGCGTACGACGCAACCGCCTTCTGGCCGTGTTCTCGCAGGTGAGGAAAGAAGTGAGAACAAGGCCGGCCTGAAGCCGACTTGGACTCTCTGTGTGAAGTGCACGCCAAGTCCATTAGGCTTCCAAAAGGTAGCCTCGCTCTTCAGGTGAAGCCTCATAAGCGGCAGCGTGTTCGCAGCTCAGGCAAGAACTTAGAACCAAGGCGGACTCTACGCCAAGTTGCAAGCTCTACGTAAAGTGCAGGCTAAGGCCCTGCTGCTTCCAACAGGTAGAAACGCTCCGAAGGCCAAGAGGCCTATGCGGCCGTGTGTTCCCATTGCAGGAAGGAAAGAACTTAGAACCAAGGCCGACTAGAAGGCAGTTGGAGCTTCTGAGTTAAGTTGCCCGTCCAGTCCCTTGGGCTGCAAAGCGTGTCATCGCGCTTCAGGTGAAGTCTCCTCAGTGGCAGTGTGTTCCCAAGCGAAGGGAAGACTTGAGAAGAAGGGCGTACTAGAAGCTTGTTGGATACTCCGAGTTAAGGGCACGGAAAGACGCTGCGGCTTCCAAAACGTGAACGCGACCTTCAAAGGGAGGATTCCCAAGGGGCAGTTTGCTCCCGGCTGTGGAAAGAAGTTGGAACCTGGGGCGCACCCTAGGCAAGTTGCACACTGCGAGTTAAGTGCAGGCCCAGACCCTTAGGCTTCCACAACGTAAACTCGACCTGAAGTGAAGTTTCCTATGTGGCAGCGTGTTCCCTGCTGCGGAAAGAAGTTAGAACAAGGCCGCACTGGAGGCAAGTTGGACACTCTCAGGGCAGGGCACCGCAGGTCCCCTTTTGCTTCCAAAACGTATCATCGCTCCTCAGGTGACGTCTCCTGGGGGAGGGGGGGCCCGTGAGATCCCAGGGGAGGAAAGTCCTTAAGAACAGGGGCGGACTAGAAGCCTGTTGGCTACACCGAGTTGAGTTCCAGGGAAGGCCCTTAGGCTTCCCAAAACTACAAACGCAGCGAAGACGAACACTACTAGAGGGCAGTATTCTTCCAGTTGTGGAAAGGTGTTAGAACAAAGGCGGATGCCAAGGCAGGTTGGAGACTCTGAGTGAAGTGCTCGCCAATGCGCCTCTGCGTCCAAAACGCCAAGCGCCGCGTACGACGCAACCGCCTTCTGGCCGTGTTCTCGCAGGTGAGGAAAGAAGTGAGAACAAGGGCGGCCTGAAGCCGACTTGGACTCTCTGTGTGAAGTGCACGCCAAGTCCATTAGGCTTCCAAAAGGTAGCCTCGCTCTTCAGGTGAAGCCTCATAAGCGGCAGCGTGTTCGCAGCTCAGGCAAGAACTTAGAACCAAGGCGGACTCTACGCCAAGTTGCAAGCTCTACGTAAAGTGCAGGCTAAGGCCCTGCTGCTTCCAACACGTAGAAACGCTCCGAAGGCCAAGAGGCCTATGCGGCCGTGTGTTCCCATTGCAGGAAGGAAAGAACTTAGAACCAAGGCCGACTAGAAGGCAGTTGGAGCTTCTGAGTTAAGTTGCCCGTCCAGACCCTTGGGCTGCAAAGCGTGTCATCGCGCTTCAGGTGAAGTCTCCTCAGTGGCAGTGTGTTCCCAAGCGAAGGGAAGACTTGAGAAGAAGGGCGTACTAGAAGCTTGTTGGATCCTCCGAGTTAAGGGCACGCAAAGACGCTGCGGCTTCCAAAACGTGAACGCGACCTTCAAAGGGAGGATTCCCAAGGGGCAGTTTGCTCCCGGCTGTGGAAAGAAGTTGGAACCTGGGGTGCACCCTAGGCAAGTTGCACACTGCGAGTTAAGTACAGGCCCAGACCCTTGGGCTTCCACAAGGTAAACACGACCTGAAGTGAAGTTTCTTTTGTGGCAGCGTGTTCCCTGCTGCGGAAAGAAGTTAGAGCAAGGCCGCACTGGAGGCAAGTTGGACACTCTCAGGGCAGGGCACCGCAGGTCCCCTTTTGCTTCCAAAACGTATCATCGCTCCTCAGGTGACGTCTCCTGGGGGAGGGGGGGCCCGTGAGATCCCAGGGGAGGAAAGACCTTAAGAACAGGGGCGGACTAGAAGCCTGTTGGCTACACCGAGTTGAATTCCAGGGAAGGCCCTTAGGCTTCCCAAACCTACAAACGCAGCGAAGACGAACACTACTAGAGGGCAGTGTTCTCCCAGTTGCGGAAAGGTGTTAGAACAAAGGCGGACGCCAAGGTAGGTTGGAGACTCTGAGTGAAGTGCTCGCCAATGCGCCTATGCGTCCAAAACGCCAAGCGCCGCGTACGACGCAACCGCCTTCTGGCCGTGTTCTCGCAGGTGAGGAAAGAAGTGAGAACAAGGCCGGCCTGAAGCCGACTTGGACTCTCTGTGTGAAGTGCACGCCAAGTCCATTAGGCTTCCAAAAGGTAGCCTCGCTCTTCAGGTGAAGCCTCATAAGCGGCAGCGTGTTCGCAGCTCAGGCAAGAACTTAGAACCAAGGCGGACTCTACGCCAAGTTGCAAGCTCTACGTAAAGTGCAGGCTAAGGCCCTGCTGCTTCCAACACGTAGAAACGCTCCGAAGGCCAAGAGGCCTATGCGGCCGTGTGTTCCCATTGCAGGAAGGAAAGAACTTAGAACCAAGGCCGACTAGAAGGCAGTTGGAGCTTCTGAGTTAAGTTGCCCGTCCAGTCCCTTGGGCTGCAAAGCGTGTCATCGCGCTTCAGGTGAAGTCTCCTCAGTGGCAGTGTGTTCCCAAGCGAAGGGAAGACTTGAGAAGAAGGGCGTACTAGAAGCTTGTTGGATACTCCGAGTTAAGGGCACGAAAAGACGCTGCGGCTTCCAAAACGTGAACGCGACCTTCAAAGGGAGGATTCCCAAGGGGCAGTTTGCTCCCGGCTGTGGAAAGAAATTGGAACCTGGGGCGCACCCTAGGCAAGTTGCACACTGCGAGTTAAGTGCAGGCCCAGACCCTTAGGCTTCCACAACGTAAACTCGACCTGAAGTGAAGTTTTCTATGTGGCAGCGTGTTCCCTGCTGCGGAAAGAAGTTAGAACAAGGCCGCACTGGAGGCAAGTTGGACACTCTCAGGGCAGGGCACCGCAGGTCCCCTTTTGCTTCCAAAACGTATCATCGCTCCTCCGGTGACGTCTCCGGGGGAGGGGGGGCCCGTGAGATCCCAGGGGAGGAAAGACCCTCAGAACAGGGGCGGACTAGAAGCCTGTTGGCTACACCGAGTTGAGTTCCAGGGAAGGCCCTTAGGCTTCCCAAACCTACAAACGCAGCGAAGACGAACACTACTAGAGGGCAGTGTTCTCCCAGTTGCGGAAAGGTGTTAGAACAAAGGCGGCCGCCAAGGCAGGTTGGAGACTCTGAGTGAAGTGCTCGCCAATGCGCCTCTGCGTCCAAAACGCCAAGCGCCGCGTACGACGCAACCGCCTTCTGGCCGTGTTCTCGCAGGTGAGGAAAGAAGTGAGAACAAGGGCGGCCTGAAGCCGACTTGGACTCTCTGTGTGAAGTGCACACCAAGTCCATTAGGCTTCCAAAAGGTAGCCTCGCTCTTCAGGTGAAGCCTCAAAAGCAGCAGCGTGTTCGCAGCTCAGGCAAGAACTTAGAACCAAGGCGGACTCTACGCCAAGTTGCAAGCTCTACGTAAAGTGCAGGCTAAGGCCCTGCTGCTTCCAACACGTAGAAACGCTCCGAAGGCCAAGAGGCCTATGCGGCCGTGTGTTCCCATTGCAGGAAGGAAAGAACTTAGAACCAAGGCCGACTAGAAGGCAGTTGGAGCTTCTGAGTTAAGTTGCCCGTCCAGTCCCTTGGGCTGCAAAGCGTGTCATCGCGCTTCAGGTGAAGTCTCCTCAGTGGCAGTGTGTTCCCAAGCAAAGGGAAGACTTGAGAAGAAGGGCGTACTAGAAGCTTGTTGGATACTCCGAGTTAAGGGCACGCAAAGACGCTGCGGCTTCCAAAACGTGAACGCGACCTTCAAAGGGAGGATTCCCAAGGGGCAGTTTGCTCCCGGCTGTGGAAAGAAGTTGGAACCTGGGGCGCACCCTAGGCAAGTTGCACACTGCGAGTTAAGTGCAGGCCCAGACCCTTAGGCTTCCACAACGTAAACTCGACCTGAAGTGAAGTTTCCTATGTGGCAGCGTGTTCCCTGCTGCGGAAAGAAGTTAGAGCAAGGCCGCACTGGAGGCAAGTTGGACACTCTCAGGGCAGGGCACCGCAGGTCCCCTTTTGCTTCCAAAACGTATCATCGCTCCTCAGGTGACGTCTCCTGGGGGAGGGGGGGCCCGTGAGATCCCAGGGGAGGAAAGACCTTAAGAACAGGGGCGGACTAGAAGCCTGTTGGCTACACCGAGTTGAGTTCCAGGGAAGGCCCTTAGGCTTCCCAAACCTACAAACGCAGCGAAGACGAACACTACTAGAGGGCAGTGTTCTCCCAGTTGCGGAAAGGTGTTAGAACAAAGGCGGACGCCAAGGTAGGTTGGAGACTCTGAGTGAAGTGCTCGCCAATGCGCCTCTGCGTCCAAGACGCCAAGCGCCGCGTACGACGCAACCGCCTTCTGGCCGTGTTCTCGCAGGTGAGGAAAGAAGTGAGAACAAGGCCGGCCTGAAGCCGACTTGGACTCTCTGTGTGAAGTGCACGCCAAGTCCATTAGGCTTCCAAAAGGTAGCCTCGCTCTTCAGGTGAAGCCTCATAAGCGGCAGCGTGTTCGCAGCTCAGGCAAGAACTTAGAACCAAGGCGGACTCTACGCCAAGTTGCAAGCTCTACGTAAAGTGCAGGCTAAGGCCCTGCTGCTTCCAACACGTAGAAACGCTCCAAAGGCCAAGAGGCCTATGCGGCCGTGTGTTCCCATTGCAGGAAGGAAAGAACTTAGAACCAAGGCCGACTAGAAGGCAGTTGGAGCTTCTGAGTTAAGTTGCCCGTCCAGTCCCTTGGGCTGCAAAGCGTGTCATCGCGCTTCAGGTGAAGTCTCCTCAGTGGCAGTGTGTTCCCAAGCGAAGGGAAGACTTGAGAAGAAGGGCGTACTAGAAGCTTGTTGGATACTCCGAGTTAAGGGCACGGAAAGACGCTGCGGCTTCCAAAACGTGAACGCGACCTTCAAAGGGAGGATTCCCAAGGGGCAGTTTGCTCCCGGCTGTGGAAAGAAGTTGGAACCTGGGGCGCACCCTAGGCAAGTTGCACACTGCGAGTTAAGTGCAGGCCCAGACCCTTAGGCTTCCACAACGTAAACTCGACCTGAAGTGAAGTTTCCTATGTGGCAGCGTGTTCCCTGCTGCGGAAAGAAGTTAGAACAAGGCCGCACTGGAGGCAAGTTGGACACTCTCAGGGCAGGGCACCGCAGGTCCCCTTTTGCTTCCAAAACGTATCATCGCTCCTCAGGTGACGTCTCCTGGGGGAGGGGGGGCCCGTGAGATCCCAGGGGAGGAAAGTCCTTAAGAACAGGGGCGGACTAGAAGCCTGTTGGCTACACCGAGTTGAGTTCCAGGGAAGGCCCTTAGGCTTCCCAAAACTACAAACGCAGCGAAGACGAACACTACTAGAGGGCAGTATTCTCCCAGTTGCGGAAAGGTGTTAGAACAAAGGCGGACGCCAAGGCAGGTTGGAGACTCTGAGTGAAGTGCTCGCCAATGCGCCTCTGCATCCAAAACGCCAAGCGCCGCGTACGACGCAACCGCCTTCTGGCCGTGTTCTCGCAGGTGAGGAAAGAAGTGAGAACAAGGGCGGCCTGAAGCCGACTTGGACTCTCTGTGTGAAGTGCACGCCAAGTCCATTAGGCTTCCAAAAGGTAGCCTCGCTCTTCAGGTGAAGCCTCATAAGCGGCAGCGTGTTCGCAGCTCAGGCAAGAACTTAGAACCAAGGCGGACTCTACGCCAAGTTGCAAGCTCTACGTAAAGTGCAGGCTAAGGCCCTGCTGCTTCCAACACGTAGAAACGCTCCGAAGGCCAAGAGGCCTATGCGGCCGTGTGTTCCCATTGCAGGAAGGAAAGAACTTAGAACCAAGGCCGACTAGAAGGCAGTTGGAGCTTCTGAGTTAAGTTGCCCGTCCAGACCCTTGGGCTGCAAAGCGTGTCATCGCGCTTCAGGTGAAGTCTCCTCAGTGGCAGTGTGTTCCCAAGCGAAGGGAAGACTTGAGAAGAAGGGCGTACTAGAAGCTTGTTGGATCCTCCGAGTTAAGGGCACGCAAAGACGCTGCGGCTTCCAAAACGTGAACGCGACCTTCAAAGGGAGGATTCCCAAGGGGCAGTTTGCTCCCGGCTGTGGAAAGAAGTTGGAACCTGGGGTGCACCCTAGGCAAGTTGCACACTGCGAGTTAAGTGCAGGCCCAGACCCTTGGGCTTCCACAAGGTAAACACGACCTGAAGTGAAGTTTCTTTTGTGGCAGCGTGTTCCCTGCTGCGGAAAGAAGTTAGAGCAAGGCCGCACTGGAGGCAAGTTGGACACTCTCAGGGCAGGGCACCGCAGGTCCCCTTTTGCTTCCAAAACGTATCATCGCTCCTCAGGTGACGTCTCCTGGGGGAGGGGGGGCCCGTGAGATCCCAGGGGAGGAAAGACCTTAAGAACAGGGGCGGACTAGAAGCCTGTTGGCTACACCGAGTTGAGTTCCAGGGAAGGCCCTTAGGCTTCCCAAACCTACAAACGCAGCGAAGACGAACACTACTAGAGGGCAGTGTTCTCCCAGTTGCGGAAAGGTGTTAGAACAAAGGCGGACGCCAAGGTAGGTTGGAGACTCTGAGTGAAGTGCTCGCCAATGCGCCTATGCGTCCAAAACGCCAAGCGCCGCGTACGACGCAACCGCCTTCTGGCCGTGTTCTCGCAGGTGAGGAAAGAAGTGAGAACAAGGCCGGCCTGAAGCCGACTTGGACTCTCTGTGTGAAGTGCACGCCAAGTCCATTAGGCTTCCAAAAGGTAGCCTCGCTCTTCAGGTGAAGCCTCATAAGCGGCAGCGTGTTCGCAGCTCAGGCAAGAACTTAGAACCAAGGCGGACTCTACGCCAAGTTGCAAGCTCTACGTAAAGTGCAGGCTAAGGCCCTGCTGCTTCCAACACGTAGAAACGCTCCGAAGGCCAAGAGGCCTATGCGGCCGTGTGTTCCCATTGCAGGAAGGAAAGAACTTAGAACCAAGGCCGACTAGAAGGCAGTTGGAGCTTCTGAGTTAAGTTGCCCGTCCAGTCCCTTGGGCTGCAAAGCGTGTCATCGCGCTTCAGGTGAAGTCTCCTCAGTGGCAGTGTGTTCCCAAGCGAAGGGAAGACTTGAGAAGAAGGGCGTACTAGAAGCTTGTTGGATACTCCGAGTTAAGGGCACGCAAAGACGCTGTGGCTTCCAAAACGTGAACGCGACCTTCAAAGGGAGGATTCCCAAGGGGCAGTTTGCTCCCGGCTGTGGAAAGAAGTTGGAACCTGGGGCGCACCCTAGGCAAGTTGCACACTGCGAGTTAAGTGCAGGCCCAGACCCTTAGGCTTCCACAACGTAAACTCGACCTGAAGTGAAGTTTCCTATGTGGCAGCGTGTTCCCTGCTGCGGAAAGAAGTTAGAACAAGGCCGCACTGGAGGCAAGTTGGACACTCTCAGGGCAGGGCACCGCAGGTCCCCTTTTGCTTCCAAAACGTATCATCGCTCCTCAGGTGACGTCTCCGGGGGAGGGGGGGCCCGTGAGATCCCAGGGGAGGAAAGACCCTCAGAACAGGGGCGGACTAGAAGCCTGTTGGCTACACCGAGTTGAGTTCCAGGGAAGGCCCTTAGGCTTCCCAAACCTACAAATGCAGCGAAGACGAACACTACTAGAGGGCAGTGTTCTCCCAGTTGCGGAAAGGTGTTAGAACAAAGGCGGACGCCAAGGCAGGTTGGAGACTCTGAGTGAAGTGCTCGCCAATGCGCCTCTGCGTCCAAAACGCCAAGCGCCGCGTACGACGCAACCGCCTTCTGGCCGTGTTCTCGCAGGTGAGGAAAGAAGTGAGAACAAGGGCGGCCTGAAGCCGACTTGGACTCTCTGTGTGAAGTGCACACCAAGGCCATTAGGCTTCCAAAAGGTAGCCTCGCTCTTCAGGTGAAGCCTCAAAAGCAGCAGCGTGTTCGCAGCTCAGGCAAGAACTTAGAACCAAGGCGGACTCTACGCCAAGTTGCAAGCTCTACGTAAAGTGCAGGCTAAGGCCCTGCTGCTTCCAACACGTAGAAACGCTCCGAAGGCCAAGAGGCCTATGCGGCCGTGTGTTCCCATTGCAGGAAGGAAAGAACTTAGAACCAAGGCCGACTAGAAGGCAGTTGGAGCTTCTGAGTTAAGTTGCCCGTCCAGTCCCTTGGGCTGCAAAGCGTGTCATCGCGCTTCAGGTGAAGTCTCCTCAGTGGCAGTGTGTTCCCAAGCGAAGGGAAGACTTGAGAAGAAGGGCGTACTAGAAGCTTGTTGGATACTCCGAGTTAAGGGCACGCAAAGACGCTGCGGCTTCCAAAACGTGAACGCGACCTTCAAAGGGAGGATTCCCAAGGGGCAGTTTGCTCCCGGCTGTGGAAAGAAGTTGGAACCTGGGGCGCACCCTAGGCAAGTTGCACACTGCGAGTTAAGTGCAGGCCCAGACCCTTAGGCTTCCACAACGTAAACTCGACCTGAAGTGAAGTTTCCTATGTGGCAGCGTGTTCCCTGCTGCGGAAAGAAGTTAGAGCAAGGCCGCACTGGAGGCAAGTTGGACACTCTCAGGGCAGGGCACCGCAGGTCCCCTTTTGCTTCCAAAACGTATCATCGCTCCTCAGGTGACGTCTCCTGGGGGAGGGGGGGCCCGTGAGATCCCAGGGGAGGAAAGACCTTAAGAACAGGGGCGGACTAGAAGCCTGTTGGCTACACCGAGTTGAGTTCCAGGGAAGGCCCTTAGGCTTCCCAAACCTACAAACGCAGCGAAGACGAACACTACTAGAGGGCAGTGTTCTCCCAGTTGCGGAAAGGTGTTAGAACAAAGGCGGACGCCAAGGTAGGTTGGAGACTCTGAGTGAAGTGCTCGCCAATGCGCCTCTGCGTCCAAGACGCCAAGCGCCGCGTACGACGCAACCGCCTTCTGGCCGTGTTCTCGCAGGTGAGGAAAGAAGTGAGAACAAGGCCGGCCTGAAGCCGACTTGGACTCTCTGTGTGAAGTGCACGCCAAGTCCATTAGGCTTCCAAAAGGTAGCCTCGCTCTTCAGGTGAAGCCTCATAAGCGGCAGCGTGTTCGCAGCTCAGGCAAGAACTTAGAACCAAGGCGGACTCTACGCCAAGTTGCAAGCTCTACGTAAAGTGCAGGCTAAGGCCCTGCTGCTTCCAACAGGTAGAAACGCTCCGAAGGCCAAGAGGCCTATGCGGCCGTGTGTTCCCATTGCAGGAAGGAAAGAACTTAGAACCAAGGCCGACTAGAAGGCAGTTGGAGCTTCTGAGTTAAGTTGCCCGTCCAGACCCTTGGGCTGCAAAGCGTGTCATCGCGCTTCAGGTGAAGTCTCCTCAGTGGCAGTGTGTTCCCAAGCGAAGGGAAGACTTGAGAAGAAGGGCGTACTAGAAGCTTGTTGGATCCTCCGAGTTAAGGGCACGCAAAGACGCTGCGGCTTCCAAAACGTGAACGCGACCTTCAAAGGGAGGATTCCCAAGGGGCAGTTTGCTCCCGGCTGTGGAAAGAAGTTGGAACCTGGGGCGCACCCTAGGCAAGTTGCACACTGCGAGTTAAGTGCAGGCCCAGACCCTTGGGCTTCCACAACGTAAACTCGACCTGAAGTGAAGTTTCCTATGTGGCAGCGTGTTCCCTGCTGCGGAAAGAAGTTAGAACAAGGCCGCACTGGAGGCAAGTTGGACACTCTCAGGGCAGGGCACCCCTGGTCCCCTTTTGCTTCCAAAACGTATCATCGCTCCTCAGGTGACGTCTCCTGGGGGAGGGGGTGCCCGTGAGATCCCAGGGGAGGAAAGACCTTAGAACTGGGACGGACTAGAAGCCTGTTGGCTACACCGAGTTGAGTTCCAGGGAAGGCCCTTAGGCTTCCCAAACCTACAAACGCAGCGAAGACGAACACTACTAGAGGGCAGTGTTCTCCCAGTTGCGGAAAGGGGTTAGAACAAAGGCGGACGCCAAGGCAGGTTGGAGACTCTGAGGGAAGTGCTCGCCAATGCGCCTCTGCGTCCAAAACGCCAAGCGCTGCGTACGACGCAACCGCCTTCTGGCCGTGTTCTCGCAGGTGAGGAAAGAAGTGAGAACCAGGGCGGCCTGAAGCCGACTTGGACTCTCTGTGTGAAGTGCACGCCAAGTCCATTAGGCTTCCAAACGGTAGCCTCGCTCTTCAGGTGAAGCTTCATAAGCGGCAGCGTGTTCGCAGCTCAGGCAAGAACTTAGAACCAAGGCGGACTCTACGCCAAGTTGCAAGCTCTACGTAAAGTGCAGGCTAAGGCCCTGCTGCTTCCAACACGTAGAAACGCTCCGAAGGCCAAGAGGCCTATGCGGCCGTGTGTTCCCATTGCAGGAAGGAAAGAACTTAGAACCAAGGCCGACTAGAAGGCAGTTGGAGCTTCTGAGTTAAGTTGCCCGTCCAGTCCCTTGGGCTGCAAAGCGTGTCATCGCGCTTCAGGTGAAGTCTCCTCAGTGGCAGTGTGTTCCCAAGCGAAGGGAAGACTTGAGAAGAAGGGCGTACTAGAAGCTTGTTGGATACTCCGAGTTAAGGGCACGCAAAGACGCTGCGGCTTCCAAAACGTGAACGCGACCTTCAAAGGGAGGATTCCCAAGGGGCAGTTTGCTCCCGGCTGTGGAAAGAAGTTGGAACCTGGGGCGCACCCTAGGCAAGTTGCACACTGCGAGTTAAATGCAGGCCCAGACCCTTAGGCTTCCACAACGTAAACTCGACCTGAAGTGAAGTTTCCTATATGGCAGCGTGTTCCCTGCTGCGGAAAGAAGTTAGAGCAAGGCCGCACTGGAGGCAAGTTGGACACTCTCAGGGCAGGGCACCCCAGGTCCCCTTTTGCTTCCAAAACGTATCATCGCTCCTCAGGTGACGTCTCCTGGGGGGGGGGGCGTGAGATCCCAGGGGAGGAAAGACCTTAGAACAGGGGTGGACTAGAAGCCTGTTGGCTACACCGAGTTGAGTTCCAGGGAAGGCCCTTAGGCTTCCCAAACCTACAAACGCAGCGAAGACGAACACTACTAGAGGGCAGTGTTCTCCCAGTTGCGGAAATGTGTTAGAACAAAGGCGGACGCCAAGGCAGGTTGGAGACTCTGAGTGAAGTGCTCGCCAATGCGCCTCTGCGTCCAAAACGCCAAGCGCCGCGTACGACGCAACCGCCTTCTGGCCGTGTTCTCGCAGGTGAGGAAAGAAGTGAGAACAAGGGCGGCCTGAAGCCGACTTGGACTCTCTGTGTGAAGTGTACGCCAAGTCCATTAGGCTTCCAAAAGGTAGCCTCGCTCTTCAGGTGAAGCCTCATAAGCGGCAGCGTGTTCGCAGCTCAGGCAAGAACTTAGAACCAAGGCGGACTCTACGCCAAGTTGCAAGCTCTACGTAAAGTGCAGGCTAAGGCCCTGCTGCTTCCAACACGTAGAAACACTCCGAAGGCCAAGAGGCCTATGCGGCCGTGTGTTCCCATTGCAGGAAGGAAAGAACTTAGAACCAAGGCCGACTAGAAGGCAGTTGGAGCTTCTGAGTTAAGTTGCCCGTCCAGTCCCTTGGGCTGCAAAGCGTGTCATCGCGCTTCAGGTGAAGTCTCCTCAGTGGCAGTGTTTTCCCAAGCGAAGGGAAGACATGAGAAGAAGGGCGTACTAGAAGCTTGTTGGATACTCCGAGTTAAGGGCACGCAAAGACGCTGCGGCTTCCAAAACGTGAACGCGACCTTCAAAGGGAGAATTCCCAAGGGGCAGTTTGCTCCCGGCTGTGGAAAGAAGTTGGAACCTAGGGCGCACCCTAGGCAAGTTGCACAC
Organism: Meles meles; assembly: GCF_922984935.1. Classification (NCBI taxonomy): domain Eukaryota; kingdom Metazoa; phylum Chordata; class Mammalia; order Carnivora; family Mustelidae; genus Meles; species Meles meles. Next base: position 877,743 of record NW_025721615.1, read on the forward strand.
TGCGAGTTAAGCGCAGGCCCAGACCCTTAGGCTTCCACAACGTAAACTCGACCTGAAGTGAAGTTTCCTATGTGGCAGCGTGTTCCCTGCTGCGGAAAGAAGTTAGAGCAAGGCCGCACTGGAGGCAAGTTGGACACTCTCAGGGCAGGGCACCCCAGGTCCCCTTTTGCTTCCAAAACGTATCATCGCTCCTAAGGTGACGTCTCCTGGGGGGGGGGGCGTGAGATCCCAGGGGAGGAAAGACCTTAGAACAGGGGCGGACTAGAAGCCTGTTGGCTACACCGAGTTGAGTTCCAGGGAAGGCCCTTAGGCTTCCCAAACCTACAAACGCAGCGAAGACGAACACTACTAGAGGGCAGTGTTCTCCAAGTTGCGGAAAGGTGTTAGAACAAAGGCGGACGCCAAGGCAGGTTGGAGACTCTGAGTGAAGTGCTCGCCAATGCGCCTCTGCGTCCAAAACGCCAAGCGCCGCGTACGACGCAACCGCCTTCTGGCCGTGTTCTCACAGGTGAGGAAAGAAGTGAGAACAAGGGCGGCCTGAAGCCGACGACTTGGACTCTCTGTGTGAAGTGCACGCCAAGTCCATTAGGTTTCCAAAAGGTAGCCTCGCTCTTCAGGTGAAGCCTCATAAGCGGCAGCGTGTTCGCAGCTCAGGCAAGAACTTAGAACCAAGGCGGACTCTACGCCAAGTTGCAAGCTCTACGTAAAGTGCAGGCTAAGGCCCTGCTGCTTCCAACAGGTAGAAACGCTCCGAAGGCCAAGAGGCCTATGCGGCCGTGTGTTCCCATTGCAGCAAGGAAAGAACTTAGAACCAAGGCCTACAAGAAGGCAGTTGGAGCTTCTGAGTTAAGTTGCCCGTCCAGCCCCTTGGGCTGCAAAGCGTGTCATCGCGCTTCAGGTGAAGTCTCCTCAGTGGCAGTGTGTTCCCAAGCGAAGGGAAGACTTGAGAAGAAGGGCGTACTAGAAGCTTGTTGGATACTCCGAGTTAAGGGCACGCAAAGACGCTGCGGCTTCCAAAACGTGAACGCGACCTTCAAAGGGAGGATTCCCAAGGGGCAGTTTGCTCCCGGCTGTGGAAAGAAGTTGGAACCTGGGGCGCACCCTAGGCAAGTTGCACTCTGCGAGTTAAGTGCAGGCCCAGACCCTTAGGCTTCCACAACGTAAACTCGACCTGAAGTGAAGTTTCCTATGTGGCATCGTGTTCCCTGCTGCGGAAAGAAGTTGGAACAAGGCCGCACTGGAGGCAAGTTGGACACTCTCAGGGCAGGGCACCCCAGGTCCCCTTTTGCTTCCAAAACGTATCATCGCTCCTCAGGTGACGTCTCCTGGGGGGGGGCGTGAGATCCCAGGGGAGGAAAGACCTTAGAACAGGGGTGGACTAGTAGCCTGTTGGGTACACCGAGTTGAGTTCCAGGGAAGGCCCTTAGGCTTCCCAAAACTACAAACGCAGCGAAGACGAACACTACTAGAGGGCAGTGTTCTCCCAGTTGCGGAAAGGTGTTAGAACAAAGGCGGACGCCAAGGCAGGTTGGAGACTCTGAGTGAAGTGCTCGCCAATGCGCCTCTGCGTCCAAAACGCCAAGCGCCGCGTACGACGCAACCGCCTTCTGGCCGTGTTCTCGCAGGTGAGGAAAGAAGTGAGAACAAGGGCGGCCTGAAGCCGACTTGGACTCTCTGTGTGAAGTGCACGCCAAGTCCATTAGGCTTCCAAAAGGTAGCCTCGATCTTCAGGTGAAGCCTCATAAGCGGCAGCGTGTTCGCAGCTCAGGCAAGAACTTAGAACCAAGGCGGACTCTACGCCAAGTTGCAAGCTCTATGTAAAGTGCAGGCTAAGGCCCTGCTGCTTCCAACACGTAGAAACGCTCCGAAGGCCAAGAGGCCTATGCGGCCGTGTGTTCCCATTGCAGGAAGGAAAGAACTTAGAACCAAGGCCGACTAGAAGGCAGTTGGAGCTTCTGAGTTAAGTTGCCCGTCCAGTCCCTTGGGCTGCAATGCGTGTCATCACGCTTCAGGTGAAGTCTCCTCAGTGGCAGTGTGTTCCCAAGCGAAGGGAAGACTTGAGAAGAAGGGCGTACTAGAAGCTTGTTGGATACTCCGAGTTAAGGGCACGCAAAGACGCTGCGGCTTCCAAAACGTGAACGCGACCTTCAAAGGGAGGATTCCCAAGGGGCAGTTTGCTCCCGGCTGTGGAAAGAAGTTGGAACCTGTGGCGCACCCTAGGCAAGTTGCACACTGCGAGTTAAGTGCAGGCCCAGACCCTTAGGCTTCCACAACGTAAACTCGACCTGAAGTGAAGTTTCCTATGTGGCAGCGTGTTCCCTGCTGCGGAAAGAAGTTAGAACAAGGCCGCAATGGAGGCAAGTTGGACACTCTCAGGGCAGGGCCCCCCAGGTGCCCTTTTGCTTCCAAAACGTATCATCGCTCCTCAGGTGACGTCTCTTGGGGGGGGGGGCGTGAGATCCCAGGGGAGGAAAGACCTTAGAACAGGGGCGGACTAGAAGCCTGTTGGCTACACCGAGTTGAGTTCCAGGGAAGGCCCTTAGGCTTCCCAAACCTACAAACGCAGCGAAGACGAACACTACTAGAGGGCAGTGTTCTCCCAGTTGCGGAAAGGTGTTAGAACAAAGGCGGACACCAAGGCAGGTTGGAGACTCTGAGTGAAGTGCTCGCCAATGCGCCTCTGCGTCCAAAACGCCAAGCGCCGCGTACGACGCAACCGCCTTCTGGCCGTGTTCTCGCAGGTGAGGAAAGAAGTGAGAACAAGGGCGGCCTGAAGCCGACTTGGACTCTCTGTGTGAAGTGTACGCCAAGTCCATTAGGCTTCCAAAAGGTAGCCTCGCTCTTCAGGTGAAGCCTCATAAGCGGCAGCGTGTTCGCAGCTCAGGCAAGAACTTAGAACCAAGGCGGACTCTACGCCAAGTTGCAAGCTCTACGTAAAGTGCAGGCTAAGGCCCTGCTGCTTCCAACACGTAGAAACGCTCCGAAGGCCAAGAGGCCTATGCGGCCGTGTGTTCCCATTGCAGGAAGGAAAGAACTTAGAACCAAGGCCGACTAGAAGGCAGTTGGAGCTTCTGAGTGAAGTTGCCCGTCCAGTCCCTTGGGCTGCAAAGCGTGTCATCGCGCTTCAGGTGAAGTCTCCTCAGTGGCAGTGTGTTCCCAAGCGAAGGGAAGACTTGAGAAGAAGGGCGTACTAGAAGCTTGTTGGATACTCCGAGTTAAGGGCACGCAAAGACGCTGCGGCTTCCAAAACGTGAACGCGACCTTCAAAGGGAGGATTCCCAAGGGGCAGTTTGCTCCCGGCTGTGGAAAGAAGTTGGAAGCTGGGGCGCACCCAAGGCAAGTTGCACACTGCGAGTTAAGTGCAGGCCCAGACCCTTAGGCTTCCACAACGTAAACTCGACCTGAAGTGAAGTTTCCTATGTGGCAGCGTGTTCCCTGCTGCGGAAAGACGTTTGAACAAGGCCGCACTGGAGGCAAGTTGGACACTCTCAGGGCAGGGCACCCCAGGTCCGCTTTTGCTTCCAAAACGTATCATCGCTCCTAAGTTGACGTCTCCTGGGGGGGGGGGCGTGAGATCCCAGGGGAGGAAAGACCTTAGAACAGGGGTGGACTAGTAGCCTGTTGGGTACACCGAGTTGAGTTCCAGGGAAGGCCCTTAGGCTTCCCAAAACTACAAACGCAGCGAAGACGAACACTACTAGAGGGCAGTGTTCTCCCAGTTGCGGAAAGGTGTTAGAACAAAGGCGGACGCCAAGGCAGGTTGGAGACTCTGAGTGAAGTGCTCGCCAATGCGCCTCTGCGTCCAAAACGCCAAGCGCCGCGTACGACGCAACCGCCTTCTGGCCGTGTTCTCGCAGGTGAGGAATAAGTGAGAACAAGGGCGGCCTGAAGCCGACTTGGACTCTCTGTGTGAAGTGCACGCCAAGTCCATTAGGCTTCCAAAAGGTAGCCTCGCTCTTCAGGTGAAGCCTCATAAGCGGCAGCGTGTTCGCAGCTCAGGCAAGAACTTAGAACCAAGGCGGACTCTACGCCAAGTTGCAAGCTCTACGTAAAGTGCAGGCTAAGGCCCTGCTGCTTCCAACACGTAGAAACGCTCCGAAGGCCAAGAGGCCTATGCGGCCGTGTGTTCCCATTGCAGGAAGGAAAGAACTTAGAACCAAGGCCGACTAGAAGGCAGTTGGAGCTTCTGAGTTCAGTTGCCCGTCCAGTCCCTTGGGCTGCAATGCGTGTCATCACGCTTCAGGTGAAGTCTCCTCAGTGGCAGTGTGTTCCCAAGCGAAGGGAAGACTTGAGAAGAAGGGCGTACTAGAAGCTTGTTGGATACTCCGAGTTAAGGGCACGCAAAGACGCTGCGGCTTCCAAAACGTGAATGCGACCTTCAAAGGGAGGATTCCCAAGGGGCAGTTTGCTCCCGGCTGTGGAAAGAAGTTGGAACCTGGGGCGCACCCTAGGCAAGTTGCACTCTGCGAGTTAAGTGCAGGCCCAGACCCTTAGGCTTCCACAACGTAAACTCGACCTGAAGTGAAGTTTCCTATGTGGCAGCGTGTTCCGTGCTGCGGAAAGAAGTTAGAACAAGGCCGCACTGGAGGCAAGTTGGACACTCTCAGGGCAGGGCACCCCAGGTCCCCTTTTGCTTCCAAAACGTATCATCGCTCCTCAGGTGACGTCTCCTGGGGGGGGGGGCGTGAGATCCCAGGGGAGGAAAGACCTTAGAACAGGGGTGGACTAGAAGCCTGTTGGGTACACCGAGTTGAGTTCCAGGGAAGGCCCTTAGGCTTCCCAAAACTACAAACGCAGCGAAGACGAACACTACTAGAGGGCAGTGTTCTCCCAGTTGCGGAAAGGTGTTAGAACAAAGGCGGACGCCAAGGCAGGTTGGAGACTCTGAGTGAAGTGCTCGCCAATGCGCCTCTGCGTCCAAAACGCCAAGCGCCGCGTAAGACGCAACCGCCTTCTGGCCGTGTTCTCGCAGGTGAGGAATAAGTGAGAACAAGGGCGGCCTGAAGCCGACTTGGACCCTCTGTGTGAAGTGCACGCCAAGTCCATTAGGCTTCCAAAAGGTAGCCTCGCTCTTCAGGTGAAGCCTCATAAGCGGCAGCGTGTTCGCAGCTCAGGCAAGAACTTAGAACCAAGGCGGACTCTACGCCAAGTTGCAAGCTCTACGTAAAGTGCAGGCTAAGGCCCTGCTGCTTCCAACACGTAGAAACGCTCCGAAGGCCAAGAGGCCTATGCGGCCGTGTGTTCCCATTGCAGGAAGGAAAGAACTTAGAACCAAGGCCGACTAGAAGGCAGTTGGAGCTTCTGAGTTAAGTTGCCCGTCCAGTCCCTTGGGCTGCAAAGCGTGTCATCGCGCTTCAGGTGAAGCCTCCTCAGTGGCAGTGTGTTCCCAAGCGAAGGGAAGACTTGAGAAGAAGGGCGTACTAGAAGCTTGTTGGATACTCCGAGTTAAGGGCACGCAAAGACGCTGCGGCTTCCAAAACGTGAACGCGACCTTCAAAGGGAGGATTCCCAAGGGGCAGTTTGCTCCCGGCTGTGGAAAGAAGTTGGAACCTGGGGCGCACCCTAGGCAAGTTGCACACTGCGAGTTAAGTGCAGGCCCAGACCCTTAGGCTTCCACAACGTAAACTCGACCTGAAGTGAAGTTTCCTATGTGGCAGCGTGTTCCCTGCTGCGGAAAGAAGTTTGAACAAGGCCGCACTGGAGGCAAGTTGGACACTCTCAGAGCAGGGCACCCCAGGTCCCCTTTTGCTTCCAAAACGTATCATCGCTCCTAAGTTGACGTCTCCTGGGGGGGGGCGTGAGATCCCAGGGGAGGAAAGACCTTAGAACAGGGGCGGACTAGAAGCCTGTTGGCTACACCGAGTTGAGTTCCAGGAAAGGCCCTTAGGCTTCCCAAAACTACAAACGCAGCGAAGACGAACACTACTAGAGGGCAGTGTTCTCCCAGTTGCGGAAAGTTGTTAGAACAAAGGCGGACGCCAAGGCAGGTTGGAGACTCTGAGTGAAGTGCTCGCCAATGCGCCTCTGCGTCCAAAACGCCAAGCGCCGCGTAAGACGCAACCGCCTTCTGGCCGTGTTCTCGCAGGTGAGGAATAAGTGAGAACAAGGGCGGCCTGAAGCCGACTTGGACTCTCTGTGTGAAGTGCACGCCAAGTCCATTAGGCTTCCAAAAGGTAGCCTCGCTCTTCAGGTGAAGCCTCATAAGCGGCAGCGTGTTCGCAGCTCAGGCAAGAACTTAGAACCAAGGCGGACTCTACGCCAAGTTGCAAGCTCTACGTAAAGTGCAGGCTAAGGCCCTGCTGCTTCCAACACGTAGAAACGCTCCGAAGGCCAAGAGGCCTATGCGGCCGTGTGTTCCCATTGCAGGAAGGAAAGAACTTAGAACCAAGGCCGACTAGAAGGCAGTTGGAGCTTCTCAGTTAAGTTGCCCGTCCAGTCCCTTGGGCTGCAATGCGTGTCATCACGCTTCAGGAGAAGTCTCCTCAGTGGCAGTGTGTTCCCAAGCGAAGGGAAGACTTGAGAAGAAGGGCGTACTAGAAGCTTGTTGGATACTCCGAGTTAAGGGCACGCAAAGACGCTGCGGCTTCCAAAACGTGAACGCGACCTTCAAAGGGAGGATTCCCAAGGGGCAGTTTGCTCCCGGCTGTGGAAAGAAGTTGGAACCTGGGGCGCACCCTAGGCAAGTTGCACACTGCGAGTTAAGTGCAGGCCCAGACCCTTAGGATTCCACAACGTAAACTCGACCTGAAGTGAAGTTTCCTATGTGGCAGCGTGTTCCCTGCTGCGGAAACAAGTTAGAACAAGGCCGCACTGGAGGCAAGTTGGACACTCTCAGGGCAGGGCACCCCAGGTCCCCTTTTGCTTCCAAAACGTATCATCGCTCCTCAGGTGACGTCTCTTGGGGGGGGGGGCGTGAGATCCCAGGGGAGGAAAGACCTTAGAACAGGGGCGGACTAGAAGCCTGTTGGCTACACCGAGTTGAGTTCCAGGGAAGGCCCTTAGGCTTCCCAAACCTACAAACGCAGCGAAGACGAACACTACTAGAGGGCAGTGTTCTCCCAGTTGCGGAAAGGTGTTAGAACAAAGGCGGACACCAAGGCAGGTTGGAGACTCTGAGTGAAGTGCTCGCCAATGCGCCTCTGCGTCCAAAACGCCAAGCGCCGCGTACGACGCAACCGCCTTCTGGCCGTGTTCTCGCAGGTGAGGAAAGAAGTGAGAACAAGGGCGGCCTGAAGCCGACTTGGACTCTCTGTGTGAAGTGTACGCCAAGTCCATTAGGCTTCCAAAAGGTAGCCTCGCTCTTCAGGTGAAGCCTCAAAAGCGGCAGCGTGTTCGCAGCTCAGGCAAGAACTTAGAACCAAGGCGGACTCTACGCCAAGTTGCAAGCTCTACGTAAAGTGCAGGCTAAGGCCCTGCTGCTTCCAACACGTAGAAACGCTCCGAAGGCCAAGAGGCCTATGCGGCCGTGTGTTCCCATTGCAGCAAGGAAAGAACTTAGAACCAAGGCCGACAAGAAGGCAGTTGGAGCTTCTGAGTTAAGTTGCCCGTCCAGTCCCTTGGGCTGCAAAGCGTGTCATCGCGCTTCAGGTGAAGTCTCCTCAGTGGCAGTGTGTTCCCAAGCGAAGGGAAGACTTGAGAAGAAGGGCGTACTAGAAGCTTGTTGGATACTCCGAGTTAAGGGCACGCAAAGACGCTGCGGCTTCCAAAACGTGAATGCGACCTTCAAAGGGAGGATTCCCAAGGGGCAGTTTGCTTCCGGCTGTGGAAAGAAGTTGGAACCTGGGGCGCAACCTATGCAAGTTGCACACTGCGAGTTAAGTGCAGGCCCAGACCCTTAGGCTTCCACAACGTAAACTCGACCTGAAGTGAAGTTTCCTATGTGGCAGCGTGTTCCCTGCTGCGGAAAGAAGTTAGAGCAAGGCCGCACTGGAGGCAAGTTGGACACTCTCAGGGCAGGGCACCCCAGGTCCCCTTTTGCTTCCAAAACGTATCATCGCTCCTAAGGTGACGTCTCCTGGGGGGGGGGGCGTGAGATCCCAGGGGAGGAAAGACCTTAGAACAGGGGCGGACGAGAAGCCTGTTGGCTACACCGAGTTGAGTTCCAGGGAAGGCCCTTAGGCTTCCCAAACCTACAAACGCAGCGAAGACGAACACTACTAGAGGGCAGTGTTCTCCCAGTTGCGGAAAGGTGTTAGAACAAAGGCGGACGCCAAGGCAGGTTGGAGACTCTGAGTGAAGTGCTCGCCAATGCGCCTCTGCGTCCAAAACGCCAAGCGCCGCGTACGACGCAACCGCCTTCTGGCCGTGTTCTCGCAGGTGAGGAATGAAGTGAGAACAAGGGCGGCCTGAAGCCGACGACTTGGACTCTCTGTGTGAAGTGCACGCCAAGTCCATTAGGCTTCCAAAAGGTAGCCTCGCTCTTCAGGTGAAGCCTCATAAGCGGCAGCGTGTTCGCAGCTCAGGCAAGAACTTAGAACCAAGGCGGACTCTACGCCAAGTTGCAAGCTCTACGTAAAGTGCAGGCTAAGGCCCTGCTGCTTCCAACACGTAGAAACGCTCCGAAGGCCAAGAGGCCTATGCGGCCGTGTGTCCCCATTGCAGCAAGGAAAGAACTTAGAACCAAGGCCGACAAGAAGGCAATTGGAGCTTCTGAGTTAAGTTGCCCGTCCAGTCCCTTGGGCTGCAAAGCATGTCATCGCGCTTCAGGTGAAGTCTCCTCAGTGGCAGTGTGTTCCCAAGCGAAGGGAAGACTTGAGAAGAAGGGCGTACTAGAAGCTTGTTGGATACTCCGAGTTAAGGGCACGCAAAGACGCTGCGGCTTCCAAAACGTGAACGCGACCTTCAAAGGGAGGATTCCCAAGGGGCAGTTTGCTCCCGGCTGTGGAAAGAAGTTGGAACCTGGGGCGCACCCTAGGCAAGTTGCACACTGCGAGTTAAGTGCAGGCCCAGACCCTTAGGCTTCCACAACGTAAACTCGACCTGAAGTGAAGTTTCCTATGTGGCAGCGTGTTCCCTGCTGCGGAAAGAAGTTTGAACAAGGCCGCACTGGAGGCAAGTTGGACACTCTCAGGGCAGGGCACCCCAGGTCCCCTTTTGCTTCCAAAACGTATCATCGCTCCTCAGGTGACGTCTCCTGGGGGGGGGCGTGAGATCCCAGGGGAGGAAAGACCTTAGAACAGGGGTGGACTAGTAGCCTGTTGGGTACACCGAGTTGAGTTCCAGGGAAGGCCCTTAGGCTTCCCAAAACTACAAACGCAGCGAAGACGAACACTACGAGAGGGCAGTGTTCTCCCAGTTGCGGAAAGGTGTTAGAACAAAGGCGGACGCCAAGGCAGGTTGGAGACTCTGAGTGAAGTACTCGCCAATGCGCCTCTGCGTCCAAAACGCGAAGCGCCGCGTACGACGCAACCGCCTTCTGGCCGTGTTCTCGCAGGTGAGGAATAAGTGAGAACAAGGGCGGCCTGAAGCCGACTTGGACTCTCTGTGTGAAGTGCACGCCAAGTCCATTAGGCTTCCAAAAGGTAGCCTCGCTCTTCAGGTGAAGCCTCATAAGCGGCAGCGTGTTCGCAGCTCAGGCAAGAACTTAGAACCAAGGCGGACTCTACGCCAAGTTGCAAGCTCTACGTAAAGTGCAGGCTAAGGCCCTGCTGCTTCTAACACGTAGAAACGCTCCGAAGGCCAAGAGGCCTATGCGGCCGTGTGTTCCCATTGCAGGAAGGAAAGAACTTAGAACCAAGGCCGACTAGAAGGCAGTTGGAGCTTCTGAGTTAAGTTGCCCGTCCAGTCCCTTGGGCTGCAAAGCGTGTCATCGCGCTTCAGGTGAAGTCTCCTCAGTGGCAGTGTGTTCCCAAGCGAAGGGAATACTTGAGAAGAAGGGCGTACTAGAAGCTTGTTGGATACTCCGATTTAAGGGCACGCAAAGACGCTGCGGCTTCCAAAACGTGAACGCGACCTTCAAAGGGAGGATTCCCAAGGGGCAGTTTGCTCCCGGCTGTGGAAAGAAGTTGGAACCTGGGGCGCAACCTAGGCAAGTTGCACACTGCGAGTTAAGTGCAGGCCCAGACCCTTAGGCTTCCAGAACGTAAACTCGACCTGAAGTGCAGTTTCCTATGTGGCAGCGTGTTCCCTGCTGCGGAAAGAAGTTAGAGCAAGGCCGCACTGGAGGCAAGTTGGACACTCTCAGGGCAGGGCACCCCAGGTCTCCTTTTGCTTCCAATGGTATCATCGCTCCGCAGGTGACGTCTCCTGGGGGGGGTTCCCGTGAGATCCCAGGGGAGGAAAGACCTTAAGAACAGGGGCGGACTAGAAGCCTGTTGTCTACACCGAGTTGAGTTCCAGGGAAGGCCCTTAGGCTTCCCAAACCTACAAACGCAGCAAAGGCGAACACTACTAGAGGGCAATGTTCTCCCAGTTGCGGAAAGGTGTTAGAACAAAGGCGGACGCCAAGGCAGGTTGGAGACTCTGAGTGAAGTGCTCGCCAATGCGCCTCTGCGTCCAAAACGCCAAGCGCCGCGTACGACGCAACCGCCTTCTGGCCGTGTTCTCGCAGGTGAGGAAAGAAGTGAGAACAAGGGCGGCCTGAAGCCGACTTGGACTCTCTGTGTGAAGTGCACGCCAAGTCCATTAGGCTACCAAAAGGTAGCCTCGCTCTTCAGGTGAAGCCTCATAAATGGCAGCGTGTTCGCAGCTCAGGCAAGAATTTAGAACCAAGGCGGACTCTACGCCAAGTTGCAAGCTCTACGTAAAGTGCAGGCTAAGGCCCTGCTGCTTCCAACACGTAGAAACGCTCCGAAGGCCAAGAGGCCTATGCGGCCGTGTGTTCCCATTGCAGGAAGGAAAGAACTTAGAACCAAGGCCGACTAGAAGGCAGTTGGAGCTTCTCAGTTAAGTTGCCCGTCCAGTCCCTTGGGCTGCAAAGCGTGTCATCGCGCTTCAGGTGAAGTCTCCTCAGTGGCAGTGTGTTCCCAAGCGAAGGGAAGACTTGAGAAGAAAGGTGTACTAGAAGCTTGTTGGAAACTCCGAGTTAAGGGCACGCAAAGACCCTGCGGCTTCCAAAACGTGAACGCGACCTTCAAAGGGAGGATTCCCAAGGGGCAGTTTGCTCCCGGCTGTGGAAAGAAGTTGGAACCTGGGGCGCACCCTAGGCAAGTTGCACACTGCGAGTTAAGTGCAGGCCCAGACCCTTAGGCTTCCACAACGTAAACTCGACCTGAGGTGAAGTTTCCTATGTGGCAGCGTGTTCCCTGCTGCGGAAAGAAGTTTGAACAAGGCCGCACTGGAGGCAAGTTGGACACTCTCAGGGCAGGGCACCCCAGGTCCCCTTTTGCTTCCAAAACGTATCATCGCTCCTAAGTTGACGTCTCCTGGGGGGGGGGCGTGAGATCCCAGGGGAGGAAAGACCTTAGAACAGGGGCGGACTAGAAGCCTGTTGGCTACACCGAGTTGAGTTCCAGGAAAGGCCCTTAGGCTTCCCAAACCTACAAACGCAGCGAAGACGAACACTACTAGAGGGCAGTGTTCTCCCAGTTGCGGAAAGGTGTTAGAACAAAGGCGGACGCCAAGGCAGGTTGGAGACTCTGAGTGAAGTGCTCGCCAATGCGCCTCTGCGTCCAAAACGCCAAGCGCCGCGTACGACGCAACCGCCTTCTGGCCGTGTTCTCGCAGGTGAGGAAAGAAGTGAGAAAAAGGGCGGCCTGAAGCCGACGACTTGGACTCTCTGTGTGAAGTGCACGCCAAGTCCATTAGGCTTCCAAAAGGTAGCCTCGCTCTTCAGGTGAAGCCTCATAAGCGGCAGCGTGTTCGCAGGTCAGGCAAGAACTTAGAACCAAGGCGGACTCTACGCCAAGTTGCAAGCTCTACGTAAAGTGCAGGCTAAGGCCCTGCTGCTTCCAACACGTAGAAACGCTCCGAAGGCCAAGAGGCCTATGCGGCCGTGTGTTCCCATTGCAGCAAGGAAAGAACTTAGAACCAAGGCCGACAAGAAGGCAGTTGGAGCTTCTGAGTTAAGTTGCCCGTCCAGTCCCTTGGGCTGCAAAGCGTGTCATCACGCTTCAGGTGAAGTCTCCTCAGTGGCAGTGTGTTCCCAAGCGAAGGGAAGACTTGAGAAGAAGGGCGTACTAGAAGCTTGTTGGATACTCCGAGTTAAGGGCACGCAAAGACGCTGCGGCTTCCAAAACGTGAACGCGACCTTCAAAGGGAGGATTCCCAAGGGGCAGTTTGCTCCCGGCTGTGGAAAGAAGTTGGAACGTGGGGCGCACCCTAGGCAAGTTGCACACTGCGAGTTAAGTGCAGGCCCAGACCCTTAGGCTTCCACAACGTAAACTCGACCTGAAGTGAAGTTTCCTATGTGGCAGCGTGTTCCCTGCTGCGGAAAGAAGTTAGAACAAGGCCGCACTGGAGGCAAGTTGGACACTCTCAGGGCAGGGCACCCCAGGTCCCCTTTTGCTTCCAAAACGTATCATCGCTCCTCAGGTGACGTCTCCTGGGGGGGGGCGTGAGATCCCAGGGGAGGAAAGACCTTAGAACAGGGCTGGACTAGTAGCCTGTTGGGTACACCGAGTTGAGTTCCAGGGAAGGCCCTTAGGCTTCCCAAAACTACAAACGCAGCGAAGACGAACACTACTAGAGGGCAGTGTTCTCCCAGTTGCGGAAAGTTGTTAGAACAAAGGCGGACGCCAAGGCAGGTTGGAGACTCTGAGTGAAGTGCTCGCCAATGCGCCTCTGCGTCCAAAACGCCAAGCGCCGCGTACGACGCAACCGCCTTCTGGCCGTGTTCTCGCAGGTGAGGAATAAGTGAGAACAAGGGCGGCCTGAAGCCGACTTGGACTCTCTGTGTGAAGTGCACGCCAAGTCCATTAGGCTTCCAAAAGGTAGCCTCGCTCTTCAGGTGAAGCCTCATAAGCGGCAGCGTGTTCGCAGCTCAGGCAAGAACTTAGAACCAAGGCGGACTCTACGCCAAGTTGCAAGCTCTACGTAAAGTGCAGGCTAAGGCCCTGCTGCTTCCAACACGTAGAAACGCTCCGAAGGCCAAGAGGCCTATGCGGCCGTGTGTTCCCATTGCAGGAAGGAAAGAACTTAGAACCAAGGCCGACTAGAAGGCAGTTGGAGCTTCTCAGTTAAGTTGCCCGTCCAGTGCCTTGGGCTGCAATGCGTGTCATCACGTTTCAGGTGAAGTCTCCTCAGTGGCAGTGTGTTCCCAAGCGAAGGGAAGACTTGAGAAGAAGGGCGTACTAGAAGCTTGTTGGATACTCCGAGTTAAGGGCACGCAAAGACGCTGCGGCTTCCAAAACGTGAACGCGACCTTCAAAGGGAGGATTCCCAAGGGGCAGTTTGCTCCCGGCTGTGGAAAGAAGTTGGAACCTGGGGCGCACCCTAGGCAAGTTGCACCCTGCGAGTTAAGTGCAGGCCCAGACCCTTAGGCTTCCACAACGTAAACTCGACCTGAAGTGAAGTTTCCTATGTGGCAGCGTGTTCCCTGCTGCGGAAACAAGTTAGAACAAGGCCGCACTGGAGGCAAGTTGGACACTCTCAGGGCAGGGCACTCCAGGTCCCCTTTTGCTTCCAAAACGTATCATCGCTCCTCAGGTGACGTCTCTTGGGGGGGGGGGGGCGTGAGATCCCAGGGGAGGAAAGACCTTAGAACAGGGGCGGACTAGAAGCCTGTTGGCTACACCGAGTTGAGTTCCAGGGAAGGCCCTTAGGCTTCCCAAACCTACAAACGCAGCGAAGACGAACACTACTAGAGGGCAGTGTTCTCCCAGTTGCGGAAAGGTGTTAGAACAAAGGCGGACGCCAAGGCAGGTTGGAGACTCTGAGTGAAGTGCTCGCCAATGCGCCTCTGCGTCCAAAACGCCAAGCGCCGCGTACGACGCAACCGCCTTCTGGCCGTGTTCTCGCAGGTGAGGAAAGAAGTGAGAACAAGGGCGGCCTGAAGCCGACTTGGACTCTCTGTGTGAAGTGCACGCCAAGTCCATTAGGCTTCCAAAAGGTAGCCTCGCTCTTCAGGTGAAGCCTCATAAGCGGCAGCGTGTTCGCAGCTCAGGCAAGAACTTAGAACCAAGGCGGACTCTACGCCAAGTTGCAAGCACTACGTAAAGTGCAGGCCAAGGACCTGCTGCTTCCAACACGTAGAAACGCTCCGAAGGCCAAGAGGCCTATGCGGCCGTGTGTTCCCATTGCAGGAAGGAAAGAACTTAGAACCAAGGCCGACTAGAAGGCAGTTGGAGCTTCTGAGTTAAGTTGCCCGTCCAGTCCCTTGGGCTGCAAAGCGTGTCATCGCGCTTCAGGTGAAGTCTCCTCAGTGGCAGTGTGTTCCCAAGCGAAGGGAAGACTTGAGAAGAAGGGCGTACTAGAAGCTTGTTGGATACTCCGAGTTAAGGGCACGCAAAGACGCTGCGGCTTCCAAAACGTGAACGCGACCTTCAAAGGGAGGATTCCCAAGGGGCAGTTTGCTCCCGGCTGTGGAAAGAAGTTGGAACCTGGGGCGCACCCTAGGCAAGTTGCACCCTGCGAGTTAAGTGCAGGCCCAGACCCTTAGGCTTCCACAACGTAAACTCGACCTGAAGTGAAGTTTCCTATGTGGCAGCGTGTTCCCTGCTGCGGAAACAAGTTAGAACAAGGCCGCACTGGAGGCAAGTTGGACACTCTCAGGGCAGGGCACTCCAGGTCCCCTTTTGCTTCCAAAACGTATCATCGCTCCTCAGGTGACGTCTCTTGGGGGGGGGGGCGTGAGATCCCAGGGGAGGAAAGACCTTAGAACAGGGGCGGACTAGAAGCCTGTTGGCTACACCGAGTTGAGTTCCAGGGAAGGCCCTTAGGCTTCCCAAACCTACAAACGCAGCGAAGACGAACACTACTAGAGGGCAGTGTTCTCCCAGTTGCGGAAAGGTGTTAGAACAAAGGCGGACGCCAAGGCAGGTTGGAGACTCTGAGTGAAGTGCTCGCCAATGCGCCTCTGCGTCCAAAACGCCAAGCGCCGCGTACGACGCAACCGCCTTCTGGCCGTGTTCTCGCAGGTGAGGAAAGAAGTGAGAACAAGGGCGGCCTGAAGCCGACTTGGACTCTCTGTGTGAAGTGCACGCCAAGTCCATTAGGCTTCCAAAAGGTAGCCTCGCTCTTCAGGTGAAGCCTCATAAGCGGCAGCGTGTTCGCAGCTCAGGCAAGAACTTAGAACCAAGGCGGACTCTACGCCAAGTTGCAAGCACTACGTAAAGTGCAGGCCAAGGACCTGCTGCTTCCAACACGTAGAAACGCTCCGAAGGCCAAGAGGCCTATGCGGCCGTGTGTTCCCATTGCAGGAAGGAAAGAACTTAGAACCAAGGCCGACTAGAAGGCAGTTGGAGCTTCTGAGTTAAGTTGCCCGTCCAGTCCCTTGGGCTGCAAAGCGTGTCATCGCGCTTCAGGTGAAGTCTCCTCAGTGGCAGTGTGTTCCCAAGCGAAGGGAAGACTTGAGAAGAAGGGCGTACTAGAAGCTTGTTGGATACTCCGAGTTAAGGGCACGCAAAGACGCTGCGGCTTCC
The DNA here is from genome assembly GCF_922984935.1 of Meles meles. Classification (NCBI taxonomy): domain Eukaryota; kingdom Metazoa; phylum Chordata; class Mammalia; order Carnivora; family Mustelidae; genus Meles; species Meles meles. The sequence goes on from NW_025721615.1 coordinate 893,261, forward strand.
AAAACGTGAACGCGACCTTCAAAGGGAGGATTCCCAAGGGGCAGTTTGCTCCCGGCTGTGGAAAGAAGTTGGAACCTGGGGCGCACCCTAGGCAAGTTGCACCCTGCGAGTTAAGTGCAGGCCCAGACCCTTAGGCTTCCACAAGGTAAACTCGACCTGAAGTGAAGTTTCCTATGTGGCAGCGTGTTCCCTGCTGCGGAAAGAAGTTAGAGCAAGGCCGCACTGGAGGCAAGTTGGACACTCTCAGGGCAGGGCACCGCAGGTCCCCTTTTGCTTCCAAAACGTATCATCGCTCCTCAGGTGACGTCTCCTGGGGTGGGGGGCCGTGAGATCCCAGGGGAGGAAAGACCTTAAGAACAGGGGCGGAGTAGAAGCCTGTTGGCTACACCGAGTTGAGTTCCAGGGAAGGCCCTTAGGCTTCCCAAACCTACAAACGCAGCGAAGACGAACACTACTAGAGGGCAGTGTTCTCCCAGTTGCGGAAAGGTGTTAGAACAAAGTTGGACGCCAAGGCAGGTTGGAGACTCTGAGTGAAGTGCTCGCCAATGCGCCTCTGCGTCCAAAACGCCAAGCGCCGCGTACGACGCAACCGCCTTCTGGCCGTGTTCTCGCAGGGGAGGAAAGAAGTGAGAACAAGGGCGGCCTGAAGCCGACTTGGACTCTCTGTGTGAAGTGCACGCCAAGTCCATTAGGCTTCCAAAAGGTAGCCTCGCTCTTCAGGTGAAGCCTCATAAGCGGCAGCGTGTTCGCAGCTCAGGCAAGAACTTAGAACCAAGGCGGACTCTACGCCAAGTTGCAAGCTCTACGTAAAGTGCAGGCTAAGGCCCTGCTGCTTCCAACACGTAGAAACGCTCCGAAGGCCAAGAGGCCTATGCGGCCGTGTGTTCCCATTGCAGGAAGGAAAGAACGTAGAACCAAGGCCGACTAGAAGGCAGTTGGAGCTTCTGAGTTAAGTTGCCCGTCCAGTCCCTTGGGCTGCAAAGCGTGTCATCGCGCTTCAGGTGAAGTCTCCTCAGTGGCAGTGTGTTCCCAAGCGAAGGGAAGACTTGAGAAGAAGGGCGTACTAGAAGCTTGTTGGATACTCCGAGTTAAGGGCACGCAAAGACGCTGCGGCTTCCAAAACGTGAACGCGACCTTCAAAGGGAGGATTCCCAAGGGGCAGTTTGCTTCCAGCTGTGGAAAGAAGTTGGAACCTGGGGCGCAACCTATGCAAGTTGCACACTGCGAGTTAAGTGCAGGCCCAGACCCTTAGGCTTCCACAACGTAATCTCGACCTGAAGTGAAGTTTCCTATTTGGCAGCGTGTTCCCTACTGCGGAAAGAAGTTAGAGCAAGGCCGCACTGGAGGCAAGTTGGACACTCTCAGGGCAGGGCACCCCAGGTCCCCTTTTGCTTCCAAAACGTATCATCGCTCCTAAGGTGACGTCTCCTGGGGGGGGGGCGTGAGATCCCAGGGGAGGAAAGACCTTAGAACAGGGGCGGACTAGAAGCCTGTTGGCTACACCGAGTTGAGTTCCAGGGAAGGCCCTTAGGCTTCCCAAACCTACAAACGCAGCGAAGACGAACACTACTAGAGGGCAGTGTTCTCCCAGTTGCGGAAAGGTGTTAGAACAAAGGCGGACGCCAAGGCAGGTTGGAGACTCTGAGTGAAGTGCTCGCCAATGCGCCTCTGCGTCCAAAACGCCAAGCGCCGCGTACGACGCAACCGCCTTCTGGCCGTGTTCTCGCAGGTGAGGAATGAAGTGAGAACAAGGGCGGCCTGAAGCCGACGACTTGGACTCTCTGTGTGAAGTGCACGCCAAGTCCATTAGGCTTCCAAAAGGTAGCCTCGCTCTTCAGGTGAAGCCTCATAAGCGGCAGCGTGTTCGCAGCTCAGGCAAGAACTTAGAACCAAGGCGGACTCTACGCCAAGTTGCAAGCTCTACGTAAAGTGCAGGCTAAGGCCCTGCTGCTTCCAACACGTAGAAACGCTCCGAAGGCCAAGAGGCCTATGCGGCCGTGTGTTCCCATTGCAGCAAGGAAAGAACTTAGAACCAAGGCCGACAAGAAGGCAGTTGGAGCTTCTGAGTTAAGTTGCCCGTCCAGTCCCTTGGGCTGCAAAGCGTGTCATCGCGCTTCAGGTGAAGTCTCCTCAGTGGCAGTGTGTTCCCAAGCGAAGGGAAGACTTGAGAAGAAGGGCGTACTAGAAGCTTGTTGGATACTCCGAGTTAAGGGCACGCAAAGACGCTGCGGCTTCCAAAACGTGAACGCGACCTTCAAAGGGAGGATTCCCAAGGGGCAGTTTGCTCCCGGCTGTGGAAAGAAGTTGGAACCTGGGGCGCACCCTAGGCAAGTTGCACACTGCGAGTTAAGTGCAGGCCCAGACCCTTAGGCTTCCACAACGTAAACTCGACCTGAAGTGAAGTTTCCTATGTGGCAGCGTGTTCCCTGCTGCGGAAAGAAGTTTGAACAAGGCCGCACTGGAGGCAAGTTGGACACTCTCAGGGCAGGGCACCCCAGGTCCCCTTTTGCTTCCAAAACGTATCATCGCTCCTCAGGTGACGTCTCCTGGGGGGGGGCGTGAGATCCCAGGGGAGGAAAGACCTTAGAACAGGGGTGGACTAGTAGCCTGTTGGGTACACCGAGTTGAGTTCCAGGGAAGGCCCTTAGGCTTCCCAAAACTACAAACGCAGCGAAGACGAACACTACTAGAGGGCAGTGTTCTCCCAGTTGCGGAAAGGTGTTAGAACAAAGGCGGACGCCAAGGCAGGTTGGAGACTCTGAGTGAAGTGCTCGCCAATGCGCCTCTGCGTCCAAAACGCCAAGCGCCGCGTACGACGCAACCGCCTTCTGGCCGTGTTCTCGCAGGTGAGGAATAAGTGAGAACAAGGGCGGCCTGAAGCCGACTTGGACTCTCTGTGTGAAGTGCACGCCAAGTCCATTAGGCTTCCAAAAGGTAGCCTCGCTCTTCAGGTGAAGCCTCATAAGCGGCAGCGTGTTCGCAGCTCAGGCAAGAACTTAGAACCAAGGCGGACTCTACGCCAAGTTGCAAGCTCTACGTAAAGTGCAGGCTAAGGCCCTGCTGCTTCCAACACGTAGAAACGCTCCGAAGGCCAAGAGGCCTATGCGGCCGTGTGTTCCCATTGCAGGAAGGAAAGAACTTAGAACCAAGGCCGACTAGAAGGCAGTTGGAGCTTCTGAGTTCAGTTGCCCGTCCAGTCCCTTGGGCTGCAATGCGTGTCATCACGCTTCAGGTGAAGTCTCCTCAGTGGCAGTGTGTTCCCAAGCGAAGGGAAGACTTGAGAAGAAGGGCGTACTAGAAGCTTGTTGGATACTCCGAGTTAAGGGCACGCAAAGACGCTGCGGCTTCCAAAACGTGAATGCGACCTTCAAAGGGAGGATTCCCAAGGGGCAGTTTGCTCCCGGCTGTGGAAAGAAGTTGGAACCTGGGGCGCACCCTAGGCAAGTTGCACTCTGCGAGTTAAGTGCAGGCCCAGACCCTTAGGCTTCCACAACGTAAACTCGACCTGAAGTGAAGTTTCCTATGTGGCAGCGTGTTCCGTGCTGCGGAAAGAAGTTAGAACAAGGCCGCACTGGAGGCAAGTTGGACACTCTCAGGGCAGGGCACCCCAGGTCCCCTTTTGCTTCCAAAACGTATCATCGCTCCTCAGGTGACGTCTCCTGGGGGGGGGGCGTGAGATCCCAGGGGAGGAAAGACCTTAGAACAGGGGTGGACTAGAAGCCTGTTGGGTACACCGAGTTGAGTTCCAGGGAAGGCCCTTAGGCTTCCCAAAACTACAAACGCAGCGAAGACGAACACTACTAGAGGGCAGTGTTCTCCCAGTTGCGGAAAGGTGTTAGAACAAAGGCGGACGCCAAGGCAGGTTGGAGACTCTGAGTGAAGTGCTCGCCAATGCGCCTCTGCGTCCAAAACGCCAAGCGCCGCGTACGACGCAACCGCCTTCTGGCCGTGTTCTCGCAGGTGAGGAATAAGTGAGAACAAGGGCGGCCTGAAGCCGACTTGGACTCTCTGTGTGAAGTGCACGCCAAGTCCATTAGGCTTCCAAAAGGTAGCCTCGCTCTTCAGGTGAAGCCTCATAAGCGGCAGCGTGTTCGCAGCTCAGGCAAGAACTTAGAACCAAGGCGGACTCTACGCCAAGTTGCAAGCTCTACGTAAAGTGCAGGCTAAGGCCCTGCTGCTTCCAACACGTAGAAACGCTCCGAAGGCCAAGAGGCCTATGCGGCCGTGTGTTCCCATTGCAGGAAGGAAAGAACTTAGAACCAAGGCCGACTAGAAGGCAGTTGGAGCTTCTGAGTTAAGTTGCCCGTCCAGTCCCTTGGGCTGCAAAGCGTGTCATCGCGCTTCAGGTGAAGCCTCCTCAGTGGCAGTGTGTTCCCAAGCGAAGGGAAGACTTGAGAAGAAGGGCGTACTAGAAGCTTGTTGGATACTCCGAGTTAAGGGCACGCAAAGACGCTGCGGCTTCCAAAACGTGAACGCGACCTTCAAAGGGAGGATTCCCAAGGGGCAGTTTGCTCCCGGCTGTGGAAAGAAGTTGGAACCTGGGGCGCACCCTAGGCAAGTTGCACACTGCGAGTTAAGTGCAGGCCCAGACCCTTAGGCTTCCACAACGTAAACTCGACCTGAAGTGAAGTTTCCTATGTGGCAGCGTGTTCCCTGCTGCGGAAAGAAGTTTGAACAAGGCCGCACTGGAGGCAAGTTGGACACTCTCAGAGCAGGGCACCCCAGGTCCCCTTTTGCTTCCAAAACGTATCATCGCTCCTAAGTTGACGTCTCCTGGGGGGGGGCGTGAGATCCCAGGGGAGGAAAGACCTTAGAACAGGGGCGGACTAGAAGCCTGTTGGCTACACCGAGTTGAGTTCCAGGAAAGGCCCTTAGGCTTCCCAAAACTACAAACGCAGCGAAGACGAACACTACTAGAGGGCAGTGTTCTCCCAGTTGCGGAAAGTTGTTAGAACAAAGGCGGACGCCAAGGCAGGTTGGAGACTCTGAGTGAAGTGCTCGCCAATGCGCCTCTGCGTCCAAAACGCCAAGCGCCGCGTAAGACGCAACCGCCTTCTGGCCGTGTTCTCGCAGGTGAGGAATAAGTGAGAACAAGGGCGGCCTGAAGCCGACTTGGACTCTCTGTGTGAAGTGCACGCCAAGTCCATTAGGCTTCCAAAAGGTAGCCTCGCTCTTCAGGTGAAGCCTCATAAGCGGCAGCGTGTTCGCAGCTCAGGCAAGAACTTAGAACCAAGGCGGACTCTACGCCAAGTTGCAAGCTCTACGTAAAGTGCAGGCTAAGGCCCTGCTGCTTCCAACACGTAGAAACGCTCCGAAGGCCAAGAGGCCTATGCGGCCGTGTGTTCCCATTGCAGGAAGGAAAGAACTTAGAACCAAGGCCGACTAGAAGGCAGTTGGAGCTTCTCAGTTAAGTTGCCCGTCCAGTCCCTTGGGCTGCAATGCGTGTCATCACGCTTCAGGAGAAGTCTCCTCAGTGGCAGTGTGTTCCCAAGCGAAGGGAAGACTTGAGAAGAAGGGCGTACTAGAAGCTTGTTGGATACTCCGAGTTAAGGGCACGCAAAGACGCTGCGGCTTCCAAAACGTGAACGCGACCTTCAAAGGGAGGATTCCCAAGGGGCAGTTTGCTCCCGGCTGTGGAAAGAAGTTGGAACCTGGGGCGCACCCTAGGCAAGTTGCACACTGCGAGTTAAGTGCAGGCCCAGACCCTTAGGATTCCACAACGTAAACTCGACCTGAAGTGAAGTTTCCTATGTGTCAGCGTGTTCCCTGCTGCGGAAACAAGTTAGAACAAGGCCGCACTGGAGGCAAGTTGGACACTCTCAGGGCAGGGCACCCCAGGTCCCCTTTTGCTTCCAAAACGTATCATCGCTCCTCAGGTGACGTCTCTTGGGGGGGGGGGGGCGTGAGATCCCAGGGGAGGAAAGACCTTAGAACAGGGGCGGACTAGAAGCCTGTTGGCTACACCGAGTTGAGTTCCAGGGAAGGCCCTTAGGCTTCCCAAACCTACAAACGCAGCGAAGACGAACACTACTTGAGGGCAGTGTTCTCCCAGTTGCGGAAAGGTGTTAGAACAAAGGCGGACACCAAGGCAGGTTGGAGACTCTGAGTGAAGTGCTCGCCAATGCGCCTCTGCGTCCAAAACGCCAAGCGCCGCGTACGACGCAACCGCCTTCTGGCCGTGTTCTCGCAGGTGAGGAAAGAAGTGAGAACAAGGGCGGCCTGAAGCCGACTTGGACTCTCTGTGTGAAGTGTACGCCAAGTCCATTAGGCTTCCAAAAGGTAGCCTCGCTCTTCAGGTGAAGCCTCAAAAGCGGCAGCGTGTTCGCAGCTCAGGCAAGAACTTAGAACCAAGGCGGACTCTACGCCAAGTTGCAAGCTCTACGTAAAGTGCAGGCTAAGGCCCTGCTGCTTCCAACACGTAGAAACGCTCCGAAGGCCAAGAGGCCTATGCGGCCGTGTGTTCCCATTGCAGCAAGGAAAGAACTTAGAACCAAGGCCGACAAGAAGGCAGTTGGAGCTTCTGAGTTAAGTTGCCCGTCCAGTCCCTTGGGCTGCAAAGCGTGTCATCGCGCTTCAGGTGAAGTCTCCTCAGTGGCAGTGTGTTCCCAAGCGAAGGGAAGACTTGAGAAGAAGGGCGTACTAGAAGCTTGTTGGATACTCCGAGTTAAGGGCACGCAAAGACGCTGCGGCTTCCAAAACGTGAATGCGACCTTCAAAGGGAGGATTCCCAAGGGGCAGTT